>NC_133167.1:109921346-110242884 GCF_040802235.1 Manis javanica
GGATTGAAAGGAAGCACTGGCAGGAGGCCTTTCCCGCAGTGTCAGGCCCAGATGGGAATGCAGCAGAAGGCACCGTACACGAGGCAGGTGTGTCAGCGTTGACGAGTGTGTTCAGTGGGTGCTTGGACGCACTTTCCCAGACACTCTACGGGTGTCAGACTGAGGTCAGTGATGCTAAGTAAGCTGGTCATAGACTGCTCTCATTTCTCAGTGTGAGCGACATGAGATGCCGGCAGACTTTTTCCATGAACGGTCAGGTAGAAAATATTTTAGTTTCTGTGAGTCATAAATGGTTTCTGCTACATATTCTTCAAAAATTTTTCACAATCTTTTTAAAATGTAAAAGACATTTTTAGCTGGCAAGTTGTACAAAAACATGCCAGGTTTTGACCCATGGGCCATCATCTACTGACCTCTGACCTAAGTGATGGGCTCTGTCAGACCAAATGCCAAGGATAATTCAACCAACATCAGTTATCTTCTGTAGTCTGCAAATTGTATCTCAAATATTTTATGGAAGGTGTTCAATTTTTTTTATCATGTGCAGAAACCCAGCATGTCCATTTACTAAATTAAGCAGTGTGTTTTCTCTGCCATGCCTAGCACACACTGTGTGTCACACAGCCCCGTGCTCTCCCCATCTGGAACGTGGTTAATAACAGAAGCTGTAGTGAGTGGAGATGTGCGTCGAGGGTGATTTTGTATAACAGCAGTAGTGATGTGCAGCCTCAACCTTCCTCGACAAGGAACTGCACGAAACATGCCAAAATCACTTTCCTAAGAGAATGCAGGGTCCTGTGATCAGGATGCCTAACCGAGACCCCCGAGCAGCTTGCCCTGGAGGAAATCCTGTGGTGCAGTTCCTATGTGCTCGACCCTGAGGAGTGGGCCTGACGTGGGTGCCTCCGAATACCTCTGAGAGCAGGACGAGGCGCTCTCCCTGAGTGTCGGGGGCCTCCTGCTGGACTCGAGAGCGCGTGGCAGAGGGGAGGCAAGGGTCTGCACGGCACTTTCGGCTCCAGCGTGCAGGCCTTTGAAGTGAGGGTCCCCAGTCAGCGAAAGGCGGGGCAGTGGCCACAGGAAAATGCCTGTGTGCAGTCACAGCACCGGCCGGTTTGGGAGGTGATGTGGCATGCCACTGAAGAGCTCCGGGGCAAGCCTTGCCTGCAAAATTGGCAGCTGGGCAGTGTCAGGCCCGAGCCCACAGAACAGCGCCGGAAGCAAAGGGGCGCAGAGCCCCGTGGGAAGCTGGGGGCGTTGGGGCCCGCGGACATGAGGTGCAGGTTGCTAAAGCAGCTGGCTTCTTAAACTTCTTGAAGTAGAGATGGCTGACACATGGAAGGAAGTGAACAGTTCCAAGAAGGGGTTGTAAGTACTGCAGAGTCACAGAGTGACAGACAGGTGGGACATCTTACCAAAGACGGTGGCAGGGAGAATTACTCGTGGGCTCTGAGGCGTGGCAGAAGCGTGGGGCAGCCTCCGGTACAGGAAAACACCCCCTGGGCCTGCGCTGCCCCATGTACCTGAAAGTCCCCTGCCCACGGCTCCCCATCCATCCCCTGGACAGTCTCCTTGGTCCCGGGGCCCCGGCACCCTGCAGGCTCACCTTGCCACTGTCTCCCAGAACGCAGCCCCAGAAGTCAGCTGAAAAGTTGTTCTTGTTTTTAGAATGGACAGGAAGAAGTGGGTCACCCACATGATCACCAGTGCGTAAGCCTCGGTGCAGATGAAGAAAAGCTGGGACCTTGGTGACACAAAGCCAGGAGATTTTGAATATATTCAGATTCCAATTTTTAATTAATTGCTAGGTGTTGAATATTGAAACACTTCATTTCATTTCCTGGTACAGTAGCAAAGTTAATGAAAATGAAGTCTGAAGACCAAGACAGTTGCACGGCAGAGCTGGAAGCAGACGCCCTTGCAGCAGGAGGCGGACTCCCGCAGTTCCGGGCGCCTCTCGTTGCTCGTGGGCAGCTCCAGTAATCAGCCTTCAGGAATACCGTTAGAAGTCTGCATATTGTTATTAAATTTTAATTTGAATTGCCAAGCAGCCATTGCCAGTGTCCACATGGCCCATTTCCTGTCCAGAGAAGCACTTCGGCTATGTCGTGAGCAATGACCTCCGCAACTGTAGAAACTATAATCATTCATTTTTAGACTCAGTTTTTATTATTTCTACTACTTTCTGCTGTTGCCAAGAAATCTGGTTTCCCAGCTTTATTAACATTTCTGATTTATCAGCTCATTGTAGTTCACTCCTCATTTTCCTTTCACAGCTGGAGAAACCCCTCAAGGTGCCCTGGAGGCTGTCGCTCTGTCCGCTGCCTGTCTGTCTCTCTGTGGCTCTCATGCCTCTGCATGTACACGTCTGTCACCCGTCTACCGGTCTGTCTGATCTTTCTCTGTATCGTTGTATCCCTGCGTCTAGGTATCTGTCATCCATCTACATTTTCCTGGTTTCCGTTCAGTAGCGGGCATGTGGTCTGCTACGTCTTCACGTGTGTGAGGGAAGCCCTCGTGGTGCCCACCACACTGGTTCATTTGCTTTCCCTTCACATAGGAGGTAACTGTGACTCACTGGCAAGAAGCTCAATTCCTGTAGCCATGTTCTCCAGTGTAGCTACAATAGATTTCTGTTTTCAAGGTTTTGTTCTCATTTTTGCTCTTCTTCATGCTTACATCCTAGATACAAAAGAAAAAAAAATGTCAAAAAACTGTTTCTGGTACTTTGATTCTGAAACTAAGACCCTAATTTGTCTTTTAGTACCCAGTGTATTGAGATTTTTAAGTTGTCAGTTACTTAAATCCCTGCTGGGTATTTCTAAAGAATCAAAATTATTGTGTTTTCTGGAAAACACGATAAAGCTTTTCTTGCAACAGCATGTCACCATTTATAATTGCCACCTCTGAAGAGATGATGACATTCCATTCCTGTTTATAAATTCATGTCCTTTCAAATATTGTCCTTTTTCCTATAGCTTTTAAAATAGAAATTGATATGAATCATCTCACAGCTGCAATCCGTATGTGCATGTGCACACGACGTCATGTGTCCACACCGCTGCCCAAAGTTGGGTGTCAGGCAGGAAAGAATGGCCTGGCTCAGCTGAGCAGGTCTGGCCTTGCTTTGTGTCCTGAGCTCATGCTGAGACCCTGGTGGTACCCAGCCTGCAAAGGTTTTTGTGGACATGCCGCCTGAAGTGAAGGTTGATGAAGGAAAGCCATTGTCTGTGAGTTACAATCATTTCTCAACATGCTGAAAATGGTGACGGGATTTCGTTTAGATGATTCTGGCAATGCTGATATGTTGTTGGAACCATACTTTATCCCTAGTTAAATTTTGTTTTAAATGTGAATTCATTTATTCAGGTTTGTGTATGCCTGTAGTACTGCTTAAAATCACTGGTTGGTTCAAAGAGCAAGCTGGTGGGAGCGGCTGAGATTAAATAACTCCAAGTGCTTGTAAAGCAACCTCAGGATTCATGCCTACCAACTAAGGTAGCTGAGGATGTGTTTGATCTCTTCTAATGCATCCACAAAGATATGCAGGATTCACTGATTGACCCTAACAGTGTTCTGGGCCATCTGAGTCATGGGGGAGCTACTGAAGAAACTGCTGGGTCTCAGTGTTTATCACAAAGACACACTTCTGTGCCGTAACATATTCAAGGGCCGTTTTACTGGCGGTCCTCAAGCCTCTCATGAAAAAGCCTCCGTATGTTTGGTTGAGTGGTCATCGGAGGGTCTGTGCTTGAAGATCTTGGCCCAGCAAACTCAGCTCTACTCACAGGAGAGCCCGAGATGCTTCACCATCCAGGCGGATTCAGAAGTGGACCTTAATACAAGATTTCAGAAACCTTTAACAGTTCTGCAAACATTGAACCATGTTTTAAATTACTTGTTTAACAAAATCATTTTATGTTGACTTTAAAAATAAAATAATGGTGTAGTGGGAGTCATGTCAGCCCAGGGTAATGGAAAGACCTCCAAGCACAGACCCTGCGCTCCCCAGGCTCTTCCAGACCCCATATCACTCCTCCTCATCAAGGAAGGTGCTCGTGGTAAAACAGTGCATTCAGCCAAAAAGCCCGGGTCCCACGGAGCCTTCCAAGGGAGAGCATGGGGCACCTGGAGCAGTGGCAGGGCAGTTACACGGCAAGCTTTGGTCACAGATGTGTGTGGAAAAGAAGGCCTAGACATTTAAAAGAGTCTAAGCCCATGCCCCTCGAGTGTGGTTCTGAGACCACAGTGCTTGTTAGAGAGGCAGTGTCATGGCCCGGACCTGCTGAACCAGGGTCCGCCTGTCACCCATCCCCGGGGATGTGTGCTGCCATGTGAAAAGCCTTGGTACAAGCACTCGTGGTGGAGGTTTGTGGTTCGCTGCACAGTAAACCTACAACCACATATTTAACTCACTAATTTTTGGTCTTCGTGCTTTTATTTGGCAGTTAATCCATTTGACTGCAATTAGCACCAAAAAAAAGAAAAAACGTGTTTTTAAGGGAAAATTAAGTCATTTCCCTGTCGGCAGATGGTTGAAAATTAAAATGTAACTGTATGTAACTATTGCAAAACTGTATATGTTGAACAGCCACCCAAGAATGCCGCTCTTAGAAGTAACACTGACCCCACGGACACCGGAAGGCACAAATCTGTGGAGCACTATTGATATTTATTTCTAAAGTTACTAGTAGCTTTAAGAAGATGATCCCCAGGTATTAATTTAATACAGTCAGCTTCAGAAAGGGCATTTATAGATGAGTGATCTGCATGTGTGTGCATGTGTGTAATATGTATAAAAAATATATAAAGAATTTTTCACCAAGTGAGCAACAATATAATTCATATTTTTAGAACTTGCTGTAAAGTTCTTTGGTTCTCACTTTAAGCAAGACCATGATATCTATATCGTCTGCCTCCAGTACTTGTATCAGCTGTAACAAATTGGCTGGCATTACGTGCTCCCAACATGATTATAAACACAAGCAAATGCTGGCACTGATACTATATAGCGGAATCCAGTTGTAGGTCCGTATTCTTACATTAGAGCTTTCGATCAATCAATATGTATATGTGTACATGTATACAAAGTCACTCACATGCATGTACATTTTAATTGACCAAACCCGCTTGTATTGCTTGTATTGTATACTCACAAGCTCTCCGATGCCCAGGACGGCAAGCTGAGGCACGAGGACGCTACTGCGCTCTGCCGGTGCCCCTCAGAGGGTGTCCCCTGGCAGGACAGACCCCGCCGCGCCCCCAGCCCCACCGCTCCCCCATGGTGGGGCGCTCCGTCTCCTCTCCGCCCTTCCAGCCCCCGAGCTTATCAGCAGGCCGTCATTTTTGTGCGCTGTCGTACTTGTTGTTTGACGAGGGCCTTTCGGTAGTGCACTGGGTGCCTGTCGCCTTGCGCCTGAAGCCCGGCCACGGGGCGCCGCTCTCCTCCGCACTCCCACCATGGGGGCCGCCCTCTCGTTTTCCCTCACCTCATGAGTGGGCCTGGATGGCAAAGAGATGGACGGTCCACTTGATGACAAAGGGGATATGTACAAGGCGACTGGTGAGCAAAATGAAGAGACATGAGAATGAGGCAAATAGTCAAGCTCTCAGACAGTGCTTGGCGACCCACCGGATCAGAGCAGCACGGAGAGGGAAGGGTAGGGGATGGGGAGCCGGGCCGACGCCCTGGGACAGTGGTGCGCAGAGGCAGGAGGCAGAGCAGCCAGACGGGCACACACACAGGCGGGGGCACAGGCAGCAGGAGAGCCGATAGGCACCCGCCACAGCCGGGCGAGGGCTGAGTGACAAGGTGTGAGGATCAGAGGCAAGGGTGACGCCAGAGCCCCAAGAGCCGCTGAGCTTTGTGACGGGGAGAAAATCAAGGTGAGCGATGCGGTGCTGAGACCTGAGGGGCAGCAGCAGGAGGGAGCCATCCTACGTCGGAGAGTCATTTGAAAGAATGGAATTAAGACAGGAAAGACTACTGTCTGTGTGGTCTTGAAATGCAAAGAAAAATGCCCGTATACGCGGCTCACATTGTTAAAGGCACGTTCAACACGGGGCACCAGTGTTCCCTTCCATTTACTTATTTGAAACCAAAATGTTAAATCTCTCATGAACTATGTAATAGCAAGAAGCTAGTCTACAACTGGTTTACTCTCTGCACTCTTTCATAAACATATAAGGAGTTGACCCTTGCAACGCGTCTTTGTTTGCAAAAGAAATAAGTAGAAATTATGGTTGTCTATGACTGATAATAATAACATTCTGTCATTTACTCAGTGCCTACGTTGTATCAGCACAGTGCTAACTGTCATGTGCACATTACTTCATTGGATCCTCACAGTTACCTTGGAGGTGGACATTATTACCCTGAGAGTAATAAGACAACAGTCATGATGTGACTCCACTAAAATCATACAGCTGGCAAATGTCAAGAGACAAGAAGTAATTCAGAGGTCTGACTGCAAGGCCTGTGCTCCTAAACAGAAGACGATTTTAAAGGATGAGTATGTGTGGTGATTTGTCTGCTCTGTTAGTCCAATGCAAAATGCATTTTATTCCCTTTGGCTATATTAAAAATAAGAAGATTTTCCAGATTTTGAAATTTCCATGCATGTAGCTAATGGACATTTTTTTGAAAGTCATCTAAGGAATATCTGCCACAGAGTAATCATGCAAAAATTTGGAATTAATGAATAGATTGATGAACACTCAACTTTAGCAAGAGATTTCCTCCACCCCATGAGCCTACATTTGTTAAGTCCAGACGAGTGATGCCACCGCTGTTCACTGAATCAGAGGGGTCAGAGGCCCATTGCTGACTGATCCCCAGCCTTATTTTAAGCCCAGCCAAACGGCCTGTTGGGAAGACACTCGAGAGGCTAAAACCTGTCGCTCAAGGCGAAGAAAAGATCCCCAGTTGTTATCGGACCACAGAAAGAGGTCTCTCCTTGGAATCAGGCTTTCCTTGTGAGAAACGTTTCCAGATTTAACAGAGGCAGTTACACAGCCTCTCAGTCTCGGCCTCCTGGAGGCGACTCCTGTAAGGTGGGGCTTCGTCGGTGTTTGCAGAGGGTCGTCTTTCCTGTTTGACCTGCCAGCAGAGTGTCGTTTCATCCTGTGCTCACCCCACACGACAAGCATAAGGCAGCCGGACTCTCAGCAGGTTTCATGAGTGGAAGAGAAATCAAGGCTTGTGAGGGTGGACACATGATTGAGTGAAATCCGAGAGAGGACAGTGAGGAGGCAGCGGGTCAGTGACACTGTGAGGTCACAGCTGGAAAGGACACGTTCAGGAAACGAGGGCGACGGTCTGCAGATGCCCCGGCTTCATGCCGAGGCGATGGCGTTGGAAAGCCACATGCTGCCCGTTACTGTGAACACTGTCCAAAGTGATGCCCATGTGTCTGTGGTTTTTATTCCCCACCTTCTGCAAATTTTTATTGTGGGACGCCTCAAGTATGTATATGTACATAGCAATTAACTTGAGATTTCTTTTGTCTCATAGTAGATAAGTCTGGATCAGAGTGACTTGGGCTACTAAACTTAGGAAGCAAGTGTTTATATTGAATTCTCCCTATGTCTTGTTTAAAAAAAATCTCTCTTCTTCATTCATATCGCTTCTTAAAAGCTGACCTGCACAGCAGCCCTGGGCTTGAACTTTCTGCTTGGTACCTTCCCTTAATTCCTCCCATTGGTCAGTTCCCTGGGCCCTGTTTCCTGAAAGATGACTTATAAAATACATATGTCATGATTGTAATGTAACGATGACCTTGGCTAAGTCACTTGCCCTTTAATAACTTACTGGTGCTTTAAGGAAAATGACTCCTTAGGGTCAGGGAAGCCACATTTAGAGGGTTTGAAGCATGAAGTGAGCGATTGCCTACTGCTGATCCCTATGAAGTCTCAACACAAGGGGCTCAGCATTGCGATAGATTTTGTCATGGTGAAGGTATTAAGTCATCCTTTCTCTCTGCTATTAAATGAAGTAGGTTGCACTGCACTGGGCTCTGTGCAGCCGGACCTCGGCCACCTGATGGGACATGGTGTGACTGAGCAGACGGCAAGTGGGCAGACACACCTTCTGGAGTCATGACTACAGAGATGTTTTATTCCAACCAGGGTTCCGTCATTTCCCCATTAACCCTGAAGATCCTTAAAACTTTGAAAATGTGTATTCTTATGCCACACATTAGAAATATAAATATCTTAATGGTTTCTATATGCAGTTGATGTAGCTGACATGAAAAACAGAAAATTTCATAGCCGTAAAGAATAACCCTGTGTTGGTCCCTCTCTCTCCAGCTGTGTCCTGTGGAATCCCAGAGTCCCCAGGAAATGGGTCCTTTTCGGGAAATGAGTTCACGTTGAATAGTGAAGTGGTGTATGAATGTAACAAGGGCTTTAAGCTGGAAGCCGGTCAGCAAGCCACAGCAGTGTGTCAGGAAGACGGACTGTGGAGCAACAAGGGGAAGCCCCCGGCGTGTCAGCGTAAGTGTCCATGCTTGCCTGCCTTCGTGCCCGTGATCAGGCACGGGGCTCATGGTGAGGGCTCTGGCCTCTAAAGCACAGCGACCCCCTCCCTCGGTCTCCTCAGTGTGGCGATATTAGACCCAACCTATTCCGTAGAAAATACACCAGCCGTTTATAGCAGGCTCTGCATTCCTGGGTGTTGGTCAGGCAGAATCAGGTCGGCTCCATCAGTGTCTAGACCGTGTAATTTATACATCCAACCCCAAGAAGGCTGTCCTTTCAGCCTGGGAGGTGAATTTGAGAGGATATGGAGAAATTAAGCCTGGCAAGAGCACTCAACACAAAATCCTACCACATAACTCGGCACACATTCCTCGCCGCCTCCGAGGCAGGCTGTCCCGAGAGTGGTGCTGGCACATGCATGTGTCAGGGATGCTGTGCAGCCATCGATGCCCAGCAAGTGAGTCACTGGCCCGGGAGGTGGGGCATGTTTTCAGCATATAATAATATTCTTAAAAGGGTCAGAAGTTTGGGTCTGTTCTGGAGCTCTAGTCTTTAATAATAATAATAATAATAATAATAATAATAATAATAATAATAATAATAATAATGTCCACAGTGCCAAGCCAAAGAGGACAAAGTTCACACACACACACACCTACATGCACACGCATGCACATGCACAATTTGCCCCCAGATTTCCATTGTAGCTCAGTTAAAACTAACTTCAATTGGAAATGGTCTAACCACCTAGTTTCTGAAAATTGAAAACTATATAATATTTCTATATATACAATAATATTTTGACTCTTAAGGTATTTGCAAAATGGATCCTCAGTCTTTAGTTATAAAAATAGTTCACTGACCTATTGTGTGTAGTATTTTTGTTATCTTAAAATGATTGAACTTCTTAGATACGAACATGTAAATGTTTGTGGAATAACCGACAACCCTCCACAGTTTTCATTTTCCTTGCTATCGTTTTCATCTTTTTTTTCTTTTTTCTGCAAATAATTACTGCATTTCCTAAGTTGTTTAGGCACCACTGGGACATTAATATTTCTTATTTTCTATTTAATATAATTACATTTTACCATAAGAAAGTAAAAGTACAAGAAGGTAGGATAATAAAATATATTGATGTGTTTTTAAGTCCAGTCTCTCAAAATAAGAGCTGAACCCCACAGATGGCAGTAACACATACATGTTTTTGGTTGCTTATAATAAGAATAATTTCCTATACATTTAAGACACCACTCATTTTACACATAGCTTCAAGGTCATTAATAATAATGCTTATCATTTTAAAGTTTCTGCTAAGCACCAAATGTTTACCTATACCAAATAGCTCACCTATAAATCTCATCACAACTCTGAAAAGGTAGGACACAGGTGACCTTACAAATTAGGTAAAAGCTACTAATCTGCAGAGTTGGGATTCTAAATTCCACTCTACCTAGAAACTCTGTGTCCTTTTCAGGTCCCAGAATTTCTGCACTCTAGTTTGACATTAAATCAACTGGGAAACTTCAAAAAATGCTAATGTCCAGGGATTCTGAGTTAAGTAGCCTTGGGTAGAAAACAGGCATCAATATTTTCTTTTAATTTTGTGGATTCTGTGCTTAATATGTCACATATATGCTGTGTTTTAAAGAAAAGGCCATTTTAAACTTGTGTACTGTTTGAGAAAGACTTGCTGAATGACAAGGTGACTATATAAATATAATTTTTATTCTCATTATTTTTTAAGACACAGATATTGGGTTTCAGAGTAAGTTAGATTTACAGCACAACTGAGCAGAAAATACAGAAATTCCCCATTTAACCCCTACCTCCCCTCACCTTCCCCATTATCTACATCCCCCACCACCAAATGGTGGTCTATTTATTATGATCAATTAACCTGCCTGGACACATCCCCATCGCCCAGAGCCCACCACCTACAGCAGGGTCCCTCAGCGTCACACAGAGCGGGCTCACTGCCCCGACACCCTCTGGGTCCCCCCCGGGTCCCTGCCGACCCCTGACTTCCTGTCCCCACAGTTGGGCCTTTTCCAGGATGTCACAGAGTTGGTGTCACACAGTGTGTGGCCCCTTCACACTGGCTGCTGTCACTCAGTGATGTGCATTTAAGGCTCCCCCGCGTCCTTCATGGCCTGACAGCTCATTCTTTTCAGCTCTGATACTGTTCCATTGAGCCCATTCACCCACTGAAGGGCATCTGCGTTGCTTCCAAAATTTGGCAGTTATGAATATCAAGGTTATATCCATGCACAGGCTTTGTGTGGACATGTTTCCAGCTCCCCTGGGTAAATGCCGAGGAGCGTGACTGCGGGACGGTAGGTACGAGCATGCTGAGTCCTGTGGGAACCACCTCACTGTCCCCCAAAGAGGCGATGCCGTCCGCATCCCCAGCAGCAGGAGGGACAGTCCCTGCTGCCCACAGCCTCGGCGGCATTTGGGTTAGTTAATATTTGGGGTTTTAGCCACGCCAGTAGGTGTGCAGTGCTACCTCATTGTTTAGCTTGCATTTCTCTAATCATCTGTGGTCTGGAGCATCTTTTCATGCACTTATTTGCTGTCTGTCTGCCTTCTTTGCTGTTGTAGTGTCTATTCAGTTCTTTCACCCAAGGTTTAATCAGGATGTTCATTTCTGATTGTTGAGCTTTAAGAGCTCTTTACATCTCGGCCTGTGTGTGTGTGTAACTGTATCTGTGTGTCTCAGGCCTCCCTCCACAGCAGTCAGACTCTTTTAAACATATAGAAAACAAAATAGGACGCACCTCTGCTCGGCCATCCCTAGAGTTCTCATGGCAATTAGAATAAAATTCAGGTGCCCTCTTTATAAAAAGTCAAATGTGGGGAGGCCAGCTTGGGACCTGACCACCCCATGCATGCTTCATACACGCAGGTGTTTGCACCACAGAGGCAAGAGCTCCTTGAACACTGGTCCTAGGCCCCTGATGTCTCCCAACATGTATTCCAAAAGCTTCATGTAAGACGCTTAACAGTTGGACAAAATGAAGAATAGGTATACATTCTGTACTTTGCACTTAGGAAGCAAAGCCTTTATGATTACCTTCTAATGAAAAACAAAGTTGGAGCCATAATCCCAACACATAGGGACATTTTTCTTTTTCAATTAAGGCTCTTAGTCAGTAAAGCAAGTTTGTCATTAATAATTTATTAAGGACCTTCTGCATGGCAAGCACCGTGAGTGCTGCACGTGATTGAATGCACTGTAGATACATTTTTGCAAAGCAAGAGTGAGTTCCAGTCATACTAAATAGCTCTGCATGACCTACAAATAGTCCCATCATAGAAACACTGAGATTATTTATAATGTATCTATGTAACTACCAACATATGTGTATGCTTGTCTACATACATGTATGCATGTGTGTGTATTCACATATCATACATTTGTACTTGTATGTGCATATATAACTTGTACACACATGTTTGAGGAAGTTACAGACATACATATATATGTGCATATATGCATGTTTGTAAATATTTAACACATTTCATATGAAATGTTCTGGGAGGTGTATATTTATCTGCCTAGTCCCTTAGCAAATGGAACTCATTTATTATTGAGTGGAGCACATGATATGCTTTGCATTTAGTACTTTGACAAACATCATTTTATTCTAAATCATACTGCTGACCCACTGTTAGGAAATCAGTCAGCCAGCTGGCACTGAGTTTCCACTGTGTGCCACGCACTGTTGTAAGCACTGTGCGTGCGTTCAATTTCTGAGTCCTTTAACAAGCCTGTAGTGTACTGTTCACTGTCCCCATAGTACAGACGGGGCTGGAGATGCAGACACGTGAGCCCCAGGCTGCATTTGGTCTGGAGTCTGGATGGAAGCGCCTGTGTGAATGCTGGCCCTGGGTCTGCACTGCCATGCAGCTCACATGCGGCTGCTGCCAAGGGCATATTGCCTACATGGCATTTATGAGGGATTTCAGTCAAGTTGTCGGCAAAGCTGATGAAGAAAGGTGTGGTCTGAATGATCTCAGTGCACACCCATGTTCAAGCTATGAAGACATTAAAAGTCCAGACTGAAGTAAGCCTAAAAAGGAAATTTCGATGTGTGAGTTAATGAGGCTGTTTAAGCTTGTTTACTATAAGCTTTTGGAAAAACCGCAAAGCTGTTCAGTGTCCCAGCTGGCAGGTGCGTGGAGACCCCTGAGCAGGGCCCACTGGTACCAGTGCACCTGGGGCAGACCGGCAGCAGAGCTGGCAGTGGGCCGGCAGCGTGTGGGCTGGTGTGCTGTTGCGGGAGGGCGAGGATCACCGCCGGCCCACGGCCTCTCCCTGTGCCGCGGCGCATCCTCTGGGGACTGAGTGCCCTGGCCCTGGAGTCTGGGTGAGCGGCTTCAGGTTCTCATCCGAGATGCCTTCTGGGGTGCCCGTGCCCTTGTGGGGGTCCGACATGTAAACGATCAAATTTTGTCATTTCCCGTCAGAGGCCGCCTTCAGTTTCAGGGCCATGTTCTGCTCTGTGGTTTTCTGTCTCTCTTACTTTATCTCATTTCTACAAATTCAACATGGCTTGGTCCAGCATTTTGTGTTTTAATTAGAATTGTGAACTAAGGTTCCCTCATAAACTTAAGAAAGACATTTGTGCACTTAAAATTTAAAGAAAGGTAAATGCAAGCTTTGTTTTCCTGTGTTTTTGTTTTATGTGCAGCCCCAGAGTATTAGAGTATGTTAGTTACCATTATTCACATTGAATATCTGAGAAACTCTTCAAGGACAGGTGTTTCTGTTCATTTGGTTCATGGCTGAGTCTCTATAAATATTTGTACAACATATGAATATCATGGCCCCTGTCAAAGATTTGAGGAAATTATTTTTGACACTGTTTTTACAACTACTTTTTAAGTTGCTGCCGTGTAGCCAGAGTGACGTGTGACCATGAGAGCTCTCGCCCTGTTAGGCAGGCTAGTTGGCCCCTTTCCCTCCTGGCATGAGGCTGAGAGGCCCAGGCCAGGCAGGCCGCCGTCTGCTGTCCATGGCCTGGCCCACCGTGCGTGCAGCTGTGGTCCAAAATGCTTCTACTGCTGAGTCAGGCACACAGCATGCATTTATTAAAATGCAAAGTAATCCTGAAAATTGAAGTTGTACATGGTTACATATATAGTTTGGAGGAATTAATGTATTAAATACACAACACTTTAAAGGTCATTCTGCATATTCTGTACATACATTGACTTCTAAACTAATAATTATTTCAAATACTGTTTATTGAATGACTAAGATTACTAATTTTATTAAGTAGAAGTTTATTGGCGTCGTCACTTTCATATGACAGTTCTAAACCTATAATTATGCAAAGACAGGAAAATTAACATAATGTTGGGTATCAGTGCTTCTTAGGAAGCCTGCACCTTATGGGCCCTGATAAAATATACAGTGTGAGCAAAACAAATCACTCTGGTAGAAAACTTGTAGGAATGTCTCAGAAGCAACTGAAAAAGCAGCTTTTTAAAAGAAAGCCATCAGTGATAGAAGTGCTATGGAGTCCTTCGATGCAGTGCAGCTTAATGAATGGAATAATGAAACACTAAGATCTTTTGCTTTAAATCTACACTGGGATTACAGTACTGCTTTCATCCTGTCCAAGGGCTGGTTTGGACTCACTGTGTGTTATTAAAAATTCAGCCATTTTCTGTAATTTAAAAAATAGCTAGTGTGGATCTGAGGTTTTAGAATTGCAAAAATTCTGAACATGTTTGCCAGTATCACTAAGCAGATAAGGTCAATTGAATATTGGACTTGTTTTCTCACTGATCCCGGATTTCAGGGACGGTGTTTACCTTTAAGCTGTGGGTCGAGTTGGAGCGTTCGTCCTTTGACAGCTGCAGTTAGTTACCGAGATGTCGTAGGGTCTGGTTCTGGCGAAACACAGAGAGCTTTATCATAACAACAAAATAACAAGAAGACCGGGACAGAAAACACATCACGTCAGAGCTCACGAGGGCTTGGGTCACTTTGCACCCGAAAAAGACAGTGTCGCAAGACTGAGAGGAGATGGGGCACTTCCGGGCCCCCGGGGGCGTGAGAGTTACCCCGCAATTCCATCAGGAGTTCTGGCCGAGAAGGGGCTCGGGGCTTTAAACCTGTCAGACCTTTTTTTTCCTGATGCCTCTGAAAAGGTGACCCATCTCAGGTGGGCCCGGAAGTTACACCCTAAGAGTTTACCTTAAAACTGTGACATGCACCTTTATTAATTCACCTACTCTTAATCAAATAAACACTAATCATGTGGTTAAAATCTGAGGCCAAAACAAAAATCCAAAGCCAATTTTGTCCTTAAGGATCGCATGCCCTCGCTCCGGTGTTCGTGGAGGGCTTTCTTCATAGAGCCAAGTGGAAATCGGAAGGCATGAAATGCTTGTGAACAGTCTCCATACCGCGGCTTCCTGCAGCGGCTCTGATGCAGGACTTACCTGAGCCACAGCAGCCTCGTTCTTCGGCTTCCCGTGGACCAGAGCTAAAGCCGGCTCCCGCCTCCCCACCCCGTGAGCACAGATCGTGGGCAGCAGACCCCGATAGCATGCTTCAGTTCTGTGGAAGATGGGAGTCCAGAGCTCAGTCATAGGCTGATTAAATCGTTTTACGTACCATGATTTTACAAATCTGGATAAATGCTCCAGAACTACAGTTGGTAATAAACCCTCACCCATGTTATGTGGGGATGGGGAGGGCGAATCTGTTGCTAAAAGAGAAAGACAGGCATGTCCCTGCGTGTAGGGCTGGTGGGAGGGTCCCAGGAGGTTGTGATGAGTGTCTGTAACTTAGGAGAGGGGGTGAGAAGGCTTTATTTATGGTGGCAATGCTGTCCTTGTGTAAATATCCTTAACAAAGCAGTTTCTGGCTTGCCACTGGCTGAATGAGTCTGAAATAAATCAGAATCACTCATGGTACAATTAAAAGCCAATATTTCTCAAGTCAAATGCAAAATAATGTATGTTGTCACATAAATGTCCATAACAGAGAGAAAATGTGTCTTGTGCATAGAAACGTTATGGCCTGTGCTTTCAGCCGCGCTGATGGGTGGGGTATTATTTAGGAATTTTCACTACGAACAGTGTCAGCCACGTCAACACTTGGCACTCTTCACCAGTCAGATACGAGGGAGTGGGCGAGGCACATGTTCCCTTGAATCTGTCAAAGTAGAAGATGATTCCATGAAAGCTGTTTTCTTTAAGGTAATGGAAAATAATGTGTATTTTCTAAAATAAATAAATCAATAGACACAAGGAAGGGAGATAACGGCGAACAGACAGATTAAGCACTTTCTGCCAAGCCAGCCAACCATGCATTTTTAAAAAATACTTGATTTCACTAAATCTGGCCTGACAATTTATGCACTTATAACTGACACAAAACCTGCTTTGTAGCATTTATTTAAACAAAATTTATTCTTTTGCTACATTGTCCAGGTGGGTCAGCATTTTAAAGCATTCTTTTGAAAATCATGTCATGTGTGCAATATTTATAGGTTAGTGTCAGGAGCCCCCACTGATTTAATTCTGAAAACCATGTGGGTGTCACTTGTTTCAGTAACGCGTCTCGCACTGTTCCTGGCAGTGGAGGAAATGCAGGGCCAGAGAGACGGCATGTGGGCCGGCCACCTGTCCGTCCACGAAGTGCAAGTATTAGGAACATCCATCTTCCCTGTCTCAGTGATGTTGTGAGGACCGACGTCATGTAGAATTCTATATACAGTTAGCGTATCAGTGTGAGCAGGACTTTTTTTTTTGGAAAACACTGAACAACTTCCAGTCTGCCCAAGCAGCGATGTCTTCCTGGCTGTCTGGCTCCAGGAACGTGGGGAGAGCGGGCAGGTATGGAGAAGACCCAGGGAATTCTAAGCTAAGATATTTCTGTTAGGAAGAATGAAGTGTTTCCTTCACAAACGTCAGCACGGTGGTGCTCAGGCTGCCGTATGCAGCCTTCCGACTGCAGTTCAGCTTTGTCTCTAGGTCGTAGCGGACTCACGGTCGTTCCTCCCAGCTGGAAAACAGCAGGCCCTCCCGCGGCTTCCTGCGTCCCAGAGCCCACGGCCCCCTGTCAGCCGGCCTGAGGCTCCACCACACCGCTGCTCTGGGCCTTAGTCAGCTTGTGTCGTCTGCCGCCCCACACACCTTCCCGTTTGCCTCATTCCGTCGCTCTGTGTCGTCTGATGCCACAGAATGGGAAGGCCCCTGAGGGGCACTCAGCCTCGCGCACCCTGCTTCCTGCGCCTCGGATGTTGGATACACTCACATCCCTCCTCTCCCTAAGTTTTTGTTCCCTTTTCTTTTTTTTTTCCCCTCAAAGTATTGATGTAGGAAAAAATTAAAGATTATGAATGTAACAAAAGCACTGAGGTTTTCCTAAAGGATCCCTTGTGAAACTGTTATGCATTGATTGATGTCATCTTTTATAGCTGCATGTATTGTGTTGGTCTAATACTGCTATATCTACACACTATGCATGTATGTGTGCATGTGTGTGTGTCTACATATATTTTTGTACCACAAGGCAGCATATTCTTTCATTGGCACTTAACTGTTTCAAGTTTTATCTGAAAAAAATATTCTCCAACTTTCACTTATTTGCAGCATTTTTTTAATTAATAAAGAGGTGTTTTGTGATTATTAGCCCAATGCCCTTAAATCCTTTGGTCACTTGATGGGCTTCACTGACCATCACTGACTTGTAGGAAGCCTGGAAACTACAGAAAAGAGTGGCAAAGAGGAGCGTCATCCAGAGACCACCCACAGAGGGCCGTTCCCCCCGAGTGGCTTTCAGGGAAAGCGCGTCACTGTGCAGGCTGTGAGGTCCTCACTAACCGAGCCGGGAAGGTTTGGTAAAACGTGTTCCTTCCCTGGGGGAAGGAGTGGTATTTCCGCCCCAGGGACCCGCAGGTGCACAGCACGGGCCGCAGCCATGGCTCTGGTGGAGCAGCTGCCAGGGCACAATCAGTAGGTCTGTGCTGGGCCGGCGGGAGGGGCTGGATCCTCGAAACCAAGCAGGACGGCTGTGGGTGCCCACACACACACACACACACACACTCTCACAGTCACATACACACACACACACATTTATAAGTAGATGTCATCAGCTTTGTCAGACACACGCAAGAAAAAACATGGAGACCTAGTGTTTACAAGGACGAAGCCTAGAGCCTGATGAGGGGAAAGAGGTGCAAACAAGCAATTAAACCAGAATCCGGTGGCCACACAACAAACCAAGCACCATCATCACGAAAAAGGAGGCAGCCGCACAGAATCCGGGCATCCTGCTGCTGAAGATAGCCGCTCGGAGTCGGCTTCTCTGTCCCTGGGGAGCTGGCGCCGAGGCCTTCCTGGCAGAAGCAGAGTTTATAAAATAGTTCCGGTAATTAAAACCCATCAGGTTAATTCTAGAAGCGTACATTTTGGTGAAATGAAATGACTCGTGTGAAACGCGCTGTGGGATTGAAATTGAGCTATGGATTTATAAAGCTAAAGGCTTTAAAGACTTCAGAAATGACAGCCATGCTTGGAGCTCTAAAGATCTTCTGGCTAGGGGAAAATTTTATTTAAGTCATTAGATAGAACACTGGAATATCTGTATAAATTTTAGATAATCGTTTTATCTTAAAAGGTCCCTAATAGAACCAGATCTAAGGATTACTTTTAAATTAGCAAATCCTTTTCACATTTTAAACCTCAGTGATACTAGCATATGGTACTGGCAAAAACTGAGAGAAGATTAAATGAGATTTTGTGAAATTTTGGATATGTCTGATTCAATTAAAATGAGCTTGTATACAGTTTACCTTTCAATTTATTTGTAAATAAGTGAAATGTCATTTTAAAGAGAAATCTATGTCTTCTCTAGCTAATTCTTCCAGGCTCAGTAAATCAGTCAACAATGTCAGTTTAGTGAGTAGCTGACCTTCAGGGATGTTGACTCAATGTAGCTGCACATTTAGAGGAGTACAGTCCTAGGTCCTGACTTTTTAAGGTTCATTTTTAAACATTACTGTTTAAATATTTAATATGAAATAATTTGTTATTGCTGTATAATACATATTTACATACTATATATCTAATATACATGGTTAAATATTAAATGATTTGTATTTATTATTTTCAGGAAATACACATACTCACAGACACCGCACGTTGCCTATATTTCCAGCTTACTTGTACGCCCCTCGCAGTCCGTTCCAGGAGTAGTGAACCACTCAGTGAACCAGCACTGTTCCCGTCGCCACTGCTCCTACAGCCGTTGGTTGTGCTCTTTATTATGTGGCCACTGTGGCTCTAGGCCTTGCTAGGAGCACGAAGAGACCATCTCCTCTAAAACATGTTGACCATTTCCCTGCACAGAATTAATGCAGCGTGCCATGAACGTGGCATGTGTAGAACTCCAGTGTTACACGGAGTGTAGGATGTAGGTGTGTCTCTCAGGGAGGAATGGAATGAGAGCTTCTGGTTTTCTGGTAATTTGTGTCCAAGATGGCTTTCAATTACTTAGTCCCATTCCAAGTTTCTCAGAAGATATTGAGACAAATTATACGTAAGGTTTCTTATGCACATGTTCATTCTTATGCACATTGTGCAACTCCAAATGGAGCATGCAACCTTGTGTAAGCGGTTCTGCCTCTGCCGCACCATCTCCCTGCAGGATTCCCCTGCACCTGCAGCGAGGCTCCTGCGTGCATCTCCATGTGTGATGGTGCATGTGCCCGTGCGGGTGGCAGAGAAAGCCTCAAATAGGCAGAGGCATCCATTTAGTACAGCAGGAGCAGTTTCATGCAGAAGGCCCTTAACTTATGACCAAGCAGAGCCCAGTGCCTCGCAGAAAAACTGATGACGCCAATCGTGTTTCTTTTCCAGCGGTAATTTGCACCGGCATTGAAGCTCAGCTCTCAGAGCACGTCACCTGGAGGCTGGTCTCAGGATCCCTGAACGAGTTCGGGGCTCAGGTCCTGCTGAGCTGCAGCCCCGGGTATTACCTGGAGGGCCACAGGCTCATGCAGTGCCAGGCTGACGGGACCTGGAGCGCAGGCGCCGAGAGGCCGCGGTGTAGAGGTGAGTGGCCCGTGCCCGCCCCTGGGCGCGGCCTTTCTAAACACTGACATCAGTCCATCTGCCTGTGAGGCACTATAATCTGTCAGCCCTAGAGATTAACAATACAAACCAATGGCATGTATTTTCATTCTAGTGATGAATATGTATCTATGTGACATACTGCTGGAATAAATGCTAAACGTTGTTTTCCTTATTAATGATTGCATTTTATGAACTTTAAAAGATGAGAATACTCAAATACTTCAAATCTGCTCAAAAACAAATCCAGGCCTATGTTTACAAAGATAACTCTTATCCCATGTACTGACTATTCACACTGCTCTAATTAGGATCTGGGAAAATAGTATTTATGCTGAAGATACTGTGTTTGCACATAATGACTGTCTTGAAAAGGAAGATGACTATTCTCGTAGGTACAAGATAAGCAGTTAAGCCCTTGAGTGGGTTTCATAATAAATATGAATAAGAAAAATACAACTATGTTAGTATTGCTCAGAGCACTACCTGATTCAGACATATTTAGTAGACAGTCCTTATTCACAGGAAATTATCATGCATAGAAGTAGCCAGTGTCAGATTTATACAGCACACAGCTATGTCAGAATAAACCAAACAGAAAATGGGAAAAGGACAACTGAATTATGCCTCACTGTCTTCCTTGATCTCGAGTCCAGCTCTTAGTAGGACAGCCAGTATTTAAATGTATACAAAGGTCTTTACCAGGAATACGGTGAATGTGGGGGTGACCTCCAGGAGCTCGCAGTCTCCGTGGCCGCAGGGGACAGCCCCCCGCAGCCCCGACAGCCCTGCCTGAGGCCTGTTTTCCAGTCCTGCTCACGGTTCCCTCGTCCTTCTCTGCCGTCTGTGGTTGACTAATTATCTGGTCACCGAATCCGTACCACATATCCTCTCCGTGAAACTGCTGACGCAGAGACTCAGCCACTCAGGTCAGCAGGGAAAGCGGAGGAGAAGAATTAGGAGCCCTCACCTTCTGCCTAATGTGGACTTGTCCGAAGTGGAGTCAGCATCTTAGGCACCGGCACACGGTGACTTCTCGGCGACAGGGTCCACAGAGGGCTCCTGCAGGATGACTTGCCTGGGTCAGGGCGCCGTGGGCAGGTCTGTGACAGGGCATTTGCTGTATGCCGCCTTTTACACAAATGGCTCAGGTCTTCATTCCAGAAGGGGTAAAGCTTGCAAGGAGAGGCTTCCATTTACAAGAACATTTGCAAAAGCCAGGCTTTCCTGACTCTAGACCACACTTACCTAGCAGCAAGGTCCCTCCCTTATTTGGGGGAGGAAAGCCGGTCAGGGTCTGAGGTGCAGGAGTTGCGTGTCTCCTTCATCCTTCTGAGATGCCAGATGACTCTGATTCAATAGTCCTTAATCTGGTGGCTCCCATGCTGAGCGTGGTCAGGGACCGCCGCCTCCAGTCCACGTGTCTGGACTTACCTCCAGCCGTCTCAGGACACTGATGGGTTTCGTAAATTGTCAGCTGTTTCTGACTCACAGCGTGGGATGTGAGGTGTATCACACTGTATTATTTGTCCCTTTCAAATGTCATTGTGGACAAGTGGCTTTTCCAGAATCAATGGGATCCACTGAAATCATTATTTGCTTTCTTGGTTTAGGGTTATCATCAGTGTTTGTAGTTCAGATGGCCACATTTTAGGCAGGGAAAGTCCCTTTTACCTTCATCCTGTCCTTCCTACATCTTTGAAATTGTCCTTGTTTATTCATAAAGACAGGATGCTTTATGCTCATTCTGAGTTTTCCTTACCAAAACATGGGATCAGCTCTTTTTCAAGGAGCCTGCTGAACCTTTGGTGGAGAACAGTAATAGAGACCAAAATTTGTGCCTGTAGGTGTGCTTGTTGGTTGAATAATCAATGGGGTAGGGAAATTGAGTCCATTATTACTTTTGTGACTAAAGAGAAGTTTCTGTTTGTTATTCCCACCACCACCAAAGACTTGATGTTCATATTTTCAATTAATTTCTATCTTTCTAATGATTTTCTTTGTTAATTTTGCACTAACAAGAGAGTTTATCAAAGATGTTTCACTCTTCTTAGGAACACTGATGTGTCGCACTGGATGCTGCAGGGCCTAGCGTTGTGTTCGTTGTGACCGTGCTGGGCATTGTCTGAAATCTGAGGGGACATTGTCTCCACCCCCTGGATTCTCTCTCTGGTTTAAGTGTCCTGCAAACTAGTCTTTAAACTCCTGCACCAGTGTTACTCTTAAACCCTGTGGAGTATGTCCCAGCCTCTTTGACAGGAAGGTTTTCCATCTCAGGAAACTTATAGCTTTGAAATTGTTGAGGACTGTATCAGTTTGTCACTGCTACGTGATTAACACAAATCTGGTGCCCTAAGATAACACAGATTTGTCATCTCACAGTTTCTGGAGGCAGATGTTTGGCTCAGGTTAGTGGGGGGTCCTCTGCTCAGGGCCTCATAAGGTGGAAGTCAGGCTGTGGGCTGGGCTGCATCCTCACCAGGAGGCCCTGCTGGGGAAGGATGTGTGGTGGAATCCAGCCCTCGCAGCCTGTGGATGAGGCCTTCGCGCTGTTAATGGTTGCGGGTGGAGAGTGTCTCGGCTCCTGGGGCCCATGCTTAGCTCTTCGCCATGCACTGCCCACCCCCAGGCCCTCTCCTGAATCAAAGGGAGGCCTCAGTCCCTTTAAGGGCTTACTTCATGAGGTCAGTCCCACCCAGATAGTCCCATTTTTTTATTAACTCAAAAGTTAAATTTGTTGTGACCTAATCACAGTTCTGCCTGCACCACGGGGAGACAGTTTTATACCAGCAACGGGAATCATGAGGGGCCGTCTCAAACTTTGCCTCCCATTAGACCTTTTCAAAATTATTATCTTACTGTTCATTAAAACCCAGAGGTGGTTTAATGTATTTATAGAAATTCATTTAAATTAAAACTGAGAAGAAATTTGAATATTCATTCACATATTAAAAATAATAAGATAATTACATCTTACCATTAATAATGTTTTTATGAACAGTACCGACTCTTTCCAAACCAAACTGAAATTAGTAAGAATAGTGTCATTGTTTCAAAATATTGTAAATACCTTTCATGTCTCATTCAGTAGAGGACAGCTGAGTCTCATATAAGTTTTGCACTAACTTTCTTACAATGTGTTTGGCTGAAAGAAAATTAGGCTGTGGTGTAGAAGGAAAAGAAAAAGGCTTAGAGGCCCCCAGGAGCTCCAGGACCACGTTCTGAGAAGTATTTCAGAAAAATACTACAGAGTACAAAGCTTAGGGTTTCTAAGATACACTTTCAGACAGTGACAGACAAAGCCCTGGAAGGGACAACACAGATGCAGATGTTGACCTGTGGCCCAAAATTTCCCTTTAACCTTTATCCTCATGGGAGCTCAGGTCATTATTCATGTATTTTTCACAATCAGCTTTAGTTCAGCGTTCAATATTATTACTTTTATTTATTGAGGACAAATAACAACTACCTTATTATAATAACCCTCTACTTTCTCAAAAGTCAGTTAATAATATCTGAAAAAAACAGAGGCAATTTAAATGTTGATAATTGCTAAAGACCTTTCAAACTTTACCCCCAAAAAATAAAGTGAAAAAAATTTAGATCTTTAAGAAGTATATGCAGTATTTTCTGTGTTCTACCAAAAATAAAAGTAAAACTGTGTATTAGTTCATTTGTGTTGTAATACATTTTCATTTAATTTTATATTTAAATACATTTAAATTACATGTATTTCCCATGTCCCTAGCTTGCCAACACCCACACAGGCAAACGCAATATGACTCCTGGTTACAGGGTTTTGCAATTAAATAAGTGCATGATAACCCCCAGGAAGTTGAAATGCTACTTAATATCTTAATTAAAATTACTTAAAACGACACATTTTGTGAGCCCAGCTCGCCCTCTGTGAGAGCTCTTCCCCAGGAGAAACACCAGGTCCCTTTCTGTGTTTTATTGGACCAGTAGCATCTTCAAGTGTTCATCATCCAGATCATTAGGAGAGCTGAGGACTGTCATTTATCTTGGTGTCCTCTGCCTATGTCGCCTCTTAAAACGGCCGGTCCACGGGGCCGCCTGGGCCATGACCGTTGTGTCTGTCTGCCTGCCAAGGGGCTGGCAGTGTCAGGACCCCCCATTCTCTTGCCACTTAGCTGCACAGGAAGAGAGAGCTGCCTGCTGAGCATATCCCTGCCAGCCGTGAAGCCCGCCGGGGTTGTCTGCTTTTTGAGGAGCTGTGTTCCTGTAAGTCCAGGCTATGTGAACAGGTCCTTGGGCAGAGCCCGGGGGTCCAGGGGTGAAGAACAGGAGAACCTAGCTCCACCTCGAAGCTGCTGGCATGGCAGTCGCCCTCCGGGAGAGCTAATTGCCAGGGGCGAGTGCCACAGCAACAGGGACACAGGGGGGAGATGGCGCACCTGGGCAGTCTGCACACCTCCCTGGCACAGGACCCCAGTAAAGTGGGAGGCTACTGCTTTTTCCTTGGTACATGTCTTTATTCTTTGATCTGCTTTAAAAAGTAAGAAAAATGTTTGTCACAGAAATCCACTAACCAAAAAGAAATCATCTTGGTATTTTCAACTTCATACACAGACTCAGGGAGCTACACTGGAATTTGGTTATATTGTGGACATGCAAAGACTGGTGCCTGCATTCTAGAAGGTTCCTCTTTCTTAAGTGCTGATTTAAGAGTTAGACTGGGTCAAACTGTTGGTCACAGATGACCTTCTGTTTGTAACTGGAGGTGAGCTGGGTTGATCATTGACGGTCCTGATCCGTCAGCCAGGCGTTTCCTCTTCATCCCGGGAGGCCATACAGTGGGCATTCTTACCCCCCTGCTTGTGGGGTGGACGTTGGTCATCACTCAGAATGACCTGAAATCAGAAGCTCCTCCTGGTAGGTTCACAAGTAAATGCCCATCCAGCCCCGAATAACTTCTCGTCCAGGGCAGCAGGCTTCATGTTTGACGTTTACTTTTGAGCAAGGCCTTATTCGCTTACATCCAGGCATCATGGCCCAGCCTCTAGGCCTAACAAAGCAGTTCCAGACTCCGGTCTACACGGCATGCCTGCACATACTTCATAGCAACTACCATGTATCCTTTAACCCTTTCTTCACAACAGGCCTGCCCTCCCCTCGCATGCGTGCCACGTCACACGCTCCCTGCTCACACATCGGTGGGTTCGCAGGTGCTCCAGCTGGGACGTAATTTCAAAGAACCTGCTCTTGACCTTCGACAGATTAGTCACAGTCACAAATAATGCCATACTCCTGACAAGAATGCTGGCCTTACACATATGACAAATGACACATCACACTATGCTGTGTTTGTTTCTTTTTCAAAGTAGAGGATTTCAATACTAACACGACTAAAATTGAGGCAGAGAGGAACGAGGCTTCTAGGGGAGAGGGGAAAATGGCTTGTCATCCACAGTAACAGTGAGAAAATATGGAATCAGCTGAAAATTGGGGCAGAGTTGGGCATCCTCTGTGTGCAAGGCATACCCCAAGAATTTGGGGGCCTCTTTAGACTGTGAACATGAGTACATTTTTAATGGAGTGAAAATAGCAAACAGTGAATTAGTTATATGAAATGGAGTGGGTACCATGGAAATAGGCTTTTCCTCAGATGGTGACAAAGGGATTTCTGTTTTTACTTTTTAGCGGTGGGAGTCCTGCCTTCCAGTGAGGGTAACCTTCCCAGATTAGCGCTGCGCTCCTCAGTAATGATTCGGGTTTGCTGCCAACCAGCACTGCGTGTGACACCCCATTATCCAGCTGCTGAGAGGCTCAACTTTGCTCCATTAGGTCTTTACAGTCTAGTGATCCTTAGCGGAGGACAAACCAAAAAAGAGTTTTGCCAGATATTTTTAACAGAGGCTGAAGGAACAGCAGAGGCAGAAGCCGGGCGAGCCTGTCTGCCTCCGCGCCCAGGTTCCTGAAGGCCCTGAGAGCAGGTGCGCAGACCTCGTTGCCGTTTGACTCAGTTCTGATGATGCTGAAGTTTCAACACCCCAAGCATCCTAAATGGTTCCAAATGGATCTTTAAATATGGTAGCTCAAGGTGAAGTTCATACTATGTTTGGGAAAAGTCTTTTAACGAAAAGTTTACAACAAACCGTAAAATTTTTAAATCCTACTGGAATTACTGACATGTTAGAGACATTGCTAAAGGCATAAGATACAACCCTAGGAGCTCAGCGATCCCAGACACTGGTAGGTCGTGAGGTCTCTCTCCACAACAAATGTTGTGATCATGACACTGTGGAGTTGATCTTTCCAAATTTCTGGGGGCGGGGGGTGCTGTTCCCCCAGAACACACATCACACAGCAGCACCTGTTCATTTGAAATGAATGAGGGTTATCACATTCTGGGGTAAAATCAGCCCATTTCAGAAGACTGGTCTATATGGTTCTTGCTTCATGTCTTCCTTCACTTGAGTTATTGGAAAGGCCCTCACCGAGTCGCCTGATTCAGCTTCTGACGTGGGTCCTGAGACGGCCCTCCCTTTAGCCAGCACTGAGCCCCGACCATGGGCGACACACGGCTCTGGGCACTTAAACGGGGTCCCCCTTGGAGTGCAGTGCTCGCCTCTACGTGGCAGGTGCCGGCACCCCTGGAGAGGCGACGGGCGAACCGTCCAGCAGCATGGCTGCTACCCCGCAGCCCTGGGGGTGGGCCTGGGAGCTGCATGGAGTCCAGGCTCGTGATCCCTGTGTCACCGCCTCTTACCAGCTCACTGTTCGTAAGGACTCAGTGATTCTCGGCTACTTGCGGGCTGTGCCCGGAGCCCTCGCACCTGAGGACGCACCTTGACCAGCTCCCTTCAGTGCCGCTCCTGGATTGCGCATCAAGCACCTGAACCCTCGCCTGTCTAAAAGACATGCGAACCCCTGATGAGGGGCTGGCCTCGATGGCTTTCTAGTTTCTTCCTCCCCTGAGATTCTCCTGATTTTGGGGCCCAAACATTTCACGCATGAGGAGGGCATGGCACAGGCAGAGAGGCAGACAGATAGCCAGCTTCTGGGTCGGTTTGCTTGCTTTCGTCCGTAGGCTGTGCTTTTCAGGGCCTGCTCTAAGCCTTCCGGTCTTCATTTCAAAGCCGTGAGAGAAGGGAAAGGCTTGGCCCCCGTGTTCTTGGTGGGAAATAGGGTTGAAGACCTTGTCATTTTCTAGCAAAGGAGTGGTTTCTGCAGGCTTGAAATGATCCTCACATTTTTTCCATCTAGTTATCTCATGTGGAAGCTTGTCCTTTCCGCCAAATGGTAACAAGATCGGCACGCTGACGGTCTACGGAGCCACAGCCATATTCACGTGTAACACGGGCTACACGCTCGTGGGCTCTCAGGTCAGAGAGTGCCTGGCCAGCGGGCTCTGGAGCGGCGCCGAGACGCGGTGTCTGGGTAAGTCAGCCTGTCGGGTGGCCCGTACTGGACGGGCAAACCTCACGAGGGGAGCGCAGCTGGGCAAGCCTGGGGCCCCTTGGCCTGAGCGCTAGGCGGTATTACTGGTCCCGTCTGGCTTTCCACGCTGCTCTTTGCAATATGCCTTCTTCTTTAAGGCTCTAAAGGGATTTTTTTTAATCTGAGTGATAAATGAAGGTCACATATTGCCTTTACTGATATAAGACTATTTGTAGAATGGTAAAGATATTGCTCACTTAAATGACATCATGATTTTAGGACACACAAAAATGAAATTTTAAAATATTACACATTTTATTATTTCTTAATTTAAAACTGTATCATGATAAAATGACATTGGTGTCAGTCAACATAAGCACAGTAAGTTACTTAAAATGGAATGTGTGCACGGTAACTTGTTCTTCTTCCCAAATATTAAAATTCTGCATGATGATTTTTGAAAGATGAGTTAAAGACATTTCCAGTGAAAAATCTTCTCAATATGTGTATGGAGATTGTGGAATAAGCCACTCAAAGTACAGTGATTGCTGATGCCCCTGTAAGCCTCCAGGTCATCTGTGAAATACACTGACTGCCTTTCGTCCTCTTGAACTCTTTCTGTGATCTCAATAATTTTGTAATCTCTTAAAAGCCACAGCAGCTGTGATGTTCTAGCCACCTCTGACCCTCTCTGGGCCAGCATCGCTGCAAGAACTAAGCCAGGACCAGGACATTTTGAGTAGTAATGACCTGTTCTTTTCCACTTGAGAGAGTTTGAAAAACACACAGGAGAATGTGAAGAAAGAGTATGAAAGGCAGGTAGTCACTCCTGAGAAAACCGACCAGAGAAGGGGTTCCTGCTCAGATCCGTGAAGCGGCCCCTGCTGCCTTTAAGTCACTGTGGCACCTGCACGGATCCAGGCATGCAGTCTCCACGGACAGCGGTACCTGTGTGTTCAGAGCAGGCATACAGTCCTCAGGAGACCACGATATTCCCTGGAGTGTGTGAGTCACCTCACGTCAGAATCTCTGGTGCTTCTGAGCCTTGCTCTGCGTTCCTCATGTCCTTAGACCATTGTCTGGCCACTCGGCAGCACTGTCCTTAGGGCAGCTGTGCTTTGGGGTACGTATCCCCTGTCAACACCGGTGACCTTGGCACATGCAGGAGGGAGCCAGGTGACACCGGGATCCTCCATCTCTGCTGTTTATTGTAAGGACGGAAAGTAACAGTATTCACTTGATCAGTGCCCTGTTGCTGTGGGCCCTCACCAGCCGGTCCTCACTCTGACTGTGGGGCGTGGGGAAGGCGGTGGGCGTGGCTCTGGGGCGTTGGGGTAGCATGTTCCGTCTGTGTAGCTGTTCAGCCATGGTCTTGAGTCCCCTTGATCCCAAATAAACCTTCTGCTAACTTGCGGCCTCCTTCTGAGTGGAGGTGGCACCTGGGAGGAGGGATGGGAAGCATATCGGACAGCTGGCTGGGTGAGGGGCCCCGAGGTGTGGCCTCGGTCGGATGCTGTACATCTCAGAAGTCTTTGGGGAAGGGTGTGCTCAGAAGGAATTTAAACTGAAAATAAACAGGAAGAAAATGTCCAGATTATAATATATAAAAGGTTAGTGTTGTAGAGCTTGGATACAGCATGTAAGGAATTATAAAACCAGGGAGACACAGAGTATTAAAACAAAATTAGAAAAGGATTAGAAATGACACAACCACATGTGTTTATAAACCAGTGAGTAGAGAATGGGTAATACATTTAGTGTAAAGCTTCTAAAAGTTAGGAAATAGAGGAAATGGGAAATTACCCAGAGAAACAGACAGTTACCCCAGATGTTCTTCAATAAAGCCAGTTTGTAAGCAAAGCACCTTTCCCTGGACATATTTAAGGAAACAGTACAGCAAAAAGAGTCGTGAGGAATAGGACCCTCAGAGAGCTTGGACCCGGAAGAAGGAAGGGCCGCGGAAGGTCTGTCTGAGAGAAGCAAATGCACTCACTGAGGTCGGTGTTAAAATATAAGTCAGCTTCCTCTTTAGTTTGTCTCTTCTGTCAGAAGAATTATTATGGCAACACAAAGGTGAGAGCACACCTTCATTTCAGAGACTGAAACCCCAGGGAAGAGGAGCCTGTCAGTGAGAACCTGAGAGATTCAAAAGGGGTCATATCCCCAGCCTGGAGAATTCGGCCTGAGCCAGCAGATGGACTGACATCGGTGTGATATTTCACACAAAAAGGAAAGGAGTGAGAAACAGTCAGAGCTGTGGATTTGATGATTGGGTGATTCGCCAGAGCGGACAATCAAGCGTATCATTTGTAAGATGTTTGCTGATAACACATTTATGAAGAGCTAACGTAGTTTCACAAAATAACATGCAAATCTGGACCCATCTTAGACATTATTCCTGGATGGGCATTTAGAAATGCTCTTTAGAAATGGTGTTTCTGAATTTTCAGCAAGACGTATATCAAGATTTTTCACAATAACTCTTATAGTCAGGAAAGTAGAGTGTGGGCTTGTCTAAGTCTTATAAAGACTGTACACAAGTGGCGTTGAGAATTGGGTGGTGTGATCTGGGAAGGAAGCTTCTGTCCCTCACGCTAGTCTTTTCAGAGCCCTTCCTTCATACAACAGGGGCATAATCACACCAGCTGAAAGAGCAAAAATCAACATTAATGACAGATTTGGGGACTCCTCAATTTGAAGACCAAATACATAAGGAAAAAACAAAAATAATGTAAAATTTCACTCTAAGTGAAAGTTAAAATACAATAACTTCAGATGTACGTGTGAGAAGATCATGCAATCATAGCAGACACGGGGGGCCTTGGTGTGTGCTGGCAGACGGCTCACATGCAGAGGGGCTCTGACGCCGATGCCGACGCTGGCCTGGCTGCAGGAAGTGTGTCCTCACGGCCTCTGCGCTGGGCCGTGCCTACCCAGGATGATGGCTTCGGTTCAGTTCTGTTACGTGGGCCATCAAAGGATCGGTGTGTACCTGTGGTGATGGATCTGGTCACCACGAGAGTCGAGGGATGTTTGGAAATTTGTGATCAGCTTGGCTGGAAGAGAAACTAGGAAGTAATTAATAGCTGTTTTCAAATATTTAAAATTCTATTAGGTGAAAGACGGAATAAACCAGATGTTTAATTGCATCACATGTAAGCACCAGCCCTGACTGATGGCCAGCACCAGACATGGAGACTGTGCTGAGATCCCTGAGTCTTAAAATCAGCACCTACTTGGTGGAAAAAGAAAGGGAGAAAAACAAAAATAAAATTAATTACATACAACTGCCAAGGCGAGAACCATGGTCACTAGCAACATCGGGGATGCCCACTTCTGTCCACCGGCTCGTGCTAGCAGACGCCAAGTGCAGAGGAAGCTTCCAGACTCCGTGTAAGCAGTGTCCCCCCTCATTTATTTTTAGCATGTAGACCTGTCCGAAAACACAATGACAAGTTCATGCCCAAAGAGGTTTGCCCATGGGGTTCCACTGGACTTTGAGCTTTGTTGGGTCGTGTGTCCACCATGCTTTCCATCACAATGCAAAGTACTTTGACTAAAGCATTTTTCAAGTGTGGGTGAGCTATCTGGTTCATTTTCAGGGTTACCGGGCAAAGTACTTTTGCCTGAGACATGGCTTCTGTTTTGTGCGGAGCGTGGGTCACATTTCTAGTTGTGATGCTGTTTGCAGTGACGGCACCTCCAGCAGGGAGGGACATGCCAGCCCTGGATGACCCTCGCAGCAGACATGTCTAAGCAATGAGTGGGTGGTGCTTTCCCAGTGTGAGTCTTGTGATCTTTAAGTGCAGGAGAGCAGTGTTGAAGGAGCCGAGGGTGATTCCAGAGCTGACTCTGTGCTGAGTCGGACGTCCTAGTATGAATTCTACGCCGGAACCTTTGAGACGGGATGGAGGAGGGAAAGCTGGACACCCCTGTGGACAGACAGCGTTAGAGCTAACCTTCAGGCTGAGGAAGACATCTGTGCATCAGAGCACATGTTCATAAAGTTCAGCCCACACATAATCAAAGCTGTCCTTCCTGCATTAGGACTGCCATGTCCCCAGGGTTCTGGGAATTAGCAGGGACCTGTCCTAATTCAGCACCTGCGCTGAGCTGTGCTGCCCCTTCCCCGGGCTGGAGACTCGGGCACTGAGAGCTCTGGTCCTGTACCTGCTCGGGAGGTACCTTACAGCCCATCAGGGAAATGTTGTGAGCATGGTGCTTCCTAATCATCTTCTTGCGTTTACCTTCCTTGTGATACTCGCATTGAACCCAGCAGAGAGCGTGCAGACCGGTTGGGGCGGTCCGTGTGTGACCCTGGTCTCCTGTTGTAGGTCAATCTTTGGATGATATCATTGATGTGATTTATATTTTTTCGACACAGAATAGCACAGTGTCTCCCCCACTCTGCTACCTCCTTAATGTGTGGTGGTCAAGGTGTCGGTGATAGAGCGAGGCTTTTCCCACATAAAGAACACAGTCTTTTTTTATGAGGTTTCTTTAGTGCTACTTGAAATCAGTTGGCATTTGGTGACCTATGAGTAGATGAATTCTTTTGTAAATATAAGAGCATGGTGACACTCAGATGGCTGAAATTACTAGATGGCATGACTCAAAATAATACTGTGAGACCCTATTTTTTCATAGGTCTTAGAGATTAAAATTGTCAAGTATGCTTCAAATGCCTTGTATTTTATGATAGAGCTAAGTAAAAATCTTAATGAAACAAATGATTATAATAATGGCTGAACTACAGCAAAAAGATGGTATTAGAGCAGGAAGACGGACAGCGCCCCCTGAGATCTTTGCTGTCCAGGCCTCAGGGTCACACTGAGGCTGTGGAATGGTCAGGCAGGCAGGGCTCAACGTTTGGAAGCAGTGGCACCCGTCTTGGTATTTCAGAGACACAGCATGAAGGAGGGGCTGGCAGATAAATGCCACGGCGCTCTCCCCAGCCACGAGCACGTCTGTCTACATCTCCAAATATTATCTAATGATATGCATTTAATTCCTCCAGAAACAGGGCATAGGATGTAAAGGTTAATAGGATGCAGTTCTTTTTTTTAAGGAACTTGTAATCTAAGGAATAAATAAGATGGATGAATACCAAGTCCCTTTAATAAAAAGTTGGGATTAATGAAGCAAAGGAGGGGGCCAGACAAGGTGCTTCAGAAACTCAGGGCGGGAGCGAGAGGCTGGGAGGGGGCTGGCATGGAGGACACCCGCTACCCGGGCAGGCCAGGCACCAGCGGCAGAAGTGGGATGATGCCCTCCCAGAAATGTAGACCCACAGAGACCAGGGCAGGGACAGGTGCAGACCAGGGCCGAGGCGGGCCCTGATGCCGCAGGGATGGGGTGATCCCAGGCCACCTGCGTGTCGCAGGGTGAGGCCCACCATAACCTGGGCACCATCCAGGAGGAACTCACCACCCGCGTGGGCACCGCCCCTCAGCCAGGCGGGTAAATGCTGTGTGCGGAGCATGACTGCCCTTCAGTCTCACCAGCCAGCAGTGGGGATAAGTCGGTGAGAAGAGCTGGCTTTCTGTCCACTGGATTCAAGACGGAGTGAAGCAGTGACAGCCTGGAGGCCTGGTGTGTAAGTGGACAGCACCGGACACAGACCGTCTCGTGGCAGGAGGCCTGCGTTGGGCATGTGTGTCTAGGAGGCCAGTGTTGAGGGGCCAGATCCCCTTAGGGCTTGTCAAAGGCTGCACGCGGAGCGTGGATTTGGATGGAGTGCTGAGGGACATAGATGTTTTCTAGGCACATGAGATTGGGAAGGAAATTTCAGGCTGAGGGAAAAAAGTATGAAGCCTGACATATCCGTGCAACTGCATATAAATGGGCAGACGGAAGATTTCTGAAGCCCCAGAGGCTGCCCAAATCATGGTGCCTGAAGAACATCTACGCCCAGAATGTTCTTTGTATAAAACATGGCTTAAAATAATTGCCACTTTCTGAAGTGTGTCAAAAAGGGCTTGATAAGAACGCATCATGTGGCAAAGGGATTTCAGTGTCCTTTGATGTCAGGAACGTGCAGTGTGCGATGCCTTTGGAGCAGCAGGCCTGGGAACGAGCCCCATGCCTTGTTGACCCTACATTTTCCCCAGTGTCAGCAAAGGGCTCAGCACAGCCCTAGAAATCAGACGCGGAGGAAGACGGCCTCTTGTCAGCCTCAGCTGTGCCCGTGGTACACAGACAAATCCGAGGCTTTGAGTACATCCACTCATGCTGGACGCAGTGAGAACTCCCCCTGCTTATGAGTGGAAGTGATGCACCTAACATTTCATGACCGTTTGTTAACACCCAAGAGGAGTTTGCAACCTGGCTTTGGAATCACTGCCAGATGACCTGACCTCAGCCCAGAGCCAGTGTTAGCACCTAGAACAGACAGAATAAGGCAGGAGACATTCCTGGGCTTCTGCAGGCACAGGGCGTCTGTGATGCTTATGTTTTATTTCCAGCATAAGTGCCCATAGTAACAAAACAAATAGAAGGTTGAATGTTTGACTTGCAGATTTCCTGTAAATGTACGACTGCATTCAGTTGTAGCCCCCAGACCGTACTTACATCTGTGCCGGTTCAGACTGGCAAGGTGGCAGGGAGGCCTTGCGGTGGGGGCCCCACAGGGGAGAGCGCGCGAGCCTGTTGGATGTGCTGCTGTGCCTGTGGTGGGTGCGACCTGAGACCCAGCTGGCCGGTCCTACTAATGGCACTGGTTCTGCCCCAAAGGGTGCGGGGCCAGGCCCACCCAGCCCAGGCGTACCTACAACACAGGAGGTGCTCTGCCCAGCACTGCCACCATCTAGCACCTTCCTGAGGAATGAGTGAAAACATGTATGTTACCAGATTTCCAAATCACACAACTCCTTCCTGAGATCATGCACGTCTGTGTAGTTGTAGGAGATCCTGCCGTGCATTACCTGAACGTCCTTGAGAATTGGGGGCCTTCCCCTCGGCTCGGCTGTGGGGTTCAGGCACGTCTGCAGACAGACCCCCTGTCACCCTGGGCCAGTCACAGAAAGGCCCCCCAGACCAGTGTGGCCTCCACAGGCTGTGGCCAAGAGACTCCTCACACTGCCAGAAACAAAAAGTGGAATGCAGAAAGGAGAGCTGATCTAAATGCTGCCCAAATCCTATATATGGATCGAGCGCCATCTCTGACGTGGACTTTATATGGCACATCCTGGATCGCACGATACATCCTTCAGGGGGAGTCCGATTCACCAAGCAGCTCATTTCAGAACAGTCTCCCGGAGCAGGCTGGCACCTGCCTCTGCTCTGACAGATACAGCGCACACTGCAGCCTCTGCGCCCTGGGATCACGCTGAATATGGGTGCAACGTGGAGGCAACGGCCTGCGAGGCTTCCCGGCCACGAGCCCTCTGGTGGGCCCGCTCTCACGCGGTGAGTGCAGACCCTGTTGGGGTGCTGTCCTGCGCCACCCCCGAGAGACTGCAGACTGTGAGCTGGCGCACAGCCTCACTGTCCTCTGAGCTGTCCCTCGCAACATCGTTTGCAAGAAGCTCTGGCCCCGAGAGAATGCTGGGCCCTTGTCCGCCTGACTCGCCTGCTCACCCCACCCTGTGACGGCCTTGGTGCTCTGGAAGGCAGCTCGGGGACCCTGCAGCCTCGCTCCCAATCTCCACGCTGGGGTTACATTTCCTGGGCAAATTTTCCCCTCCTGACCATTTTTAGAGAAAAACTCTAAAAAGAAATTCCCTTTTTTATCTGGGACACTGTAACTAAAATATAGCATCAGTTCATAAATAAAAGCAGTAATACAGCTTTCATTATGTAGAGAACAGCAAAGACTTATAGGCCAGGGACTTTCAAAACTTATGGTGCAGAGGAGATGAAACATCTGGATGTCACTGAGCCCTGTCCTGGGACACGTGAACGGAATCTCAGTTGTTTTGAAATTTTACAGAATTCCGATTCCATCATCGTTGCATTCATCTTAATGGGCCAATTTAAAAGATTTTTTTTATGGTGAAAAATAAAGAGAAATCACCTGAATAGACCTGGAAAATACTCACCCTGGCCTCAGACTATTGATTCTGCTACTGATTCTCCTAAAAACAGCGTTAAGCGGTTGGCAGACGGCCCTCCACAGTGATGCCTGTTCCCAGCCTGAAGGATATGGAGAATTAACATGTGAACTTCTAGACATGTGGTGGTAGTATCAGTGATTCATACTTGAAAGGTAGCTCAGCGATTCTTCTATAATATATCTCTCTATCAATCTACTTACCTAGTGAATTAAAAATCATACAGAATTAAAATTTTATAATATTCTGCCTGATTCTTTAGGTATTTTCTAAAATCGGTGCCGTCAGGTCCAACTTAGTGGCAGATCACTAAAGTTGTAAGCAGGGTGGATATAAACATAAAATAGGCCACATGCATATCACTCTAACATTTCCTTTCCACATTCTGATGGAAACATGTCTCACAGAAACTCAGATGCCTTGACTTCTGAGGTGTGATGATACCAGCTGCACAACCACCTGTGAAAAACATTCGGTGATCTTTGTTTAAGACAAAGGTAGGTGTTACTGGAAAGCAGGCGCCTGCCTCATGGCGGAGTGTCTCCTGGGCGGCCGCTGGCTTGTAACTAGTTGGTACGTTGTTCCGAAACATGGAGGGCGCCCTTGTCCAGTGTTTTTTTCTTTTCTTTTTTGCAGTTAATAGATTTTCCTATCCTTCTTTGTAGCTAAACACATCCAAATAGTGGAAGACATGTAAAATACCGCACAGTATGTGCAAAGTGGTCACCTGGAAAGGGTCAAAACAGGCCCCCTTCTAATAATGTGTGATTTGGTCACATAACTTTATAATTTTCATATTTTAACAGAGACTTAAAAATAAGTGTCTCAGCCGGGTAAGATTCCTCAAGGGAGGAACAACCTAAGACAGGCACAGTCTCATGGGGGCCATGAGGAGAGAAATTGGGGACCAACAGAGATGAGGCTTAGAACCTCACCCCCCTGCTTTGAGAGAAATCTCCTGCATCCGTGGATGTTTTGTTGCCCTTGTCTAGCTCGGATTAGCACATAGTCTACAGGCACACACCTGATCATCTACATTTGCTCTCTTACAGCACTAAACTATGTTTTCTACCTTTATCTTGCATCTACCTACCACTTAAGCATTTTATTTAAAAATAATAATAATAATAATAATAAGGGAGAAATGTGGGAGTCACATATAAATCAAGTATAAAAATCAAATGAATAATCATATCTGACCTGATTGTTTATAGTTCATGATGCGTGATCAAAACCGAAAGTTTCCGTGATATGACTGCCCTTGTACTGTTCACCATGTAAGAACTTATTCACTATGTAAGACCTTGTTCACCATGTAAGAACTTGTTCATTATGCTTCAGAAGATTGGAGACTGACGAGAGTTAGGCTTGGGGTTGATTAATGACTGTGCATTGAGTCCCCTATACAGAATTTTATTGTCGTTAACAACCATTTGATCAATAAATATGAGAGATGCCCTCAAAAAAAAAAAAAAAAGTGTGTCACCAACTAGAATGCCTTTCTGTCCTGTCTGCCTGGCTAGCAGATGTGCAGCCTCAGGCCTTAAATGCTGTGTCCCTCTTGCTTTCCGACCGCCTGGGGCCCGCAGCCTCGGGGTGCCTCCCACAGCGCCCTCCCCAGGTCTTCACTCTCTGATGGCATCTGATTCTCCCCACTATCCCCAGCACCAAGGACATGGCTGGCCTCTAGCAAATAGTGATTAAATTATTGTCAAATACATGAAAGTGGCCTGGGAGATAATGGACATGAAAATGCTTTGAAAATGTAACAACTACTGTCAGTCCTGAAGTCACTTCATTTTGATTTACTTCCAGAAGTATTTAATGGGCGGCGCACATCCAGGCCCTAGCGGAGGCCTGAGCTCAGCCACACGGCGCCCGGAGGTCGGTGCAGCCGGCAGAGTGTCTGCAGCAGCACCAGGCCGCGGGAGGGACAAGGGCCTATGCGGGACACGGCACCAGGTCCGCACAGGAAGGGAACCTTACACTTGAATAGGGCTCAGAGGACATTGAGTCCAAACCCCACTTGACACAGCTTTTCTCTACAACACTGACATACTGTTGAAATTCTGGTTAGATACTCAGATGTGAAATTGTGTGAGTATTCTGTAGTTGTGAATAGCCTGAAATTGGTTTGAGACCGAGTGAAGGAGCTCCAGGGAGGTGTACTAAAGATCAGACTGTGCCTGTCAGCCTCACATAGGAGGACCTATTGTCTCCACTTGCTCGAAATAGGAAGCAAAAGCCTCAGAATTCTCTCCTTCTGCACTGAGCTGGATGGAGTGTTTTTGAAAGACATCCTCTGTTTTCTTGAGGCATCCATGGCCAGTTCCTCCGAGAACCAGAACGACCATGTGTCAGAGGACAGTCTCCGCTAGAAATCACTGTCTCTGCACATGGCTGTTGGCCTTCCCAGCTGGTCTCTGACGTGTACGGCTAGCTTCCTAACCATTAAGAGCATTTACCGGAAAGCACAGGCTTCCAAAAGAGAGTGCGACCGCAGACCACGCACTCTTACCAAAAATCAGTTCCAAAAGATACTTACTAAGATTTAAAAGCGAGCCTCGCCGGTCATGTTTGTCCAAATCAAGAGTGAGATGGGGAGTGATGGGGACTTATCACAATGCACCCCTCTTCACAACCCCTCTTCTTGGGCTGGTGAAAGGCCTCTGAAGTGACCCCCAAACACTTGGCACTATGTAGAGGAGTTAGGGGCCCCACTCCCTGCTCGAGCACTGGACAGTGGGTCTGGTGCTCAGTTCCGTTTTATCTGCTCCCCCTTCCCCCAAAGTGGGCAGGACCTTCCTGGAAGCCCGCGTGTGACTCTTGCTAGCTGTCGCTGGGGTTGAAATAATGGCTCCATCTCCCTTCCTAACAGAGCAGCTGTGCGATGGGACCGGGAGCCGAGGTCCGTGCACCTTGAAAGCCCTCGGCTCTGTCCCCCACCTGCGGAGAGCACGCAGCCACCTCTGGGTTTCCTGCGGGTGCCACTGTGGGTCTGGGGAGCTGATGTGGCCCCTCTCCAGAATCCACTTAGCTGATCGGCTTAATGGACAGCCCGCCAAGACAGCACAAACAGCGAGACCTAGTGGGGCTTTCTGACCCGACCTCTTACAAACGCAGGCAGAGATGTGGCTCCGGCAGGGGGCACCCAGCCGCTGAACCAGTACCCCCTCCTCCGCAAACTCACCTTGCTGATAATAAATGTAGTTTAAACCCAGAACACAGTGTTGCTAACCCTTGTCTGAAGCAGAAATACAGATTGTTCATTTTAAATTCTTCCGGAATGGTGAAGTTACCCCCAGGCGTTGTATGACAAGAATTTGGCTATTTTCTCAGCTCTGGGGGCACTCTACTTCCAGTGGAGGGCGGACAGTGAGCTCTGACCGGGGTACATGGCCAGGGGCGTCCACGCCAGCACAGTCCGCATCTTCTCAAGCTGCAGCCACCCCTCCCTGGGGTAAGCGTCACAGTTTGGATGGATAATCTAGAACCTCCTAGTGAATGCCTCTCACCTCCTGCCTATCCCAAACCCTTGTGTAACAGACCCTTTCAATGTCAGCAGCTTCTAATGCTTCTACTTTGTTGATTTAATAAGAGTCTTGCCATACGCTTGAGGAAGGAAGAGGCGAGGGGCAGAGGGTAGGGGGGTGAGTAGAAAACATACTCAAGGACACCTGTTAAAGATGGTGAGGCCTGTGAGACTCAGGGCCACTGCAGTAGGATTGTTGTGGGATGAAGAGATGGAGCTCAGGGTGAGCCCAGCATGGGCCTGTGGGGTGCAGCCCAGCAGGTGGCCCATGGACAGGGAGCATGGAGATAGGACTTCAGGGGCTGGGGGTTCTGGCTAATCTGACCTCCCCAGATTCGTGCAGGTGATCAGATTCTCCCAGGGGATGGTGGGGAGTGGGGACCTACAGATACGGAGGGAGGCAGGTTCTTGCCAGACTGACTTGGGTTTCTTTCCAAAACCAAATTTTATAAGGAGGTGTGCAGAGGGGTCCAGGAGAAGTTCAGGAGTCTGAGGAAGTTTAGTCAAGCACAGAACCCGCGTCCCTGCACCATCCCTGCACTCGCGGAGGGCTGCGTGCAGATCCCTTCAGCCCCTTCTCCGGGTGGAAGCCCTGTCTGAAGCTGTTGGGCCCTGTCTGTCACTTATCTCTGGACAGTCTCAGCTCCCTTTGCCTGCACTTGTTCCCTCCCCTTCAGTATCAGTGTTCACGCCGACTTCATCGGGCCTGCGCTCGTCCCACGAGATGCGCTTTCACAGACGGGCTCGGCCACCCTGAGGCTCCAGCTTCCGCCTGTCGTCCCACTTCTCTGGCAGCTCCTCTGGCTCCCGGCATCCCTCCCCTGAGCTCCAGACTTCTGTTCTCAAACGGTCACCTGAACCTCGGTTCACACAGCGCTCAAATGTGCACGTTTGCAATCGGACGTACTTTCTGATATCTGCCCTTCCTTTGGAATTTCACAAACACCCTAGTAACCTGCCCACTGGAAACGCATTTCATCCTGCCTACCAACAGTGTTCAGTAGGTTACAAAACCTATTTGTGTTAATCTCAAGTGAACCTTCCTTTCTTTTGGCTTTTATTTGGAAATGGAAGAACAAGATAAATAACATCAAATCTCAATAAGAAAAAAATAAGTAAAAGAAAGAAATGGGGAAACCACAATTGGGGAAATACCCATTAACAATCTCGTATTTGAAATATTACTTACATAACCCACAGCTGTTGAGAAAAAGTTAAACAGTACATAAAGTGCATATATATAAATGGGAAACATTCCTGTGAGTGATGCATTCAGCGCCATTGCTCACTCGACAGTGAAGGTGAACACATTGTGAATATGTACTTTTGTGAAAGACAGACTTTCCGAGGTGTCCTGACAGGCGTCGCTCTGTTTCCAGCCGGCCACTGTGGCTCCCCCGACCCGGTGGTGAATGGGCACATCAGCGGGGGCGGCTTCAGCTACAGGGACACGGTGGTGTACCAGTGCAACCCCGGCTTCCGGCTCGTGGGAACGTCCGTCCGGATATGCTTGCAGGACCACAAGTGGTCCGGGCAGACCCCAGTTTGCGTGCGTAAGTACACTGTTCGCGAGCTAACTCAGCGGGAAGCTTCCCTCTGTCGCGTTTCTCCTTAGTAAGTCACAGCACAGAAGCTCTTGACCTTCAGGTTAAGACTGAACGGAGAGCCTGATGGGACCTTCCAGAGAGGCACAGGGGCTCCCCTGTTCATCCTGGCCCCCCCATCCCCATCTCTCCCAGCACCACCTGCAGACGCCTGTCCACATGGGCTTTGCTCTTCACTCATCACATTGGACCCCAGGATGCGTGATGTCATGCATCACCCTCCCCGACCTGGTCCCAGGATAAAAGGGTGCAAACAAAGGCAATTATAGGAGAATAAAGATCCTGCTCTGAGGCCGCAGGCAGGCTTTGCAGATTCCCAGGCAGAGCCACCCTCCCTGAATCTGATGTGCGGTTTCCACTTTTGCCAGTTTCATCAAGAATACAGAGCTTTTGTAAGCAACCCTTCCTTGAATAGAAAGAGGTGAAATTGTAGGAAATGATGTTCCTCACACTGTGTAACTTCAGAGATAAACATTGACTGCTCTGTTTAAAAGAGATTGCACCATCCATTGCAAAACTCATTTAAACCAATTGGATTTTTGTCCTAATACGGTCTTTATTTTCCTGTGAATTCCACAGGGAAATGTTGATGTAACTCCAGTTTGTTAGCAGACTAGCAAACATACAAAGTTCAGGGGTGAACACCATGCTAAGAGGAAAACAACTGTTGACCACATACATGGAGGGGAAAACACGAGTATGACTGTAGCGTGTTTGCTTAGAAAGGACCAGTGAAGGGAAGCTTCACAGTTTGCATCACTGTTGCCTGGGCCACTGCATGATGACAGCTCGCTGTGCTTCCACAGTACGGGTCATCAAAGAAAATAGTGTTTGGGCATGCACACTTCCCTTAGCTAATTTCAGGTTGTTTCAGCTGATGGGGGATTAATTTATACACACACACTTGAAATGATCAGCCGAGTCCCTATGATCTTTCAGATGAGAAGCCCACAGAATGAGCCGGTGTATCTAAGGGAAAATGCTAAGATTCATGATTAATTCATGAGTATCATCTCTTGTTTTTCACTGTGAAATTACTTGATGTTCTGTCATGATGTGAGAAATGATGATGATGAAGAAAGCACCTTTGCCAAGTGTTTTTTCCTCTGTTACAATTACAGTAAGAATCTGTGTGTTCAGCCAGTGGCTCTTTCTCCCAAATATCCTTTCCAAACACAAATACAATCTGTAACACATCTGATCAGCTGTCAGCCCTTTAGCCCACACATGTATCCCCCCCCAGGTGTGCATGTCTAAGGGCTCCTGGTGAGGATGAGGTGCGTTGGCCTTGATGGTGACACCAACCTTCCTTCCTCCACAGCCATCACCTGCGGCCACCCTGGGAATCCTGCCCACGGGTACACAAATGGCAGTGAGTTCAACCTGAATGACGTCGTCAACTTCACCTGCAACACCGGCTATTTGCTGCAGGGCCCAGCTCGAGCCCAGTGTCGGAGCAACGGCCAGTGGAGCAGCCCACTGCCCACCTGCCGAGGTAGGAGACGCTTCCAGCCACGAGCCACTGGGAGCCGCAGGGCCTGGTGCTCCCCTCGAGGCCTCGGCCTCCCACATGCTCTCCCGGCCGCGGGACCACGAGGTTGCACGAGTCTCTCCCTGGCCTTCGTCCTGGTGTTGGCCATACAGTCAGTCAGAAAAGCCCAGATTCCCATCTTTAAAGATGGCGTACCTTCATGTCCCTTTTTACTTGTCATCCACACATTTATTCCCCCCGCAAAGCCGGCATCTTTGGCCCTTTAGCCTCTAGACTTAGGGTTGTGCTTAAGAAGTTCTTACTACTTTTAAATCTCAAAGTTTTGATTCATTTCTTTAAAAACTATCACATAGATCTGGGCTACAACCTGAATTTCCAAGAAAAATTACGCTTTGTAGTTTTTGTATTTCTAATGTGTGAGCTCATAATATTTAAGGTTTTGCTTCAGTTATTTTCCATTAATGCATCTCTCTTGCTGAAGGTGAATTGTGCTTTAGTGTGAAGGTGAAGCAGTTTTTTATGGTCATAACATGCTTTATTAGGTTATCTACATAGTCAGAGAGAAGGGGGCAATACTTGGATAAAAAGAATGTTGTTAGTACTCAAAAAAGTCTGAAAGAGAACACATATTTTAACATATTTAAAACATTTAAAGCATATTTTTTATTTAAATATTTAAATATTTTTATTAAATTTTATTTAATATTAAATATTAAATATTTTTATATTAAATAAATATAAAAAATATTTAAAACATATTTAACACATATTTAACATATTTAAAACATTTTAAAGTGTAAATCATAGGGGGTGGGATGTTTGATCTCTATTTATATGTTACCTTGAATATTTCTAAAGACAGCTTCTACAAGAGTAAGGAGTGTATGTTGGGAAGAAAAGGCTGAGGCATAGCTTATGAAATATTACGGAGAGTCAAGACTGACAGCGAGCACGGTCCAAACAAAAGGGTCAGGGAGATGCCTGTGGAGTTCACATCTCCAGGAGAAACTGGTGTATTTTTATAAATGCGCTATACTGACTGTATAGCCCTAATCCTTACCTAGTTCTGGAGGAACTACATTCATGAGCTTGGCACTTACTGATCATTATGTTAATGGACTTCACCCTCCGACCCACACAGATGTCCACAGGGACACATTTTGTGCCCTCCTGAGCTTTTCCACTCTGGGCCTCGTATAATGGTGCCAGTGTGTCTCATTCCTCCCAGCTGATGAAATGCAGTTCCAGGCTTTAACCCCTGGACACCAAGTACAGCCCCAGCTCCAGCGCTCTTGGGGTGAGATGTTAGGACGAGGTGTAGCCCTGCACAGGGACACTCCCACCAGTTTCCAATGCATTACCTTCTGCCACACGTCACATTGCCAACTTCAAATGTAAAGTCGTTTCAGCAGCTCTGACTTGGTCTGACTTACCTTCACACCATTAAGTTCATCGGTCACTTCATAACTTACAAGACGGCTTAACTAACGTGACTGTGCCGCCAGCTCGCATCTGCCACTCGTGCAAGCCTCGGGCCACCTTCCTGAGATGGGAATCACACCCAAAATAGGAGAAAGCCTACAGTGAGCAGGCTGTCTGCACCCGTCAACTGGGCGCTCCCAAGCTCTTCTGGCGGGCAGCCTGCTCTCCACATGGCGGGAGCACGCCTCCCACTGGCAACAATGACGTGGGATATTTCAGAGTTGTCTTTGTCAGGGACAAATACACCAAATTATTCCTGCCCTATTTTCCCCCAGCAGAGCGATGCAGCTGGATCTCCTAGAGGAGACTCTGAAATAAATCTGAAGGAATAGAATAGGTGTTTCTGACTGGTATTGCATAGGACTAACTTCTCTAGGACCCGACTGGAAAAATGCAGGAGCAGGTTTAGAGTAAGTAGGCATTCCTTTACCAGCACGAGCAACAATTCAGTTTTCCCCATTGGCGCCCACGGGATCTTTATCCTTGCCGAACATGTTCATTGCATCATAGTTCAAGGGCACAGAACTGGCTAACGGGCTGGCAATGGGCAAGCCTGGACTCAGTGTTTCGGCTCTCCAGCCAGGTCATTCTGACGCACCCTGAAGTCCCCAAAGGTTGGCAGAAATGAGCACATACATGTCCCCTGTACGCCAATCCTCTGCGGAGGGCAAGAGGGGCCATCAAGGAGAATCCTCGTCCACAGCTTCAGAGCAACTGGGCCTGAAACTCACGGGCTCTGAGTCCTGGGCCTGTGGAGACGCGTGCTGCGGGGCCTGTTCCTGCGGCGGCGGCTGTGAGCACCCTTGCCTCTCGTCTCATCGCCGGCTGGAGCCTTCTCTTGAGCTCCAAGCCCAAGGTGGCGATGGCTTAGTACATTTCTTCCTTCTTCCCCGTCACACAGCTAGGCTGTATTAAGGAGACCTGGACCAAAACATAAACAGCACAGAATCAGAAAGGAGAGGCTTGTTGGAGCACACAGAGCCCCTCGTGCCTGGGGTGCGGTTTCCTCTGCTCTCCCTGCAGAAGGCATCTGATGTGTGTTTGGATCGTCGCCTAAGAGGAACATAAGCACAAACGTGAGCACAGTAGTGTCCTCAGCAGCCGAGCCAAAGAGCCACCTTCCTTCTTGTGAACATGTAACCCGGGGACCTATTTCTGTCTCCTGGGCTTGCCATTCAAGTCCCTGGCATAAAGGCGCCTCTGCAGGAGCTCTTCTGGTTATAAATTTAATCAGTCTTACAAGTTAGAGTTGCTGCACAGAGGTAATCGCTGCAAGTGAGCAAGTCCCGTCACCCTGCTGTTGGTACCGCCACTGAGGCGCCTTAAAATACTTGCCTCTGCTCCAGAAGCATGTTTTTTTATTTTTATTTTTTTGATGCAAAAGAACTTGGGTCTTCTGTATACTCAAGAATTGTTTTTAAAAGCATAGAATATTATCTGATAGCCTAAAAGGGACCTTTGTAACCCCCCATTCTGCCCACACCTTCCTCCTTAGTGCAGAGAGGTGAAGGGCCGGCCTGCAGCTGAGACCCGCACCGCCAGCCAGAGAATGTGCTGCACAGCCCGTTCTGAGCCAGAACCATCTGGAGAGCCTGCTTCCCTAGCAGCTGCTTCATTCACCGGGGCGGTGGGTCAGACCTGAGATGATCCGGGCCTCTTTCTTTCCTTCTGCACCTGCGAAGCACATGGTTGATTCCCCACAGATGCCAGCAGGCATTCAGATGAAGCACAGCGTGTCCTGCCTGCTGGCGGCTCCCACCCCAGGCCGTTCCTGAAGGGGGAAGAGTGACAGGGGGCTGGCCTCATTCACGTTTACACGAAGTGCTGATGGAAGGATGGCCATGTTTATTTGCATCAACACAAAACAGAAATGCCTTTAGGGGCCCACACAGCAGCGCCATGCCTGTGGGAGTCCGGGGGGGGGGGGGTAACTAAGTATTGTGTCACAGACTGTCCTAAAATGTCACACTTGAGTAAAAATATTTAAACTACCTTCAGCCAGTTTTTTATTAAAGTTTTCATAACATACAAACCAAGAAAAGTAATTTTACACTTTACATTGAAAAAGCCTATTATTAGGAAATACTTAACGGAAACTGGCCTCATGTCATTAAAAAATTGCTCTGGTAACTGGTACGTTGCTTGGGATTTGGGGGAGTGTAGCGGCCCGCAGCCGTGAGCAGGGCTTCTCCGGGGAGTGGGAGCTCATGATGAACCTCGGCTGTGGGGCCGGCATCTTGCCCACTTGCTGCCCGGATGAGGGCTCGGCCTCCCCTTCCACCTGCTCGGGGTATGAATGTTCAGCTGTGTCCACATGACTGGTGACTGGTTTCCTTTCCAGTGGTGAACTGCGCAGATCCGGGCTCGGTGGAAAACGCCCTCCGCCACGGGCAGCAGGACCTCCCCGAGAACCCTGAATATGGGACAAGCGTCACGTACCACTGCAAGAAGGGATTCTATTTGTTGGGCTCTTCCGCCCTGACCTGTATGGCTAACGGCCTGTGGGATCGCTCTCTGCCCCGGTGTTTGGGTAAGTGAGACTCACTACAGGTCCTCGGGCTCCAGAGCCCGGTAAGACCACCCCCAGCGGGTTCTCTCTGCCTTCCATCACAAACTGTGTAAGTTAGTGTGATATCTTTATTCATTGGCCAGAATTCACAAAACACAACTCAAGAGTAGTTTGAGGGGAAAATGGGAGACAATGGCATGCCCATGTACCTGCCCGGAGAGGAGTGGGCTCGGCGTACGGGCTTCACGGGGTCCCCTCTCTGCTTGTCTTGTGCTTCGTCCCCACAGACACGCTTAGTTCTGCACGGTTCAGACGTGGCAGCCGGCGGCCTCAGCGCCTGCATCTCTCAGCTCCACTGTCCAAACCTGGGTTCAGAAATGCTGGCAAAGGGCTCTGGCGCAGAGCACCCATCCTGGTGACCTAGTCTCCATGGCCAGAGCGTGGGGGACTCTGAGGGACCTAATGCAGGTCTCATGTGCCGTCTGAGGTAGCCAGTAGTTAATATAACAAAAATAACAAAAACGGCAGTATTTTGATAATACCTTCCTCCTTATCCCGTGTTTAATAAATGGAAGGCATGTTGCCATAAAGAAGGGAGATGACTTTCTGGGTGGATAGAATTAGAGAGAACTATGGCTTTCCTCAAAACCTTGTGATTGGTATATTTAAGGCCATGTAGATTAATAAGAACACATTTTTTTTACCCAAAAAGCTCATGTTTCCTTCATTTGAAAAAGCTTATTGTCCTTTAGCTCAAAAAGAATCGTTTTATTGAAACAAAGCCTGACAATTGAGGAGGAGGACTCACTCTCCCGTCTTTTAAAAAGCGATCGGAGGTAACACAAGCCTTAAAGTAAAGACCTTAACCTCTCCATGCTCACTGTGTCGCAGACAGAGTGAACAAAGAAAGTGGGGAGTGACAATGACATTATACGTCAGTACTGACAAAGTGACCGTCCACGGCACCTCTCAGGGTCATCGCGGTACATTTTCAGGATGGGTTAGAGACTTTTTCCTGCAAGTCAGGACCCCTCCCGAGCCCCTCCAGGCCACACGGACACTTGTGTCAAGTTCTGGCAGTAACAACACAACCATCTGCATTTCTACCGTGAAAGAGACTGGTGACTTTCAGACCCGTGAGCCCAGCCTGTACGCAGAGCGTGTTGCTCTCTTCATCAAATTTGATCCACTTCCTGGCTTTCTAGGCCTTCACATGTGGGAATTTTCCAAGACGTTAGGTTTTTATTTTTCCTTTTTTGCCCCAGACATTTCCTGCACGTCTTCCCTGGCTTTTGTGAGACTCCCATTCATGTCTGTAATGATGCCAGCATGGCCCGCATCTCCAGGAGCCAGGTTCTCACCGATTCCTTTTCCTCAGCCCCACCACTTGTCACTAGCGCCTGGAATCGCTGTGCCTGTGGGGACCCAGGTGCTCTTCGTGCTGTGCTGCCGCCGAGCTCCATCGCTATTTCTTCTGTTACAGTGTCTCAACTGATTTTTCTTTCTTCTTTACGTGATCATGAACTGGTTGTTTACAGACCATTTTACAGATTCAGCTCTAATCGGGTTTCTTTTGGGGTCCACCTAGATAACAATCTCATTCTCCAGTGAATGGGTGTCGGTGTCAGACAGCGTCAGTGTAGGAGCTGGTGGGACCCGGGGTCTGCCTGTTACCCTTTTAGGTCGACCTCTCGGGTTGGTACCATGTCTGCGTCCCTGTGACCAAGTGAAGTTACTCTAGGATGTAAAGTCAGTGCCTTTGAAGAAGTTGTTGGTAGCCTGCGTCCAGTTACCTATTTGCACAATACCATAAAATTTGTCCATCGTTAACCCTAATTTGGAACTTTGCAGAAAGGGGGGGAGATAAGCCTTCACTATCCTGTATTAGTCTTGATTCTGAATTTTCCTTTTGGGGAGATAATTTGTGAATAGAGTGTGGGCCTGACTTGGAATAATTTTAAAGAAATGAATGGAAGCACTGAGATTGTGTAAAATAACATGAGTAAGAGTATTTATTTTATTTATTTATTTTTTATTTCACTTAGGCATTTGAGGCTGCACCTATTTGAAGAAAATTGTTAGAATGGTCTTCCTAGACATGGAAACTGGTAGAGAAAGTAAATCTGGCAAGAGTTTTGTCCTCATGCAAATTGTATGGTTGTCACATTAACTGAAGAAATAATGGAAATAGTTTTCTGTGATAATTTCTAACATTTTCATACAACACCACTTTTTTGAGAATACAGTGAAGAGCAGGTTGAAAAAATGTAGTTAGAGTGACTTTCTCTTTGAAAGCCTAAAGGTGAATCTCTACCTTAAGATAAACAAAACAAAAAGCAGAAACTCAAACTTCACTGACAGAACCTTTCCTTGTCTTTAATGGTGAATGGATGTTCAGAGTGGGTGTCGCGTGGGAATTGGCATTTCTCAGCTCCGAGAACTGCAGGGAAATGCCAGTTTGTTTAGGGGTTTTTCATCACCGAGTGATGTTGGGGTATGTGTGTGGGAGACCCAGGCAGATTTGCACAGACAGTGCAAAGCAGTTTAACGGGAGTGACGTGCCTATATGTTGTGTCTTTTAAGTGGTATCATGCGGACACCCAGGGGTTCCTGCCAATGCCATCCTGACCGGGGAGCTGTTTACACATGGGGCCGTCGTGCACTACTCCTGCAAAGGGGGCCGGAGCCTTGTAGGCAGCAGCACTCGAGTTTGCCAGGAGGATAGTCACTGGAGCGGGACGCTGCCCCACTGTACAGGTGAGCGATTACACAGTTACAAAATTTCTTAAAAGTACTGTATAATGGTGTACTTGTTTGAAGTCATTGCAATTCCATTTCCAGCCAGATATGCCACGATTACCATCATCTCCACCACTGCCGTCCCCACCACCGTCCCTGCCGCCGTCTGCATCCCCTGCATCGGCTCCCAAGCTCCCGTCAGTTCACACTGCCACCTGTGGAGGCCGCATGCGCATCTGGCTAGGAAGCTCGCCTGCTTTGACTCCTTGTCCCTGATTGCTCTTTATTCCTGTCCTATGCTTCCTTTCAATTCTTCCAAGTCTTTCCTGTCTATAATCAATTATTACATTGATCCTCTTTTGAAAAAAAATCTATTTAATCTTCCATAAACGCTTCTCAAATAAGTACACCTCAGTGAGTCAGCAGGCCTGGACACTACTGAGAAGCAGACCTATTTGACATCTCTTACGTCCCCTGTAGACCTTCACCTGTATCCCTCTGACAAGCCTGCCAACACTTCCCAGGATCTTGGTTCTTCTAAGGAATACCAGTTCCTGTCACCACATTTTAATAAGTCATTTTGATCTTAGCCGCGCCGGAACAGTTCTTAAACTCTTTCACTTCTGTGCCCATATACATAAAATCTTCTGCATGAGATTTCCAGGATGCTACATAACTATAACCCATGTTCAATACAGATTTAATAACTTTTCATTCTCTTTAAACATAATAGCTCTGTTTTAAGCGGTCCTAACAGTACTGCATATTGCTCTATATGTTTATGTTCAATAGGAAATAATCCTGGATTTTGTGATGATCCGGGGACCCCGGCGCATGGGTCTCGGCTGGGAGATGAGTTCAAGACCAAGAGCCTTCTGCGCTTCTCCTGTGAGATGGGCTACCAACTGAGGGGCTCCTCTGAGCGGGTGTGTTTGCTCAACGGGTCCTGGTCAGGCCTGCAGCCTGTGTGTGAAGGTGCGTGGACTTGCATTCTGAAATGACCAGTATCAGCCCACAGAAATCCTAGAGATTCAGACTATTTGTACAAGTCAGTTATTTCCCCCAAAATGTATAGGAGGATCATCAAAAATCATGACTGGGTATGTGAAGATGCTCTGACTGTTGAAAAGATCACACAGCAGTGGTCGGTCCTCACCCTTTGGAGGCCCATGACCCTCAGAACATCTCTCATCCCCTCCCCACGATGGTCTCTGTGTGACCTTGCCATGCTGTGCTCGCTGGTGGTGACTGGCTGGGCTAAAGGAGTGATGGCAGGAGCAGACGGAGGGCCGGCCGGCGGCTGGCTGCAAGGACCCTCAGGCCCACACCACCTTCCACCTGTTGGTGGCCCTTGTCCAGAACTCTGTATTACAAAAGAATTGGGGGAGACTCTCTAGGTAGTATTTTGGAGTGAGTATATCTCATTTTATCTTAATATTTGAGAAGGATGATAGGAAGTGATAGAGCACCCTGGTAATAATGGTAGAAACACCCTGGTTACCTCACAGGTGCTGTGCCCCACCCTGGCAAAGCCTGCCTTGAGGGGAAGACAGCATCATTTTTGTTCACAGTCCAGGAAGTGACTCATTTAGAATTGCAACAGACACAGCTAAACGTACATAGTTTTGCTTGCAAACTTCTCAGTTACTTAATTTTTGAGTCTAAAATGATTACACATATTACCTATTCTTATATGTATGAAACACTTTCTATATAATTTCATTAATTTAAATGAAATCACACAATATCAATACCAGAAATATAAATTGTTTCCACAATCTCCATTTTCTCTACTATGCCATTAATACTTGCACCTGCATCTTATTTTATTATGTTATATACATGAATAGAAAATAATGCATATAATTTAATTATGCATAATCTACATACTATATATACTATATATATATATACTATAAAGCATGTAATGCATAAATACATAATATAGAAATAGAAATGTATAAATAAGAATGAATTTATATCATACATATGCATAAGCATATATCGTACATATGTGCATGCATGTGTGTGTATATATATTCTCATCCTGAATCAAAGATTGTCTTGGAGATAACCATCTGTATACCACACATCTGCATCCAAGACGATGTTTTACTCCAAATCACCTCTTCACAATCAAGTTGTGTAAATCTTAAAGAAGTTGACATAAATCAAATATGACTCAATAATAGTGGGAAAATGTCAGCCTGCATCTGTGAACTGCAAGATTATACTTTTTAATTGACTGAAACTTATAACAATAAATAGGTAGGTTTTCTTCTTCAGTCAGTTTTCTCATGTAGATAATCTCCCCCGTGTAGACATTTGAATGATAGCAGCTTTTTCTCACCCAAACCAGAAAGTTTTCTAGTCTATGCCATAGCACCTGCAAGTCGTGCCTGACTGTGCAATCTGCATTTACACCCCATCTAACCTTCTCCCCCTACACCACACCTGTGAGCCGTCAGCCCAGAATATATTTAAACATTATGAAAATTAAATAAGTCCTCCACTTCAGTTCATGGCATATTAAGTGGTTGTAGGCTAACTTCTTACTGAGAATAACTGTAAAGCAACAAAATACCTGAGGCAATTATCTTTGTTAGTAAACAACACGTAGTACATGACTGCGTTCCTTGGAAGAAAGGAAGGAGGTGAGCTCCATGATCACCGTATTCTGTAGATTTCTCCTGTTGTGACAGGAAGGGGGACCCAGGGGCTCCAGCGGCTTGGTGAGGCGATGAAGCAGAAATCACTGTAGGCCCGTGAACTGGGGTTTGTGGAGTCGGAATCTGAGAAGGGGCCGCTAAGAAGGCAGAGCGGCAGACGAACACCAGGCATCCGCGGGGGCCCGGCCGAGGGCTGCGTGGCAGGTGCCCAGAGACCAGCGCGGCGAGGATCTGCTGCGTGCAGTGGAGGGTGGGCCCGTGACATCGCCTGCGGGTCAGGCCGCTCCTGTGCACTCGGGACATTTCCTGGAGGCCCAGAAAGCCCCCGCATCGTGAACATGCACCACTCCACAAAATAAGGGGAACATGCTGGGGCCCAGAGCAAAGCCATGCTAGACCGAGACTAAGAGAGCTCCTCTGATGAGGAGTGAACTGCAGCAGGGCCAGAAGGCGCACAGTCAGTTTAAAAGCCCGGCAGAGCAAAGCCGGCGCTCCTGAAGGAATAGGGGCGCTGGGTGCCGTCCCGTTCACAGTGTCCGCCCGCGCGGAGCGGCTCTGGACGCACAGCCAGGACAGCACAGCCCCGGCCCAGCAGACACCAGAGTTCTGGCCCGTCCGGAGGCGGCACAGACACTGAAAGGGACACGTGAGGACCTAACATCCACTGCAAAGATGGTCAGAGACTTAGAGTAAGCGAGAGTCGTAAACAGACTGGGATTCTCAGGAGACATGGAAATAATAAAAGAGAATGAAATGGGAACCCTGGAACCGGCAAATACGAACTTGTTAGGGGGGCTTAGCCGATGAGAAATGGCAGAAGGGTGAGTTAACTTGAAGACAAGTCAATGAATATCATCCATTCTGAAAACCAGAGAAAAAAGGAGGGAAAAACCCGGCCCGCTATCTCCCTGTGGGATCACATTGAGCAGCTTAACACACTTGTACTTGAAGTCGTGGAAGAAAAAGAGAGATTGGGGCAGAAAAACATTTGAAAATTATTGGTAACTAGACTTCGTGGGAATATATAGCTCCCCAAAGCTCAGCAAAGCTCAGATACCTTCTTATTCTGTTAAGTATGGTCATTCCCTTGGGACATTACATCTTGTATCAAGTTTACCTCTATGCTTTAGTTTTGTAGATTTAAAAGGGGGAGAAATTAAATACTTTTACAGTCGTGTTTCTCCATGGAAATGTCCCTTTGGTGCTGTGGTTCTGTGAGTTCTAGTCCAGACAGACCTATGAGCTCACTCACTTGAGGAGGAGGCCTTACTGGCGATTTCGTTCAAAGGGTACCTACCTCACATTATGCAAAGTGTTTTTTAAATATCATTTGGTTTATTTCAAGTTAGAAATTCAGGTGTTTCCTTATACTGGAATGTTTCCACTATACCGTAAATACTTCTCAAACTCCCCATGCCCCACAAATCAACTACATCCACAGATGTGCTGTACAAAGTGGCGGGAGGCTGAGTGCGTAATAGTCTGCATTACACTCACAGAAGTGACCCAGGAGGCGAGGAACACGTGACTGAGACCACCCGCCACCGCACGTGTATGCACTTACAACTTTTTGTAGAATCTTTAGCTTTCTATTTTTTTTCCTTACTGTTTATCACATGTCCTAATTGTGGGAGCATAAATTACTCTCTATAGAAAGAGGGGTCACCAATAACTGTTTAATTTCTACAGAGGTTGGCCATGACCATCTCTTCAGTCCCCTGACCCAGATCATCTCCCATCTGATGAAATTACCTTCCCTGAATCTATTAAAAACATTAGATTCTGATGGGACAGTTTAGTAAATGGTAAAAACAGGATGAGTTCATGAATTGCAAACAGAAAATCTATCAAAAATTATTAGACATCTAAGAAGATATATTTCTAGTATGTTTTCATCACTTCAAGTCTTGTTTTCTTTTGTTGGCGATCTGGTCTTTTAATCATAGGCTCACTGTCTTAGCTTTTCAAATGGCTGTACCCCATGAAGTCACCTCCATACACCTACATCTTCGGTTGTACTTGAATCAGGTGCGTTAGGCACCTCCTATCCTCTTCCCGTGAGATGATGAGAAATCCTGCATTTCATTCAGGTAGTGGATGTGCGATGGTAATGATTATAATGACAGAAACAGTAGCGTCAGCTCACTAAGCACCTTGCACATAGCATGTGTTATCTTACAACTGGGAGCAACTAATTTTATGACACCTATTTTACAGTAAAGACCCTGCATGCCAAAAACTTGATTGCTCACATTTACTTGGTAAACACCCAAAGCCATTTAACCCAGTTTAACAGCACTCTTCCTAAGGCAGCATCTAAGTGAACAGTATGGATATTTCTAAACAATGAAGTATACTCAGAATAAATGTAATGCTATCTTATCATAAATCAAGTGAAATAAATGATCTCTTACAAAGGAGTCACATTAACCCAATGTACTTAAAAAGAAAAGATGTATTTAAAAAGAAGTTTTAACCTGTAATTTTAAAAACATCTTGTTTCCCTTCCAGTACCTCTGAATCTAATCCCTCATTTTTCCTTGGTAGCAGTCCTGTATCTTAAACCATCATGGCTTTGATACGAAAGCAGATATGTTCACCGTCTCCTAGTCGTCACTGTCGGAGGCTTAGGTGTGGGCGAGTGTCCCTGTCGGAAAGAAAAAGTTGCCCGTGAATCTGAGGGGCTTCCTAAACGTTAGGACGGCTGTGTCCTGACGGGCATCCTGTGGCTGACAGCCGAGCTGCCAGTAACTCACGTTGAATATGTTTCACCAAATCGTTTCAGTTTAGCATTAGTTACTTAAGGTGACTTTGGAAACCTGCTACCTAGATTTTAACAGCAGATATGATCAAAATAAAACACAGTAGCATGGGTGTCTGGTCCATTTGCTAAATCATGAACGGGATCCATATAGTTCTTCTCTGTGTGAGGCTCTCCATTACGACGGCTACACGGCAGCTCTTGCACACCAGGCAATGAATCCGTGTTGGGTGAATGAATGAATGATTGTCTTGAATAGTCCAACATCCTGGTTTTTTATAGTGTAAAGTTTTAATTTATATCACAGTCATCCTAGAACTTCGGAGCTTCAGAGAATGTTAGATATAGTATGCTTCAGGTTTGGTGAACGGACCTCCCCTCAGTGCCAGCCAGGACACTTCTGGAAGACCTGTGCTGGAAAGGACTGTAAGCCCGGACTCAGGGGAAGGGCCAGTCACCAGGGAGGAGGGCCAGGGCTGATGGAGCACGCCCGCCAGGGGCCCAGGGAGCTCAGCAGCAGCACGTGTGTGCCCTGTTTGTCAGCTCAGACCTAGTGCAGCCGAGGGCGATACGGCTTTCAGCGTAATAGCGGGGGAGGCAGCTCGCTGAGCTTCCCTTAGCGGGGCGGTGGCTTCTGGGGACATTTGCAGTCTGTTTCGTCCATAATTTGAGGAGGAGTGCATCTTTGTTCTCAAGCCTCAGTTTGAAAGTGGATCAACTAAGTAGGCAAGAGCATCTTCACATGTGTTGGTCATTCTCAGAAATGGTCTCATGATACATCCTTGTTATTCAGATCCATCCAAGGGTCATATTCTTTTATGTGTCTGCCTATCATACCTATTTGTGGGACAGCTGAGAAGGGAAAAATACGAGTCTTTATGGTAAATAGGCTCAACTAAAAAAGGCAAAAGCCCTCACAGATTGACATCATCAGCCTGACACCCGCCCAGGGGCTGCTGGGCCCCCTTGTGTGCTGACTGAGGGCACACGACAGAGACATGCAGAGCGGCCTGGTGCCCTGCCCGTCCTCAGCAGCCGTCCGGAAGCCTGCGCCTGCATGCCGTGCCACGGCCGGTGACAGCTGCCATTAGGTCTGGGGACAGTGAGGAGACTGTTTCACAGAACAGTGAGTGCAGTCACTCATAGTCCTTGGGCAGCCTGAATTTCCAAAATGAATTACCCTGCAGACATAAAATAGGACGATTTGCCCAGATTTTCTTCCCAACTCAGCTGTCAAGTGAAGAGAGATGTTCTCAGTTGCTGATATCACATAGATCCTGTTAAAAACCGTAAATGATTTTATTTTGTGTTATAAATGTGTTAAATCTCAAAGTAACAAGGCTTTGAATTTGCCATGCTTTAACTCATCTTTTAATTTGTTTAGAAGTCATTAGAAAGGATAATAAGAGAGTATAATTCTCACATTTGCACTCATCAGTTGAGTAATGGTGTGAGTCAACGTAACATGCATATTAAACATAATGCATACCCGCACATCCTATTATATCTTAATGAACGTGCCGTCTGTGGCACTGACGGCCTTTGGTGTCTTCTCTCTGTCCTTTAGTAGTGGGTTGCTCTCCGTGTCACTGTTTTGTGTCCCTCAGCCGTGTCCTGCGGGAACCCCGGCACCCCAACCAACGGCATGATCGTCAGCAGCGATGGCGTCCTCTTCTCCAGCTCGGTCGTCTACTCTTGCTGGGAAGGCTATACGACCTCGGGGCTGATGACGCGCCACTGCACGGCCAACGGGACGTGGACAGGCACAGCCCCCGACTGCACAGGTAGGCCACCCACCTCAGAGACGCCCAGAGGGGGAAAGCACTTTTAACTGTTTCACTGGCTTTTTAGTACATAGAGCAAAAAAAAAAAAAAATATGCATGTTTGAGATTATGACCATTTATTAGATATTTTTAGATTTTTTCTTTACCTTCTTGTTTATATGGTTGAAACCACCTTAAATGGACAGTTGGGCTGGACATTTGAAATGGAGGCCAAGGATGTCAGGGCTTATTCTCCCTGTGGACCGTCCAGTCTCCAGCGATGTGAGGAGGCGGCTGGTTCTCCGACCACCGCCTATCTGTGTCCTTGGCTCAGTGCTGGGATTTCACACCAGGCCTGACTGAGGGCTGCTTGGGGACGCAGCCGGCATCCACACAGCCGGCCACCAGTGGGCAGAAATAAGAGACTCCCAGCACGCAGCCTCCCGACAGTGGGTCAGTAAAATCGTTAGAGGAGAGGTTTGCCATTATAAATCATGCTTAATCACTCTGAACAGCTGCTTAAGGAGAGTAACTTGAACAGAAACCATGACTGATCCATTGCATACCAATTTTGTACTTCTCTAATTCTTCTTTGTTCCCTGCTCATCAGTTATCAGCTGTGGGGATCCAGGTACCGTGGCAAATGGCATCCAGTTTGGGACGGACTTCACGTTCAACAAGACCGTGAGCTATCAGTGCAACCCCGGCTATGTCATGGAGCCCGCCGCGTCGCCCACGACCCGCTGCACCAAAGACAGCACGTGGAGCCACCGCAAGCCCATCTGCAGAGGTCTGTGCCGCCGCTCTTTGGCTTCCTCATACACGCAGAAGCCTTTCCTGGGCTGTGTGTTATTCCATTTTGCAAGCATTGTGTAGTCCTTCCGCGCTAGGAATTCTTGTAAACCCATTTGCAAATAGTAAGTCACCTCATTTTCTTAATCTACTTTTATCTCCATCTCACAGATGGGAAAACTCTCACAGAGTAGATGCTCGGGACCACAAACCAGCACCCAGAGGGCAGTCACACTGGCCCTGTGTATGTGATTTGAGTCCCACTGTGTGTTGCTCAGTCTTGTAAACATGTAACCCCAGCTGTATAAAGTCTTTCAGCAGATGTGATGGGAAACATAATTACAGGAATTTAGAGTCAGGTTAGAGAGTGAATCCCCAATGTCAAAGGATGTTAATACCATGACGTGCAGGACCTGGAGAGCGAATCCCCAAACAATGGCAGAGGATGTTAGTACTATGACATGAAGGATTCCGTGGCTGGGACTGAAGAAGCCACCAAAAAGGAACACGACATGAAAAGGCAGTTGGGCATTCCAGGAGGCAGGGCGGGCTGAAGTGGTCTAGGCACCTTGAGCAAAGCAGGGCTAGGTCCGAGTGACAAGGGTGGGGGGCAGTGGGGCGCAGGATTGGCACCACTGGGGCCTCCCCACTAGCACCAGCAGGCACATGCAGGCCCCCATCAGCTGGACCAGAGTGGAGGGGATGGTGGCTCGAGCCTGTCAGTGGTCAGACATGAACACGCATGGTGCCCCAGTGTCTCAGACCAGGACCAGACAAGGTTCCGTGGGAGTGGAGTACCCGACTCCGGGAAGCCTGCTGAGGGAGGTGCTGCCCTCAGAGGGCTGCTGTGTGGACGGGCTCGCTGTGGGGCCCACACAGCGCCTGGCACTCGCCCCGGTTCCCTTCCCTTCTGACAGCGTGGCCTCTGACGCCCCTTGTCCCTGTCAGGGGGAGGACCCCACACGCCGCCATCTGTCGCTCCTGCCCCCCAAGTGCCTGGTCCTGTGCCTGCTGCCAGGCAGCCACAAAGCCAGGGCCTGAGGACACTCACCCTCGCACTGGCCTTGTTCTCAGCCAGCGGGCATCTGATGGCGGCTGCCGTGGCGTGGTCTGGCCTCTGGGACAGCATGCGTGTGTCCGTGGGCCTTTGTTCCTCTTCTCATCCCCACTACGTTAGTAATGAACGCCGCAGCCCGCCGGGCCCTTCCAGACAGGCCCTCTCCCCCTCAGGCTGCGCCCCTGCTAGTCGCAGGCCAGCCAGCGCGCCTCCTACCTGGGGCCTCTTCCCTGGACATCCCCTCCCTCAGAGCGTGTCCCCCAGCCATCACTTACAGGTTCCCCAGGACAGCAGGTGACACGACGACCAGATGGGTAGAAGGCGGAACGGCAAGAGAGGGGCCATTCCCAGCCGGTGGGCGTGCGCGCGCGAATCAGCGCGTGACCTGCGCCTCTGTTGCTCGCGAAAGCCTGAGTGCGAGCGCACACGGGCCACTGCCCGGCACACGGGGCGGCAGCCGCCCCTCTGCCCCACCGCCTTGGCCAGCGCCCTCCGCGGGGGACAGCGGGGAGCGAGGACCTCCGGGAGGGCGCTTCCAGAGCGCCTCCGGCCGTGTGCGGAAGGCCCCCGGCAGCAGGCGGGGGGGGGGGGGGGGGTGCGGGGCGGCCCCGTGCAGGGCGGCGTGAGGACCGTGCTCTTCCCCAGGGCCCCGTGCACGCGGCGCTCAGACCCCGGGCTCATGAACACCGGCACGCGGCATGCACATCATCTCTCCCGTCCAGGAATTCGGTTTTTTTAATTTTTCAGCAAAGGGGTCAGCAGTCTGTGTCTTTTAGAAATTCTATCTTTCAATCAAAAACTACACGTAGCAGGAGAAGCTCTTACCCACCATGTATACAAACTCAGAAGCGTGCAGGCGCCCCGGGGGACCGCGCCCCGCTCGGGTTTGTCCCTAGTGACCCTCCCGGGGGCCCTCCTGACCGCAAACCGGGGCAGAGGACCTGCTGCCCTCTCGGCCCTGTGGCCGATGCGTGTCGCGGGCCTGACCCCTCCAAGCGGGGCGTGTTGCACCTTTGCTTGACCCGAATTAATGAAAACCTCCGGGAAAGCCTCCCTGTCCCGACCCGCCGCCCCGTGTCGCCCGCAGCCGTGGCCTGCAGCCCGCCGCCGCCAGTGCCGCACGGGAGCGCCCAGGGCGCCGACGTCCGCTGGGGGGCCAGCGTCGCCTACAGCTGCGCCCGCGGCTACCAGCCGTCGCACGCCGCCGTCCTGTCCTGCGAGGGCCGCGGAGAGTGGCGCGGGGAGCCGCCGCGGTGCCTGCGTGAGTCAGGGGTGGGGGCCGGCGGGAGGGAGGCCCGGGGAGCCCGCGGGCTGCTCACCCTGCCGTCTCCGCAGCGGTGTTCTGCGGGGACCCGGGCACCCCCGCGGACGGGCGGCTGAGCGGCCGGAGCTTCACCTACGGATCTGAGGTCCTCTTCCAGTGCCGGGCCCCCTTCGTGCTCGTGGGGTCGCCACGGAGGGTGTGCCAGGCCGACGGCACGTGGAGCGGCGTCCAGCCCGCCTGCATCGGTAGGGATCGTGGCCCAGGGGGACGGGGACCTGGGTGGGGAGGGGACCGGGCGACTCAGCAGGCCTGTCCCAGTGACCTTAGCGGGTGAGGAGGAGACCCGCAAGGCAGGGTGACCTCTATGACGGAAACCCCTCGGTTTTAGATGAAATCTGTCTGGTGGAACGGATCCGGTAGAACTTGTATTTGCCGGGAGTCACACTCTCAGGGGCATAGAAACCAGACGCTTAATTCTACCTCAGAGCAGCTGTCTTCGCCCCTCACGGCTGCAGACTCGTTTGGTGCTGGGTAAATTTTGTTCACCCAGCCTTCCTGACCAGAAGAGTGGATATTTTGCATATTTATAGAAAACAATGATTTATGCTCTTGGTTGATTTCTAACAAATTGGATGATTTCTTACTAAAAATAAACACTTTTAGAAGTAATTTCTTGGAAGCACCACTTTTTCCAATGATAGGAATGTTTATTGCCATTTGATTTACACTTCAGCTGTATGGAGCTATCCCCCCCGCCCCACACACACACAAAACATCTTCTCCCCACCAACCCCGTAGGTTAGTTTCTCTTGAGAACAAAACTTTTTAGCAAGTGATCTGTTTTATTCTCTTTCTGGCAGCTGGAGCGCAGCAGCTGATAAGCCCACAGTCTCTCAGTTGCTCAAGTCTTACCTTTTTGGGGAAAACGCTGCTTTCAATCTACCATATGCTTTAACTTTGAAGCAGTAAATATATTTCTCATTTCGAAGTCTTGAGGAAAATTAATTCAGGAAATGTGGATGACAGAGGAGCTGACCATTCACTGAATCCTTAAAAACTAAGGGATCATAATACTCATGGAAGTAGTATATTATTAACCAACCAATATAATTTGTCAGTAGAAAAACATTTAACCAGAGGATGGAAAAGAACATGCTTCTTCTGATACAGAAAATAATCTGCAGAGTAACTTAGAGCCTGATAAAGCTCTAAAGATTAATACCTAAAGAAGTCTGAAAGAAGATGAATATAGCAATTTACTCATTTTTACCTTTCATGCAAAATGTACACATTTGTCAAAACACAATTTTCTCAATTTTCTAACACCTTTTAGAAAAATGTTAGAATTCCTATACTAAACATAACTGGTGCTGTTTTTTTTGTTTTCTTTTAATTGTGAACTTCAGATCCTACTCATAACACCTGCCCAGACCCGGGTACTCCACACTTTGGAATACAAAATAGCTCCAGAGGATATGAGGTATTCAATTTCCATTTTACTATCTATTTCTGTAAGTATAAAATGTAACTGATACTTAAACACGTGTATATTTTTATGTATCATATCTGATTCATGCTGTATTTGCCTAAATTAAAATAACTCAGAGAGGGTTTCTACATGATATCTTAAGGTCAGAATGGGGGTAACTGTATATATCTTAATTCACACAACAGCAATTGCTATATTAATTTCAGTTTGGACGCATGCATAATAGTTCATTTTTTTGTCTGAAGAACTGATATGGCAGTTCTCAAATTGGAGTGATTTACCACTGAAGGGACAAACATAAAAAGAGCTTGTTTAGTGACCTTATATAGTGGATGCATAGCATTCAATTCTGGAGACTAAACAGAAGAAGAAATGCATTCATGACCTGTAGTCTAAGCTTACTTTGTGATCTTTTTCCATATGATCTCTATCAGTTGTTAGCATACTCAATCTCACTTTTGAGCATTCATTTGACTTTTTCAATAAAAAATCCATTAGCACTTCAGGTAATATTAGAGGAATACCTAAAAATGGAAGGTAATGAAGTTTGAAATAAAGTGTGTTGATCATCTTAAATATTCAAGGGACTTCAGGGCTCTCTGATTAGATGGATTTGAGTTAAATATGTAGATTATATTTGAGTTAGGAATCCTGTTAGTTTAGAATAGAAGTTTTTTTCTTCATCCACTTCTCTCTCCTGAAAACTAAAATAATTGCGTGTGAGTGGCTCAGACACACACTGGCTACTTCCTGTCGGCATTCTTGTCGTCTGCAAAGGAAATTCTCACAGGTACCTGCAGGTTAAATCTGGCACATGTATATGAGGTGCCAAATGTGGTTGTAAGCCTCAGGTGCACGCTTTCAGGCATACGGATGTGGGATGCCGAATACACAGGGACACTGGGAAACACTGTGGGGGCACGGCTCTCACTAATTCACTATGAAAAACCGAACCCTGGTTTCAGCGGTCCTGCTTTGCCCAAACAGCCCACACTGAGTCCACATTTATGGTGTTTGTACTCAGCAGGGTATCCTATGGTCTATCTTAAGAAGCTAATAGGCTTGGATAAATCCTTCACTCCCCTTCTGACACAATAAGTTTATGCTAGCATGAAAAACATACCATACCCAAAAGCACTATTTACCAGTGATTTGAATACACAGATGCTCTCTTATGAAGAGCTGGCTGAGACCATCAGAGGAGTTTCCCAAAAATGTTTTTTTCTCCTTCATCAGGATACATCTGGATTTTGAGTGTAGCAGATCTGCCTTTCACACATTTCCTTTAGCTCCATATGCTGCAACATTACTCACCCGTCGGCCACTTCGGTGTGAGGGCATCCCTGGGTCACACTACATCACTCATGCAGTCGGCGTGACTAGCTCCCATTTTCCAGCCATCCATGCCCCACAGATTCACAGACTCCTGGTTAGTTCACAGTCATCAGTCTGGAGTGGCCTGGTATATCCTGCTGAAGATATTTTACGAAAGGCACTATTATTTTCTTCCAGCCAGTACATGGTAAAGGCTCCCAGCTATCTTCCTGCCAGGTAAAAATGCTAGTGTGTTGGCTAGGAGGTCTGCCTGGGGACCGGCACGCATACCAAAAGTTAGATGGAGGCCGTCCTGGGAAAGAGGTGATGGGTGAATGAACCCTTCCCATCTTTGAATCTCGAATTAGTGATTCCCTTGAAGGTTACATAAATTTGGATGATTTTTTTCACAGATTCCTACCCTTACTTTCAGGTGCCAGTGCCAAGCAGCAATTGTTTTTTCTTGACACTCTTCACCACTATTTAGTGTAGCATCTCTGACACATGTTTGCTCATAATCTCCCCCAAATCCTAAAAAGGAGACAGGACTGAGCCTGATGAGGAAACATACCCAAAGGGATTCATGCCTGGTTTAGATCCTCAGAGCAAGTACCAAGATGGACTCTCACTGTATGTTTACTCGGCTTCATGATTGAAGCCTTAGGCTCCAGCTTGGTCCCGGGGCACCTACCATGTGCACAAAGCTGCTTCCCAGGCCCGCTGCTGCTCTGAGCGCTGTCTTCTGCCCCCCCGTGCCCATGCCCTGGTCTCATGCTCCATGTAAGTGTTCACAGGAGAGGAGGGTAGGCTCCCTTCAGCACGTGACTACAGCTCGCTCTCCCAAAGCAGGTAAACTGGCCACTGGGCAGCTCCCCTGCACGGCGCTTCCAGTCAGCTAGGAACACAGGCCATAAACAAGCATTTCTGGTACATGTCGTCAGTGACACGGGGGCATCTTATGCTGGGATGATGGGGCACAGCAGCACATGACACATCCCTGGAAGGTCTGCAGAGAGTATACAGAGGAGTGAAATAGGCAAGTGCTGAGGACTAAGTGCAGTCAGCTTGGTGGAGGTCCCGGGGGAGGCATTTCAGGCATCCGCGCACCAGTAAAGGGTCTGTGTATGTGAAGGTTCAGGACAGACTGAGTTCTGAAGGTCCCATGATAGAGCGAGAGTTGGCCAGCTCCCAGAAGTGTTAACAAAAGTAATTTGCTAGCAGTGTGAGTCACTTAAAATAGGCGTTGCCAGAAAGCATGGAAAAGGGAAAACCTAATCACTACAAACTAAAGAGAAGCGAGGCTGAAATGAGAGAGAAAGTGCACTTAATGCGCCCCAGACAGACCACCTCACAGCCCTGTCTGGGACCTTGCACGATGCACACTGTGTGCAGCACCGTAACACAGTCAGAGTGAGTCACTGACACCACCAGGGCCTGGTATGGAGTGAAACTGCCCCGGCATGCCGCACCCTGGACCGCGCTTTCCAGCACGACTTGCATAGATTGCTGTCGTCCATTTTGCCTCTGAAGCTAGTGCTGCATTTCCTCTCTAGGTCGGAAGCACAGTTTTCTTCAGGTGTCGGAAAGGTTACCACGTGCAAGGTTCTACGACTCGGACTTGCCTTGCCAATTTGACGTGGAGTGGAATACAGACTGAGTGTATACGTAAGTGTGGTTTCTTCACTGTCAGCAGCGACCTGTTTATTCTCAAACATCTGGGAAGTGTTTACTTCAAGAGAAGTAATGAGGAATTGCCTTATTGTTGCTTGTTTTTAATTCCCTAAATGAATATTTCTCAAAAGTCAGATGCCCTTCACCCAGCAGCATCTACACCACCAGGGAGTTTGGTAGGAATGTGAACACCAAACCCACACCTGACCTACTGGGTCAGACATTTGGGGGGCTGGACCAGGTGGGGGTGAGGAGGAGAGAGTACCCTGTGGTATAGCAAGTCTCCCAGCAGCACTGGGCCCACTGAGGTCTGAGGAAGCGCCCTGAGTCAAAGCTGAGTGAGTGGCATCACCAGTGACATTCGTGGAGAGAGACGCCCCCTGCGTACCGAAATCCTCCTGGAGTGTCTGCATCATGTTGTTAAAGGGGCTGACATGACCTGTGATATGTTGGAGCATTTATAGAAAAGCTTAAAACATTCTTGAACTCTGTATGAATTGATCATTCAAATAGTTACTTAGGATCAAATATTATTTTGTGACTTAATCATGAGTTTAGAAGAGATATTGTAGGAATGATTAGTAAGTCAATTTTTTTCAGCCTCTATCGATCTAGTGAAATATAGTATCTTACTCTTACTGTGTTAAACATAAAACATAAAAACATTAGGATATTACAGAAAAATATTTTAGTAGTATGTAAGATGGGATTTTTTTGTGTATTTTACTGGTATGTGTATTTCAAACTATCATCTCTAATACTCACTGCATATGAGGACATTGCACATATATGTGTACACATGTATGCATGTGTATGTATTCATGGTGTAAATATTCTGTGGAGCTTGCTAATCTCAAATCTTCACTACATTGAGAATTTGCTGAAGAGTGGAATACCACGATGCTTGAACACTTGGCAGTCATGATTTTAATATTGTAAATTTGTACAATCATCTGCCAAGTCCATTACTTGAGACATAAATGTGAACTTTATAAAGAACGGGAAGTTATTTGAGATCTAAACATTACCATCTTATTTATGCTAAATTCCATTTTTAAGGAAATATTTTAATTATTTCCATCAAGTTTTAAAATGCACATTGAATTTTTGCCAAAATCATTTATTCATGTAACTGAACAGCAAATTTGCTAGGTGACATCAGATAAAAATCAAGACATATTTCTAAATAGGTGTCAATATGTACATATTTACTTTGTAGGACTGGTCTTTTAAGGAAATTTAGCACACCACTTATCTTAATAGTGTATCCAAGGCGATCTGTTGATTTCAAAGCTACGATTTCTATTCTAAATTTCTATGCATAATTAGTCACACTCACATACATGGAGAGAAGCAGAGAGACACACACAGAGACAGATTAGATAGTGGGCAGGGGAGGAGGGAGGGCCAGAGGGCTAAGCACATGACCTTGGTCATGTCGAAAGTTGCAGACCCTGGAATAGTGGTGATATTTAAAGCTACTGTGCTCAAAATTATCATCACAGCCATTTCCAAATGTGTGCTTTACTTCTGTATTTCCTTAGACGATACGCTAGTTCTGTAACACACAAAGTCACTGTGTGTCCTAATGGAATACATGCTTTTTCAGCACACGCCTGCAGACAGCCAGAAACGCCAGCCCACGCGGACGTGAGAGCCATCGACCTCCCTGCCTTCGGTTACACCTTGGTGTACACCTGCCACCCGGGCTTCTTCCTGGCAGGCGGCTCTGAGCACAGGACTTGTAAAGCGGATATGAAATGGACGGGGAAATCACCTGTCTGTAAAAGTGAGTCACTTGGGGGACGAGAGCACATTCCCACAGGGCCCAGGGCGGGGCGGCTGCTGTCGGGCTAGTTCCCGGGTTCACGGTCCCCTTGGGAACAGCCTGGTAGGAGATGTCAGCCTCCCCCACCAAACCGGCCTCATGTGCGTGAGCTGTGCGCGTGCGTGCCCAAGCATGTGATACAGGCCAGGTAGAGATGCGGATTTTATATCCGCTCATCACATTGTAAGCCAAAGGGAAAAGCATTATGAGGTAAAGGACTATAATATACAATATATTTTTAGAAACCATATTTTTTCAAAATGAAAATGGGCAAAATATCATCATTGAGCATTGATGAATAGATAAAATCTCTGTTATTTTTAAGACCACAAGCTGCTTGGTAGTAGAATATAAATTTAGGAGTTTTTGACAATGGTTCTACTCTTAAAAATTGAAGGCTAATTAACTTAGAAATGTTGTATTAATTACTCACAAGTGTGTGTATTTACATATGAAAGTAATAACTCTGGGACAGATTTGATGATAGCTCACCTTTCTAGTTCCCCACCAAGCACAGATTATATGTGCATCGATTCCTAAACAGCATAATGGAAATTACAGGTGTGATCGAAGCCGTGACTTTCATCTTCGTTTGCTGGAGCCTGGTGACAGTTCTCAAATTAGGAGTTCTCCAGACCCTCATGGTTACCTAGCCCTTCTCTGTCAGAAATACAAGGTTGCAAACTTTACAGAAATGGCGATTTGTAGTATGAAACAAAACTATAAAAACTAACAGATTATGAGTAAAATCTAATGTGGTAGACCAAATTAAATACTCTGCAAGGGAAACAATTTGGTGTTATTCAGTATTACCTTGCAAGCTCATTGATTTGTGTAGGAATTTGGAAAATTAAGAGAGTTCATGAAATCTTGGTTATTTTGTTATTAGTTGTGGGCAGCCTATCCCAAACAGTCAGAAAATGGATGTACACCACCCTTATTTGTAAGGCTCTCTGTTGTAGCACTAAATGGAAATACATTTTAGATCTGCACTGATTTTCACCAATAAACTCAGTTTTCCAACAGACACAAAGGATATTCTGCTAAATATATGGGTTTAAAATGGATCTGTATAAGATATTAATTTTTTATTGTATATTCAAGAAATCTGAAGAAAGGAAAATTGCTTCAATTTGACATTTTTTTCAAACTTACTCAAAAATAAATGTTTTTGAAAATGATAATTTGTTTTTTTACTTGTAGGTAAAGGAGTGAGAGAAGTTAATGAAACAGTTACTAAAACCCCAGGTTTGTATAACAGAACAGTCATAGATCTAAATCAAATGAAGTGATCTGTCCCCTTCTCGGAACAGTGAAGCAAATTTTAGCCTGAAAATTTCTGGTCCCCATCGTCCATGAGCCAAGGTGATGTTTCGGTCACTCAGCACCGAGCCGCTTCAGACCCCCAGCCCCGCCATCGGCAGCTGTTCAGGAAACACCGCTCCCAAGTAAGCGGGCGTGTTCCCACACGGCTCCGCGAACGGTGCCTCCATATTTTGTGGGCAGAAACGGGCACAAACATTGGTGATAGGCCGTGATATGACGGAGAGCCTTATAGAGAGGGTTGTGGGTCCTGCTGGGAGGCGGCGGCGGGGGCGGCAGGCAGGCAGGGCCGCTTCGCTGGGCCCCGCTGAGCGCTCAGCCCTGCACCTCGCCGCGCGGCGCCCGCTGGTCGGAAGCCTGGTCCCGGCCCTGCATCGTCCGACGTGGTGTGCCCGTGTGACGAATTCAGAGAATATTTAACGCCATGTGCCTCCAAATGAAAATTTAGACCAAGATTTTTTTTCATTTACGTGAATAGAAAGCTTCTGTAAATATGAAAGATCCTTTTCCTAGTGTCCTGAGGTCGTAACTCCGGTGTCTTGGACAGAACGGCCTCCTCTAGAATCAAATGGGCACGTGTCCGTGTAGCGCTGTTGTAGAGTCAGATGCGTCCCCGTGACCTCTTAGAAAAGGAGAAGTGGTCCAGCAGGACTAAAGGGCTGTTGCCGGTATAGACCGTCCGGCGCGAGAGCTCCTTTCTAAACTCTTTTCTGGACAACTGTACCTGCATGTTACTTTACAAATCAGATTCAGAAATCAAACCATATATCCACGCAAGGTTGTCTCCGATGGAAGGAAAAACAGCCCGTTGTGGTGGTTCTGTTTTGTTGGCTTAGTCTTTACTGAAGGTGCTGAAAGAGCCGCAGGCGGTCTCCGGAAGTGCCGCCGACGTAACCAGCTTGCCTCTTCCCACCTCCGGAGGGGCGTGCTCATCACGTGGTCTCCACCAGCGCCTCTTCCTATCCCCAGATGGGCCTGCTGGTCACATGGTGTCCGTCGGCGCCTCTTCCCTCCCTGGAAGGGGCGTGTTTGTCACGTGGTGTCTGTCGGCGCCTCTTCCCACCTCGGGAGGGGCGTGCTCGTCACATGGTCTCCATCAGCCCCTCTTTCCATCCCTGGGAGGGGCGTGCTCGTCACGTGGTCTCCATCAGCCCCTCTTTCCATCCCCGGAGGAACGTGCTCATCAAGTGGTTTCCATCCGCGCCTCTTCCCATCCCAGGGGAGGGGTGTGCTCATCACGTGGTGCCCGACGGCGCGTCTTCTCATCCCCAGGGAGGGGGCATGCTCGTCACGTGGCCCCATGTCAGTGCCTCTTCCCGTTCCCGGAGGGACATGCTAGTCAAGAAGGCAGGCGCGGGCACTGCGGCATTTGGTGGTGGATGCACTGCATGCTGCCATGGTAGGTCGGATGGGAAGGACCCGGACAGGCCGCCCTACCGCAGGACTGACGGCCATGTGTGGATGCACACGCGCCATTGCCCAGACGCCTGCAGAAGCTACCGTCCTCCCGTTATTCTGTTGCTCGTCAGTGAGTGGCCCAGAGGGGCCAATCACTAGCTTCTGCTGGGCGAACACGTGCTAACTTAGAAAAGTCTTGATAGTATCTTAAAAGCTATTAATCTTAGTAAAGGGAAATAGCTATTTCAGGCTTGCTGATTAAAACCACGCCTCTGTAGTGCTGCGGGTGGGCAGGTGGGCATGTTTGATCTCCATTATCACTAAGCAAATGTGTTAGCAGCCTGTGTTGGCAGAGCAGTTTTTAATTGTTTAAATAATTATTATCAAGATGTTGGGTGTACTCAAAGCCACAGAAGTGGTTGCACTGTTCATTAGTCCCCAGCAGCAAGGATAGGTTTTGTAGGGTTTAGCCTGTGAGGGATAAGGAAATAGCTGGTTGGCATGGCCGGAAAGCATGAACACAGGCATCTTGTGTTTGTGTCCTCAGCATCGGTTGCTCAGAATGGATTTGCTAAAAAAGATATATAGGGATAAATGCCTCTTTATTTCTACCTAGCAGGTCAAACATTGTGTTTTGACCAATTCTGTTTGTAGTGGATCCTGTCTAATTAAACAGCTTAGGCACATGATGAGGCCAGAAGCAAAGAGAAAACCGGTGGAGTCACTCATGTACATTTACACCAATTATAGTGTGAGATTTTATATTGATATTGTGAAAAGGCATGGTTTTATACACATGAGCAGAAATGAGGAACACAAGTTTGAACTTTTTCACAAGCAGTGGAAACGAGAGAATATCTCAATAATCTTTGCAAGTATTCCTATCCCAAATGAACTTCAATGATTTTATGCTTTCTGTGCTTTAAAATACCCGAGGCTACTTCCTCTGTGTATGCTGACATTCTTCTGGTTTTTCCCATCCCACAGTTCCTTCCGATGTATTTTTCATCAACTCCGTGTGGAAAGGATATTACGAATATCTAGGGAAAAGACAGGCTGCAACTCTGACTGTGGACTGGTTCAATGCAACAAGCACTAGGGTGAACGCGACGCTCGTCGATGCCTCTCGGGTGGAGCTGAAATTGACAGGTAGGCCCCCCGGGGGTTCACTACCCAGGCTGTGTGAGCAGAGGGACCCAGCCCTGCTGAGGAGGAGGGGGCTCACATCTATGAAGTGCTCCTGAGTGTACATTGGCCCTGCACAACCTCCATGTCATGGGAGGCTCTCAGTAACCAGGCTGGGTCAGCATGATTTTCTCATTTTTAAAGATTACAAAACCAGCTGTGAAAAGGGAATTAATTCGCTCAAGGTTTTGCATGTGACCTATCTAGTCAAAGCTGTAAGATTTTGCCCCGTTGCGCATGTCCCCAACATCACCCCTTCGGTATCCTGTTTCCAACTCACGTGCCCCTGGTGAGTCAGTAAAATGACAAGAGCTCTGATTTATCTGTCAGACACTTTTTAAAGCTTTTTTCATACATTTTTCATTCTTGCATCAATCCTTCTTTTGATAAGAGAGGTTGAGAGAAACCTGGGAACTGCAGTGGCCCCTCAGGGGGCAGGGCAGAGGGAGAGTTGGAAGCCAGAGCCCACAGGCGCAGCCAGAGGGACACAGCGTCTCCTCATGGCTGAATCCCATGCTCAGGGGCTCGCAGGCGGCTCACTGCCACTCAGTACCTTCCACGTCCTTGTTCGCCCGCATCCTCCCACACAGCGGCCAGCACACTCCGCGGGTGCCCCTGCGGCCGCTCCCTGCCACGGGTGCAGTTCGTGTTCCTAGGTTAACCCCGTGTGGGGTACAGTGTGGGCTCCTCTCCTCACAAGGATGCAAAACAGGCATAAAACATGCTGGATTTTAAACATTAACATAATTGAATGCCTCTCATCTTTGTTCTCTTTATCTTTAGCGAGTAGATTGTCGTTCAAGGTGGGCGAGGACTTGAGTAGGAAATCATTTTAAGGAAACAAGTACAGAGGCTAAAATGTGAAAATAAAAACAGCGGTTTCTGTTGTTTACAGTATTAGGATCTCTGCACCGTGTGCCAAATCAGACGGCCCACGGCCTGAGCTGCTACTCGTTTGCTAGTCCCCACATCTGATCTGGTAGTGGCTCTGACCTTTTTGTAGGTGTTTACAAGAAGGAAGAGGCCCACGTACTTCTGAAAGCTTTTCAGACTAAAGGTTCGGTGGACATTTTTGTCAGCAAGTTTGAGAACGACAACTGGGGACTGGACGGCTATGTAAGTACTTTGCATGTGGGCGTCCAGAGCCCAGGGGCCCTGGCCTCATGGTCTGCATGGAGCAGCATGCGGCAGACGGTTCCGAGAGGGCCGCCTGTGTCTGCCCCGTGCAAGCTCAGCTGCCCCTCTTCCCAGAAGCCCGGCCACTTCTCCCCTTCATGTCATGGTGTAAAAAACCTAGTCTCTGAACTGGGAAAATAGTTGGCCAAGAGCAAATGGGCCGTTGCTGCAGGGGAATGGCGCTAGAGCTCAGATCAGCTACTGTGCTTCCCAGCCGCACATTCCCTTGGAAGCACATTTGCCAAGACTTCCCTGGGACATGGGGTAGCCCCTCTGCAAGCTCTCAGAACAGTCACCTCCAGGCAGACAGACCTGAGGTGCCTAATGTCTCCCTTGGATGAGTAAACATTTGCTCGGTTCTAATTCAGTGTCTGACATGAGTACACAGCCTCGCAGGAGGTCTCCCGGCCTAGCCTGTGTCACAGTGCACCTTACCCAGTGTAGGTTAATTCAGACATGGGTCCCCCTTACAAAGGATACTCAACCTATGAATAGGCTGTAAAATTTACTAGCATCTTCAAGACCAGGGGAAACAGTGTGAATTTATATGTTCATTAAGTTTATACTTATTCTCTAATGGCTGCCAATGTGTCAGTGAAAAGGAAGGCCAAAAATAAAGCATTCAACCCAGAGCCCCTGCAAGACGTCCCCACCCCATGTGACACAAGCCGACCTCTGCACGGTTTCCCTCCTTTTCTCAAACCAGGTCTCATCAGGACTTGACAGAGGGGGATTCACTTTTCAAGGTGATGTACATGGAAAAGACTTTGGAAAATTCAAGCTGGAGCGGCAAGGTAAATTGCACTTAGATTATTTTTACCCAAATATTAATTTGGCTACTGGATGATTGTGCTGAAAAGTAATGAAAAGGCCATGACACCAGAAGAAATATAAAAATATCAGGAGAAACTAACATTTTTTATGACTAAAGGAAAAAGGAAAAAAAGCAGTTTTGACTAGTAGAACTTAACAAGGGCAAAGCTAGAAAAAAATGCATAAATATGCCAGATACAGAATTAGATCCTCACCACAGAAAGAGATATGAAAAATAAGGGGGGAAAGAGATGAAACTCAATGAACAAATTAAGCAAACTGCATTTCCCAAAGACAGTGGAGAGCAATAGGAATGGCCAGCAAATGATGAAAGATCTTCCGCTTCCAAAAAACGCATTTTATGGTAACAGACATAGATCACTTTTAATTACTAGAGTGTCAAAGTGTTAAAGGGATTATTCTGGGGAAATGGTAGAGACGGGCGCAGGGGAGTCCATTTTGGGGGATGTATGAGTGGACATGCACAGCCTGGTGAAACTCTCAGCCGATAGTTCTTTCTAGAAGTTTCAGTCAGACTACTGTGAAAATTGTTGTTTGCCTATTCAGGGCTGACTGAGGTGGGGCTATTTTTAATAGTTGAGATTACAAAAACCTGTGAACCCTACATATCTACCATAGAGGAATTGCTTATATAAATCATGATATGCAACCTGTTACATTAAACAGAAAACCCCGCATAGTATATATTCCCTTAAAGGGAGGAGAGCTACATGAAGGCGTGGGCATCTCTCCACGGCGGGTATCTGAGCAAGAAGCTCACCACAGAGCCAGAGCTAGGCAGGGGCTCCTTCCTCCGCTGTCTCTTCTGCTCCTTGACGTTCACCTTGGTTGTTAGAGGAGGAAATCTGTGGACCCCAGGCGCTGGACAAGCCTCGCAGCTCCTGCACGTGCTGGCTCTGAGACCAGAATGACCTCCCAGTACCCTCGAGCCTGTCTCTTCACCCGAAACCCCAGCAGAGAAGTCGGGTCCAGGTTGCCGGGAGAGTCAAGAAGCAATATGAGCATTTTGTGTCTGTGCTCAAGCCCTCCACACAGAGGCACCACTGTTCTTGCTCACACAGATGAGAAAATGCATTTTCTGATGGGATTAGTACCATATTTGTCCTGCATAGTATAAACTGCATTACACTTGTGGACCACTGCTAACAGATTAACTTTATGGAGAGGAATACTGCCATATCGCCTTACACACCATAGCCACCTCTCAGACGAACATGGACATACAATTTTGCCACGGTTGTTACTGATAAACTCATTTCACAAGACTTGTTACCAAGATATTGAAGGACTCCAAAGGAAATGTATACCAGTCTGCATGTTCACATACTTAAAAAAGTACTTGACTATTCAGTACTTGAAAAAAAGGATAATTAATCATAAAATACTTAGTCTACCATTCCAAACTCAGTATTTTGAAGGAGAGGAGCTTTAAATTATGTCAGCAATGGCTGAAATGATGCTATAAATTGGGTTATGTTATTTTAAGGGAATGAAACAGAATAAATGCATTAGGCCAGCACTCACAATGGACAGTTTTCTCACGCTCTAGCCGATCCCTGCAGTTATTTGCCCTCCTTTTTCCCATGCCACATACTCTAGTAATTTAATTTAAGGACACCCCAGCCAGCTGTACAACATACTCTGTACAGTCTAAGTTTACTCATCCAGTGAGTCTGACGTGGTCTATCTATTGCAAATTTCCTGCGCATTGCACCATTTCTTTTTAATCTAACAAAACAACATTTTGCTATAACAAGTAATCTTTATTCTGAGCTTATTGTCAGGAAAAACAATTTGCCTCCCAAAATAATTTGAATCACAAGCAAGCCTCCCAGTCAACTAATTACAAAAGTATATTTAAGTAATGCGTCAACAACAACTATTCACTTAAGAGTTATGGCTAAACCCTATTTTTATGGAAAAAAGGAAGGAACCTCTAATTGTCCCCAGTCAGTAGATAAACTGGAGAAAAAAAAGTGATTATCATTAAATAGATACTAAAACAAGTTAGTTTGAAAGACAACTCTACTGCAAAAACTTGTGTAAAATACTGTTGGCTTCCCCACTAAAATTGAATGACCCCCGACCCCAGTCCACACACAAACAGAATGGGAGAAGATAGGTGCAAATCTTTGCTACTTGCCTGGCACTGTTCTCAGCAGCTGAGATGTCCTGATAGTTAGCTGCCAACACAGATCTATGGCGTTCGTGCCACCTGGCAGTGTAGTGGGGCTGGCCTTGCTGACGGTGCCACCACCCCTGACTGCTGGGTGGGACCGCCACGCCGCTGCACCTGGACTCTACCCACTGTGGCTGGACACACCAGGGGACACTGGGTGCTTTACCCAGGGCTAGCCACAGCCACAGGGATGAGCCTGGGCTGTGGCAGGACGCTCACGTCACTGGCTCCAAAGCTCGTGCCCAGGGGAGTGTCCAGGTGGCTGAGCCCCACTCACATACCCGTCCCCTGAGCGCTGAGCTATTTAGGGACCTAGGACCTGCACTGTCCCCTGCACGTCGGGTGGTGACTGAGTCTGGAAATGAAACTCCAGTCTGGTTCACATGTGCCGAGAGGGAAGGATCTGAAACAGACACGGCTGGCTTACAAAGAGCCAACCTCAGAGAGGAAGTGTGTTCCTGCAGAAAATAACATAAGCCTGCATCTACTGAAGCACACCATGAACAGTATTGTTTTAAAGTTTGCATGTGAAAACTCAAGAAGTTTTATTTCAAAACCTATTTAAATATTTGGTTGTTTATCCATGTTAGTGGTTTGTAAAAAAAAAATGAAATAAGACTTCTATTTCTATCTAATATTCCATAAATTATGGAAATATGCTTCTAAAACCAGGTCAGCTTCTTTTGAACAATTCTGCTATTTTTAGATGCCCCCTCTCGTAATTCATTACACACGTGCATTGAGTGAGCCCATATGATTAAGCCAAAAACATTTCAAAATCATATTTTATAAATAAACTTTTAGAGAAGAAACCTCATAACATTGGGCGATAATCACTTAATGTCTTCTGATTTGAATTTTCAGCGATTGCATCTCTCTCAATGCCATACGCGTATTTGCCTCTCTGTGCGTATGGGCTGCCGTCAGTGATTAGAGATGTTTTTACATCGCCTCCCTTCTAGTGGACACAGATCATGTCTTATCTCTGCTTTGTATCTCCATGGGATCTTGAATTGTGACATTGAGCTGCCTTCTTACTCTGGGTTATTTTCTAAACAATGTAATGAATTTTGGCATCTACTTAAAATAGAAGTGCATCACACGAGCATATCCACACGTGGGGAGCACAGTGCGTGTCTGTGCAGACCAGGAAGGCTTGTGTTATCCCCATGACTTAGGTGTAACCACGTGTGTGCGGCCCCCTCCCTGCATGTAGACGCTTCCCGTCAGTGTCTACGCAGACACCTCTAATGAAAAGCCCAAGCACCTTTCCTGCCCTCGAAGTATGGGACTCCACCACGGTGTTGTGTGTTCCTGAGGAATAAGCGGTTTTGTGAAGCTTGGTCACCAAGGTCATAGTAAAGTCGTCACAGAGGGCAGCCAGTCGTTCACGGGTGGCCCCTGTTTCTGCCTCTGGCGCAGGCAACGTCCTCCGGGAAGACGCGCCGCGCCCCGCGCCGGGGCGCTGTCACTGCCCGCGGCTCTCGCTTCTGTCTTCCAGGTCCCCTGGGCTCTGGCCGGGACGCCTCCCATCCGCACCACGGCACGAGCAGCGGCTCGGTGGCGGCCGCCATCCTGGTTCCGTTCTTCGCCCTAATTTTATCCGGGTTTGCGTTTTACCTCTACAAACACAGGTACCGTGGCCGCACGCGTGTGAAGGCGTCGTGGTGGTGAAGGCCGGACGCCGACGCCCGTGCACACCCGCACGTTTGGTTCTGGGTTCCTTGTCGGCAGTACTTCTGCAGGGGGGCCGCTCCGAGCGGTGACCTTTAGGAGAATGCGCGCGTGCACTGAGAAGCAGCAGGCCGTGCTTCCCGGTCGGCTGAGGGGCGCAAGAAGGGTCCCGTTCCTGCTGTGAAGCTCGGGCCGTGCCGGGAGCACCGGGGCGGCGTTCCCACTTTCCATGGCCTCGGTCGCCTCCGCCTCTGCGGGTCTGATCATAAACTTCGTTTATTCTTTCCTCAACAAATACAGATTGAACCCTTACTAGGTACTGAGCAGTATTACAGGCTCCCTCTCTTGAAAAAAACATTCTGAGTATCTATTCATTTGTAAATATGAACTTCCTTGGAGTTCATGTAGATGCCAAAAAACAAAAAAAAAGGCAACAATTTGGTGACAGTGATAAGTCCATATGCATTTTGTCCCTACCTAGATAATATATTGCCTGGAGGAGTTTGGCATATGCCAAACAGCTGTAAAATAGCAGTATTCCCTACAAATAGTAGCAAAAAATGTTGATACCCTGACAAAAGATTAGGGTTTGTTAAATGTGTCCAATATTTTTTTTTATATAATACAGATATTACAACTTAATCCTGGTTTTTAAAATAACTGTTGTAAGGATGTTGTTAATGACTCATAGGATAGCTTTAACCACATGCTTTCTTATACCTTTTAAAAATAAAATAGTAAAAACATTACTTCAAAATCATTGCATTAGCTGCTCCCATGTATGTCTTCCCATTGATAATGTTCTTACATTAAAAATGTAACTCACAGAAAGGAATCTCAGGTGCCATTTACAAAATTAAAGATTGGCACATCTATATCAATTAATTTTATTACTTCTTATTGTGGAAGAAAACACCCTCTGCACGCAAGTCCGGTGAGCCTTACCCCCAGATGTGTGCGCGGGGCCGGCCGGAGACTGGGTAACGGTAGGAACACAGCCGCCGCCTCATCCGCCGCTTGCCGCTCTCGGACGCGCGCCTCCTCTTGCAGGAGCATAAATGGGAAATGTACCTGCTTTCACAGGTTTTTCTAGGAAATGTAATATCCTTACAAAGACACAGTAGGAATTTATCATTCCTACATATTCATTTTTGCGTTTTTTTGGCATCCACGTTAGCCCCGAGGAAGGGTCGCAGGCACAGCTCTTCCTCCCGCCCTCTGACGTGGTGCCTAGCAGGAGGGAGGCGTCTGGCCCCGGGGGTGCCCTCTGCCCACCCACTCGAGTTGGCCGGATGCCTGCACGTGGCGTGTCCCACCGGGATGTGTCCCACCCCGCACACTCACATACATTCACACATAAACTAAACACTACTGATGAAGGCTTTGCTGTGAGGCACTGTGGCATGGAGCCGGCTGTGGCCTTCAAACTAGAAATGTCCCTGTAAATGTTCAGTATCTGGTGCCCCGGCGAAGGCAGCGCAGGGGAGCAGATCACAGACAAGGAAACCGGGGGGGCGGGAGCGGGGTCCCGCTCACTGTGTGTGTGGATGGCTTCCTCCTCTGCGCGCCGCCCCAGTGGGCGGGCAGGGCGTCCCTGCACATCCATCCGCGGGGCCATGCCATCCAGAGGTGAAGGAAGGCCGTCTGGCCTCGGGCCCCCACGAGCCCCTGAGCCGCTGTGACACCTGCCGGGTCTTGCCGTTCTCTGCCCCAGCGCCACATGAGGAACGTGGGCTCTCTCTAGAAGCAGGGAACCCATGCCTGGTCGCCCGGGCACTTCATAAATCTTTTGAGCCCTTGCCACCTGCCCAGGGGAGGCACCAAGCCATTCGCTTTCTCTCTGTTGGCTCCCTACCCGCTACTGGTAAAAAAAACTCCTTAATGGGTCGGCTCTGTATCTCTCCAGTTAAAACCTTGTTTCCTCTCATTTCCGACTCAATACTTGGCTGGCTGGGGCCATTGTCTCACTCAGAGTCGGAGTTCCTGGCTCCACATCCGTGTGAGTCCCCTGGCCCCTCCGTCGCGATGCGGGGCCGTGACTTGGGACCGGAGCGTCAGTGAGGTCTTGGCCAGCCCTGAGCAGGCGACCGTCTGGCGGAGTTTGTTCACTGATCTCTGCTGCTGGACTGTTTTCCCATTCAGTGTCGAGGCCCCCAGCCCCTGGGCAGCTGTTAACTGCCTTCCTGCCAACAGAAACCTTGTTCTCTAAGACACACAGGTTTTGGCTCTCTTATTCTTAATGAACATAATGCAACTTAAAAAACGTCCTGAATCAGTACAACAGAGGCTTCTCTACATCCAGCGCGAAGCAAAGCCCCCGCTAGTGCGGCCAGTGCGAAGCGATGCCCCCGCTAGTGCGGCCATGCGCGTTGAGGCTCTGTTGCTGCCACCTGGCATATTTTCCTTAAGTGATTTCTTTTGAAAAAAAAAGAAAAGAATGGGGGCAGATTATCTAACCTTAGGACTTTCATATCTAAGAATCCTTTCATTCTCTAGACTCCTTTAACTCTTAGATCATGTATAGAGGAGTTCTTTGGGTAGAAAATGTAGCCAGTAGTTTAATAATGCAGGTAGTGTCTTCTCTCTATCTTAGCTCCCTGGAGACAAAACTTTATTACAAAACAGCTGACATTTACTGACTGCTCCTCATGCATGGACAGAAGCTGATATTTTCATTTAATTCAAGCAGTCCTGAGGGCTGACGTCTTGATTATACATTACTTACAGAGAGGGTTAAAGTCAGTGTCGGCGTATTCAAGGTCCCGTGACCTGTGAGTGGCGGGTGGATATCCGGACCAAATCAGCGTGACTCCAGCATTCGTGACCTTCCCATTTTCCTGAGAGTATTAGAAGGGATCAGGTCACCCTTTGCTTTTGGAAATTGCTTCCATCTTATAAACCCACTTCATAACCCCAACCGCCAGTTAGTGTCCTCCAGGGAAGCGTGAAGGGGCGCCCACCCTTCCCCGGACGTCCTCGCCGTGCTAGGGCCCCGGTGATGGAGAAGTCGTTTCACAACAGTCGCAATTCCCACACCTCCTTCCTGGAAACCAGGGTCCTAACAGTTCGCTCCCTTTTCCTTTTAGAACAAGACCCAAAGTCCAATACAATGGCTACGCTGGGCATGAAAACAGCAATGGACAAGCTTCCTTCGAAAACCCCATGTACGACACAAACTTAAAGCCCACAGAGGCCAAGGCCGTGCGCTTTGACACCACCCTGAACACGGTGTGCACGGTGGTATAGCCCGCGGCGCCCGCGGGCGGACTCATAGCCATACCTCCGGCAGACACCGGGGTCTTCTCTGGTGCCGTGCGCTGCCCCCACCCCGGCTCGGCCGCAGCGACCTTCCCCACCTGGCGCCCGAGCAGCGGGGCTCTCCCAAGGGCCGCGTCCTCTGCGGGCCGGACTACAAGGGACCTGGCACCGAAAGTGATCCTAGACGCCGGGCCGCGCCTGCTGGGAGTCAAGGCGTGCTGCGAAGGCTGCCCACGCACCGCGCTGCAGCCCCAGCCTCTCCCGCCCCTGTGTGGCTGGGGTGCCTCTCAGTGTGACCCTCCGGGCACGCGGGTACCTCTGGGCGCGGTGACAAACGGTACCATCACAGTATGTTGTTCTGCTTTGTTTTTAACCCCCACGGGCACCAACACTGAGAAAGAGCCCTCTCGGAGAAGACACCTTCCTGGCAGGCGCACACCCCTCGGACGCTCCCGTTGCCCTCCCGAGGCCTGGCAGGCTTTGAGGACCCACAGCTCATCGCCGTGTCCATCCAGGGCCATCTGCAAATGCCCCAGTCAGCTGTTCTATTGCAGAATTTTTGATGCACAATTTTTTGCACTAGTATGTTATGAATGACTGAGTAAGATTCTGATAAAAACGAAACCAGACAGGGTTTATATGCACTGTCCATTGTGAATAAGCATCTTCCCCTGTTGTCAAGCTACGCAGTCCACCCTGAGGTGGCGGGCGTGTTAGAGAAAGGAAGAAAATCCCCAGACGCGGCACAGGTTTTAAAAGGAAATCGCTATTGAAGAGATATATTTTATTATTGCTTCTGTTAGCTACATGTATGTGTTGCATTCACTGAAGATGTCCAACAAGGGAAAACGAGGCCTTTTCATTTCCCCCCAGGTTTCTTCCTTTGAAGTGTCACCACCCCATCACTGTCAGTGTCACTCAACTCAACAGCAGGAGGCTTGCAGCAGTCTCTCTCTGCCGTGTAAAAATGTGAATAGTAATTTATTTTAGCTAGCTCGTGAACTTGTGGGTCGTAGCTCCCGTCAGGCTTCCCTCGGCCTTGTGGGGTTTTTTCTTTTGCTCTGGGATTGCATCGGAAGACAGTATACCGCAGGCGCACCTTGGACTCAGTGGGAGTTGTTCAGGGTGAAATACCAAGTGTTTCTTTGGAGGCAAGGAAAAAGTCCCACACTCTTCTCTCCTGATGCCCTGTTTCATCTACCAGTTTGTCTTTCATTTCATGCTTTCCAATTGCAGATGCAAAGAAGGTTTCAGTGGTATTTCAAGTTAAGAAATCATTATAGGTAAAGTACGACTTGCGGTATAGATAAAATAGGTGTGACCCCCAATGTGGATAAAATCAAACTATGAAGTAGAAGATGTTTATGTAACCAACTCAAAGCGAAGATCATGTTTATTTTCATTTATAGCTGTTTATAAAAATATTTTGAAAAGACATCGCTTATTTTATTATTTGGGCCGCAAGTGCATATCCCACATGCTGAGAATGTCTCCTCACGTTCCACATGAGCATCAGCAGAGACGTCGGAGTGTTTGACTCGCCCTGTTGTGAACGTGCTCACGCCCAGCGTTAGGACCCACTCATCCGTCTGTCTGTCTGTTGCATGTCTCAGTGCAGGACTTCAAAGGGAAAACCGCCTGTCAGGATACTAGGTCGCCCTTTATGAGTCACGCGTGTGGCTGGGGCGTGTGGAGGCCCCTTCCCCTGGGCGCCCGCGCTTCCGTTGCCCGTTGGAAGGGGCACATGCCCTTCAGAGGGCGCGACTGGCCCCGCCCGGTCCTTTTTTGCCTTTTGAATTCCACAGTATTAGGCTGAACTCTCCGCACACCTTTCCCTGGCGAACCTGACAGTGTGACTGGAGGTTTGCTCTACAGCCTGGAGGCCTTACACTGATTCTCCTCCTTAGAACAGCTGAGGTCGGCCCGAGCCAGGCTCGGAACACGCGGCCCGAGTGGGAGCAGCGAGGAGGCGTGAGGGTCGTGGCGCAGGAGAACAGGGTGACTGTATATATGTGTGTGTGAGCCACTCCAACCGGCTGCGAAAGCCGACCCCAGAGCACGAGTTGATGTCCCCTCCCGCACCCCTGGCCGGCCAGCTGGCCAAGGACGCCAGGGAATCCTGAAGTGACGGCGCGCGTGCATGCCCGGGGCCACACGTCTCGCCGGATGCTGTTCTCCATGTGCAGATGCAAGCCGCCCTTTCGTTGCCAGGTTGGAGCGTGTTCCTTAAAGCAAACAACAGCCCGTGGAATTCTGGCGGGAGCCATGCGTGCTGCCCTCCCCCCAAGGGCCGGGCGCCCGGGCCGGCCTCCACCAGTGGCCCCCGCGCGGCCTAGACGACGTCCGAGCTGCCAGCGCCCAAGCGGGAAGGACCCCACGCTGACGCGGGCCGTGTGCTTCCGAGCTGTTTCAAACCGCTGCTTGTCTGACACATCTTGCCTTCCTTCAGGCTAGCTGCAATAATTTTTTTCTTCTGTAAAATATTTTGTAAACAACGACAAAAAAGCTATATAAAAAAGGGGAAAAAGAACGCTGGCATCGTGATCAGGAAACCATCTCCTCGCCCCCACCCGCCTTGCCATCCCACCACATGCTGCTGACATGAAGTAGGTGCAAATGAACCTTTTTGTACAGAGATATATTTTTTATGGAGAATTTGTAAAATTATTAAATATGCTGTAATTTTTTGATTAATGTAGGTAAATTGTTAAAAAAAATAAATGTTTTTACAATACAAAACTGTAATTTTCCCAATAATGTACAATGTACCATCTCTAGCTGATTTTCAGTTCCAATCCTATTACACATGTATTAATATGAAGTGGCCTGTTAAAATGAACAGTATCTTTTTTGTCAAAAAAATTGTAAAGAGAGTGTAATATAGTCTGTGCAATGCCACCTATCTTTAAAGCAAATCAGAGTTCTAATTAAATATTTAATTTTAGATTTCTCTTTTTCGGCGTGAATTTATTTTGGCCTTACTATGTGTATGTGCGTCTGTGGCAGGGGAGAAAAGGGCTTGTCAGCGGCGAGCGCGACCATATTTAGAGCGAGGCTGTGTGCTTCCCATGCCTCGCCGCCACCGGCAGGTCAGTGAACGACACGCTTGTGATCAGTCGTGAGAATGCCACCGACGAAGCTGACTTTCTGCATGTTTGCCTTAAAGTCAGTGAGAGCTTTCAGTTCCCTCCAAACCAAAATTCCCTCCAAAGCAGCCTGTATTTCTGTGATTAAGATAAAAAGCTGGGAGGTTTTTCTGTAAACGTTCACAACATGGAAAAATGGCGTGTACAAGAACTATAGACATATTTAACGGACAGTTCAAACATTACGCTTGAAGAAGGTTCGAAAAATCATTCTCAGACAGCCTTTAAAATCCGGAGCCAGCTGCCCTCCGTCCGTTTCCAGGCAGAGAGAACAGAATGCTTGACAAGCCCTTAGGGGCCCGTCACGCGGAAGGTCTTGCAGTTAAGCAGAATGATACGTTCATTCGCCTGAGCGTCAAGTCATTACAAAATGAAGAACAACCAAAAATTTAACAGTAGCCCCCCAGTGGCTTCGAAGAAACAGTTTCGATGTCCAGCCTAGAGTCTGGGCCTCTGGATCAGGAAACATACTTAGTTGCCACGGATTGAGGACACCATTCCATGCACCCAAATAATCTAGCAAAGTAGGTGTCACTGTTTTCATTTTATAGATGAAGAAGATGAAATGCAGAGAAGTTAGTTAATTTACCAAATGATGCACAGCTAGGCAGGGCTGATTAGAGGGCAGTCTTCCCTTGCTTCAACATTGTTCTTTTTCACCAAAAAGTCACAATATTATATCCATCAAAGTGCTCTTTTTCTGCAACTATGAAATTATTTCATCATTTTTTTTTTTTTTGCTTCACTTGGTAAACAATTACCACAAGTTAATATTCCAGGAGAAATAAATACTCCATATGCTCAGTTTTAATATCCCCCAGAATGACTTGTACCCAGTATGTCCTCAAGATGTGCTTAATTAAGTCGGAACCGGGAGCTCTGCAGTTGCCTTTGTCTAACACACTGAACTCCCGTGAGAGGCCCCTTCACTGGCCCTTCCAGCTGTGCATCTGAGAACCAGAGATTATACTTGGCCTCAAAAACCCATCTCCTGTCTAGGGTATTTAGCACGTGGCGGTGTGTCCTGTGCACAGTAGGTCCTCCAGTGTCTGCATCTGAAGCGAGTCTGTACGGCTGTCACCCTCGCTGTGGTCGATGCTTCGTGGAAGGACTACTGAGGCACATCCCTGCGGCAGCCTGCGAGGCCCACGAGGAGGCGATGCGGTGATCTGCTCCAAGCGGCGGCTTTCACAGCAATGAATAGGGTCTGACTTGCTCTTGGCCTCGGTAGCAGCGCTCTCGTAGGATTGCAGGGTCACTTGACTCACCAACATGGCGAAGCAGCCAAAGCCAGTGCTGTCTGCCTCTCTCGGAACCGCTGACTGTGGAGCCTGCCACGTGTGCCCTCTTCTCAGGGCACAGTGCGTGGCCATCCTGTGGGAATCGCTGCCCCCAATGGGTCTCCGGAAGACCCCAGCCAGGACCAGCTCCCTTCTGGGGCTGCAGCCATCTGGTCACTCCACACGGCTGCCTCCATCCCATGGCCAGGCCAGTGGGTTGTTCTCGTAATCCTGGCAGCTGGCCCGTTTCTTTCTCTAACCTCTCTCATTCTCTAGATATAGATAAATATATAGAGTGATATATAAATATGTATTTGTCATATGTTCTTTTAGTTCAAGTTGTCCAGACTTGGGTCTGTCCACTTGCACGTAGGAACTCAACAGCTGTTATTCCCCCTTAACAGACCTAGAATCTCCCCAACATGCGGCCACACAACCCCTAGGGGGCATGGTCCCCAGGCTGCTCAACTCCAAAGCCAGCCCAGGCTATCCCGAGGTGATGCCCACCAGAGGACCCAGGTAAGGTGATCACAAACTGCTCGGCGGCTGACAAACCTGCTGCTCTGCCTGGAGGGATCCACAAACTCCAGTAATGAAATGTGCCCTTCAGGTTCCCAGAAACCCCACAGAGAATGGGGATTTTTGATATCATTGTGTCTCATCGACTGAGGTTATGCGAGGGGCTCTCTTTATTCTGTCCTTCAGAAATATGATACTTGACCAAATGTTTTGATGAGCAGCCCAGAGCTTGGTGACATCACTGAATACTTACAGATATGGTGGAAATACTAATTACAAGCCAGTCAGTGACAGCATTGACAGCCAGCCTGGCCTTGTGGTTGATGGGCCGTGACACCCCAGTGACGGCCTCCGGCTGTGGGGCGTCAGGAGGACAGGCTCTGAGAGCCCAGCTCGCCTGTCTCCTCCCGCTGGCCACAGAGCCACTGACTGCCCAACTGCTCCACAGAGTCATAGTCCAGGTAAAAAGGCAGATGCAAAAACAAATCTTTACCATTACGTACAGTAAAAGCATTTTTCTGCATTTAAACACAGTGTATCGTAGAACCAATGGAAAAGGACGCCTGAACATCTCTGGGGGCAGAACAGATGCAGAGATTCTTAAGGAAAACTTTTCAAGGTACTGTGACCATACCCCGATATCTCTCTGCCTCCCTAGCAGATGAATACAGCTAAACTCATATTAACACCAACGTTCCAATGCTGTTGACTCAGTGGCTCCCCCCTGCCACTTTTCAGCTATTTAGTCATGAAAATTACAGACCCTCAGTATTTTCAGCATCCCTAGAGCTTGCCTTACATGTGTTTCCAAGGTCGTCCATTTCACATGTTCTGTGATGTTTCTTGACTCCTCTGGAAATTGCTGTTTTTCATCAATGGTTCATTTAAGCAAGGGAGGATGCTTCATTGTGATTTCCTTTGCCCTCATGACTGTAGACTGGCTGCCACGGCTCCAGCCATCACAGCCATGTTAAAGGCAGAAAGTCCCAATGTGTTAAGTAGAAAAATCCTTACACCAGCCACATTCTTTGGTATCCAGAAAGTTTTTGTATCAAAAATTTCACAAAAGCTCCCTTTCTCCCCCAAGACCTTCAGCGTACTTCCATTTCCATCTCATTCTTACTATCTGGCCACACGCCACCCACAGATGCAAAGAGAGCTGCAAAAATAGAGAATGGGAATTTTTGATATCATTGTGCTTCATCACCTGAAGTTACATCATGGATTCCCCAATTTCAATTTATGTTTTGATGGTAATGAAAATAAGGGAGATGAAGTTCTCTTAAACACTTCCCTTGAGATTAAATAAGTGATCCCATGTTTACCCCTCAAAATAGAAAGCAGGCCCTAGAACTCTTGGCCATGTACGTTGATTCTCACACACTTTTACATCAGTGGCAGGATTCCACTGTATATTTTATACCCCCTCTCACATATATTTTTCTTTCATTAATTTGGGGCTTTGAAACAAAGAAGACAGAAAAAATAAGTTTATGAATACATGTGCTTACTAATTTAGCTAAATTTCTTTACAGGCAGGGTAGCAGTAATTCAGTTTTGTCCTACCAGTAGATAGAAATATACATAAGCTTTTGTTGGGAAAAATGATTTACACTGAAGTCACCTTTTCATTATTCACACCCAAGCAATATTTAAATAGCAATGTCTCTAAAATTACAGTTAATTACGTAAGAGAGTCATGTACTATTTGTGGAATGAACACATTTGCATTAAACCCTGAGCAAGGAGGTGAAGGGCTTATTACCCTAAATGGAAGGTGCCAGGAGCCGCGTGGTGCTGATGGAACTGCAGTGGTGCACGAAGGGCAGTCGATAGGCAGTTCACTAGAGGAAACACGTGGACTGCTTCCTAAAGGTGCCGAGGCTGGAGGAGAGCTGATGCCATCTCACCATGTGTGTGATCCGGAATGTGGTCTGGCAGTGTGTGTCAATAATCACAAACGGCATGATTTGACCGGTGAATATAATGGATAAAAACAAAGCACAAGCCTATGTATGAGTAGACATCAGTACACATGAATGTATTGACTTGGCTAACTAGCAAAACAAATGAAATAAATGTTTGAGAGTAGAAGATATCTTCTAATTTAAAATAAAATCAGAGAAAGAAGAAGTACGCAGCCTTTAAAAATTCTGACCAGATAGGCCCTGTAGTCATGTGCGTAGTTAAGAGGCATCTTGAAGTTTGGGGTTAATTTCTGCTACAGTCACAACTGGAAAACCGTTGTGTGATGCACACATGGACCAAAGAAGGCTGGTTCAGTGGGAGGCTGGCTGCTTTTGTCTAGGGTGGCAGGCTGTGGATGTTTTTATTTCCTGTTTTAATGTTTCACAGGGTTTGCTGTAATGTTTTACAAAAGCTACGGGAAAATGAAACGTAAAATCCATTAAAAGGAAAAGATGAAGTGACAATCTTTTCCAATCACCAGACCTACTTTAAACAACTGAAAATTTCTTTCCTAGTCAAAGCCTCTCCTGCCACCCTCCTTCCTCAGGCAACAGAAATAATCACAAAATAGACTTGCAATACTCGTTTTTTTAAGTTAGAGGTCCTTGGAGTTAAGATTCAGACAGACCAGCTCTACGCCTGCCAGGATAATGTGGAGAAACTAGAATCTTCATAAATTGCTGGTGAGAATTTGAAATGATGCTCCCAGTTTGGAAAACAGTTAGGCAGTTTAATCAAGATGCATTTACCGGTGATTCCATTCCTAAGAGCAATGTAAACATATGTCGAAACAGCATTTTTCATAACAGCCCCAAACTGGACACAATCCGGTACAAACTGGGGAAGGTTAAATAAAACACAGCGTAACTCACGCCAAGTCCCGCTCGGCTGCAGCAGGACGGACTCCGACCTCAGGGAGGAGGCTCCGCGGCGGGAGCCCCGTGGGCGACCCCGCCCCGTGTGTCCCCATCACGTGGAATCGCTGCATATTTCCTAATCTGTTGGCTGACCACATCTTTGAAAACTGAATTGTGGTGATGGTCACACAACCATGTAAGTTTACTAAACCTCGTTCAATTATACTTTCAGGTTAATTTAAGTAAAGTGCAAATTATACCTTAGTACTTTTTTTAAAGATTGATTTAATAGCATGTAAATGATGTAAATGACACCCTAATAAGGCTTTTTTTAAAAATTAGATGAACATTTCTATTTTTTTATGATCTGCCCTGGTTGACTATCATGTATTAGAGGTGATGGCAGCCCAGAAGTTAATTCATTAAAGAATGTTAATGACAGAAATCCTCTTATCACAGCGGGATAATCATATTCTATCACAGAATTAAAAAATAGGATGGTTCGGTCCTGGGTGTCAGAGAGCATCTGAGCAGATAGGTGTGTGATACTCAGCAGCCGTGCCAAATGGCCGCTTGGCTAAGTGTCAACTGCTTTCAGTTTTTCTATAGAAATTCCAGCCTTCCCATGTGAAAAAGAAACTCAGCACTCAGAATGCCCTGCTGTGCGCCACAGGGAAAGGCTGAATTCCCAGGGGCCAGGCCACTCCGGTGTAGCCTGGGGGGCTGTTTATCACGCAGATCTTCCGACATGTGGCCAACTTGCAGTTTCTGTACGAGTGGCCATTCCAGGTTCCTTGCAGAGGGCTCACTGCTGCGTCCAGGTGAGGAGGACACGTCCACGGGACAGGTAAGAGGCTTGGAGCAGTTTCCCCCGGAGTGCCCTCCTCAGGCCCTGAGGTCGCGTGTGCCGCGTGCCTCCAGCAAGAATCATGCAGGCATCATTAGACGGTACAGGCCTTCAGGGCTGAGTTCCATGAGCTTCTTTGTTTTATTTATGCTTATACTTTACTTGTATTGAATGATCCACATGGAAATCTACACTCGTTCATATTTTTGTGAGAACCGATGCTCCTAAAGAAAGCTGGACAACCAGTGGCATGAAGACAGGATGTGCAGACATCTCAGTGCCTCTTCCCTGCTGGAAAGGGGGAGTTACATCTCAGAGAAGGAGAAGTGTGGGTGCAGAGGCTCATAAATGCACATTATTCATTTTGTTGTAAGATCTTCAGCCTCAGCCTTGATCCCATCACCTCCCTTTAAATGGCCCTATTTTCAGGGGAAAAGATGAACGGATTAGGTGCATTCTGATTTCTGCAGGACAGATTCAATCACATTGCCCTGGGCCTCGGCCAGCAGGTTCTTCTCTTTAAATATTAGAATTGCTGATGGGGAATTCACCACCTCTCAGAGAGATGTGGCCTCAATTTGCAGTCATTTAGCTTGTGACACTTGTTGCACAAAGCCGTTTTTTCCGTAATACGGGAGCTCCAGCCCACACCGAAATGCCGCACTACCACCTCATATCTTCTTGAGGTCAAGCACCTGCCTCGCACCCCAGCATCACGCCCCCCAGGCGCCTGTCAGCAGACCTAACTATAAATGAAAGGTGAAACCTTCCAAGTAAAATTTCTAAAATGCAATGTTTGCTATACAACATTTCAAGAAAACAAGGCGAACAAACCCTGCAGTTTGCAGTTCGTCCCATGAAGGTAAAAAACAAAACAAAATAAAGCCTCCCACAGGTCAACAGAGGGCACCGACTTTATTTCTGAGGGACAACGTAGATCTGCCCTTTGACTGCCTCCCTCTGCTGTGCGCGTGGTGGGCAGCGTCTGTGCAGACGCGGTATCGCCCAGGAGTGCGCGGGGCCCCCTCTGCCGGCGGCTGCGGCGGAACCAACCCCCGGGACGGGACGCCGATGGGGGCAGCTCGGGGAGGCTGTCTCGTCCTTCCCCGGAGTGCGGCGACCTCCCCGGGCTCGCTCACGTCCGAGAACAAACGCACGGAAGCGCTCCCAAGGCTTGTGGACTCCAGCAACAGTCCGATTTCCTTTTTTTTTTTTTTTGGAGTCAACATAGCGTTACCAGTTTTGCAAATTAGAAAACACATTAAATATTAAGTAACCAGATGGTCAGAGAAAGGTTGCCATCTCCTTTATCATTAAAACAAGTGTAGAAAAAAAACACCAGCTTACAACACAGAGGAGCTTCTGCCCTTGAATGGTCTCTGCTAAAACCTACCCAGGGCCCCTGTTCCCGTTTGGTTTTTCATTTTTCCATCGTCTAGAAATTCCTTACTCTAACCCAGGTCCACAAATCAGGGCCTGGGAAACCGCTGCCGAGCTGGGCTTCCCCTCTGATGTTTCTCCATCTGCGGCTTCTCCCAAAGCTTAGAAATGCAAAATCCCAAAGCTTAGAAATGCAAAACACTGCAGGATAGTATGCGACTTTTAGCTTGAAGATGTTAATTCCTCAATTCCCTTTACAACATACGCTCATTCCTGATGGATACCTGATCACTTATCACACCAAAATGCATTCTTGCTTAGAATCGGAGACGTTTAGTAAGTCATGCCTGCCTACTGGTATTCGGATTGAAACGTCAAAGGTATCCACCTACCAGAATAATGGATTCTAAATATTCAAGAAGTCTCAGATTCACTCAATATTACAAAACTATTACTATTATTATGATGTAGTCTCAGTAACCTTTCAGTTCTAAGTAAGATTTAGGTCATGACATGAGCTCCCCACTTAATTAATATTCATATTTGGCCAATATTTCCTGGAAAAGAAATTAATCTTGGAGGATTACCATAGTTTATAAAATGGCCTTACGCTTGTCCTTTGCAAGTTCAACACACACCACGTGACTAACTCATTCTGTCATTTCTCTCACACACACACATTTGTACAGACAAATGTGATAAGGATGTAGGTGTATTTACCACCTACTGTCATAGGCTTTGAAAACTTGGAGATAAAATGAGAGCACAATCTGAGAAACAGAAAGGCCACATTGTTCATCACATTGCACAAAATATTTTGAGAATTGTTTTCTCCAGTAGATGGTAAACTCCTTAAAGGTTAAGATGAGGAAAAAACTTATGTTGGATCCCTACTGGTGCCAATATTTAAGCTTTGGAAATAAAGGCACGTGTATTCATTCACCCGCTGTAACGCACATTTGCTGATCTGGGGCTCCCCGGGTGGCACCGGCGGCTCTCGGTCACTGCCCCGCAGGCGCACGCGCAGAGCGGCTGCTCGCCCCGCCTCCCTGTCTGAACCTGCAGCCTGGGACCCAGGCCTCACGCATCACGAGGACCCCAAGTTCCTTGGACGGCTGTTGTTTCAGGGGTGGGTGGGTGACTCAAACAGAGTGAATTTAAAATCTTTGCTTTAAATTTTGGTGAAAAAATACTTTCTTTTTCTTCTCAGGCATACGAGGGCTGTCCCCAGGGGATTCTGGGAGCTACCTGGTGACCACAGTTGAAGATACTGAGCGAGGATGTCGTCAGCCCGGAGGAGCAGACCACGTGGGACAGAGCCGACGTCCTGCACCCAAGACCACCCCTTTCCAGAGCCACACCATCTGCAGGTTGCCAAGGTATCGCGCCCTGGTGTTTTCCACTACTTGAAACAAGGTTCCTAATTGATTCACACAGCAAAGAATTCCAAATCTCCCTGTCTTATTTACTCTTCACACAGAGCTTTATTACCATCATACAAGTTTGTAAAATATTTCAGGAAACATGGAAATTAAGTATGAGTCCAGAAACGTGTGGGAAATGGCTGTTTGACAATAACTGGAATGGGTGGGAGGGCCCTTGAGGAGGCCCATCTCCCCAAGCTTTTGGCGCCCCAAGCCTGCTGGCCTTGGGGTGAAAGAATGTATGCTCCCCTCGGGAATAATGCTGAACCTGCAGGGCTGGCCTCTATTGATTTCAGTCTTAGAGGGAAAATTTGAGTGAATGTTCAATAGGCACTTAAGTTTTAACTTTGCTGAAAGTGATGTTTACTGCAAAGAATGATTCCTCACCCTTTTATAGAAAACTAGAAGGCTGTGCTGAGCAGCAGATGACTTAACCTCTTTGTCCCGGATCATAAATCTCCACTAAACTCAAACAGTGGCCACAAAAGGCTTTGGTAACAGGAAACAGGGAACCCCACAGCTGCATTTTATCTCATGATGAAAGGCACCCAAACGCACACGACGGTCATCTCGAGCAAACCGTGGCAAAGGGAATTCATTATCCCGGCTGCTCAGCAAATGGCCCATATCAAGTGGCCCAGTAAATCTCTTGCTAACAGAAGATCCGTCCACATCACTGTTGCCTCTTAAAACTAGCACTGTGGATGGCGTTGTTTTTGCTGTGCTTGAACATGGCCGAGGGGACCGAAACAAGCACACACAAGGGCAAGGTGACGTCTAACGGGTTACCTGTGTGTTGGGAGGCCCCGGGGGAGCAGGGCAGTCGACCCAAGGATGAACAGTGGTCATAAAGCATTAGGGACAGCACCGTGTCCAGCTAGACAGGGTGTCCAAGGACCATCCCAGCCCCCCATCCTCATGCCCTCTGCATCAGAAAATCCACCTCCCAGCCTCACTGTCCAGTGCTCTCCTGGTTCTTACTGTCACCGGCCTGTTCCATGAGCTCAGTGACTTCCGCCGAGAGCTCCTCTTAACTGCAGATGTAGACAATTTCTGTCACTCAGATCTCAGCTTGTCACTCAGACTGAAATCCTTAATGGCTCTCCATGGCCTAGCAACCTGTATTTCTCCGTAGCAACATCCCTTAAAAACTTGGAAGTTTTTTGTTGTTCAAACCCTATCTTTTCACTTTTTGCTAGATTGGAAGCTCCATGAGAAAAGAGCTTGTGTGTCTTATTTACAAATTTAGCCCAAATTTGATTCAGAGTATTTGACTCACTGTTGATGCTCACTCAGCACGTGGAAATAAATAAGCATCCTCCACGAGGCCCTGTGTATAATAGCCCTGCATTGTTTTCATTTTTTAATTTAAACATTGTGGATGCTTATATGTTCAAAGCACCGTCCTGGGTTTTGAGGATATAAGTCAATAAGATAAACCTCATGTCAACAATCACGACGTTTTGTATTGAATTAGGGAAAACAGATTGGTTGCACAAATTACCCAGTTACAGTGGGTGGGCGTTTTCTATTATTAAAGAAGATGTCCAGTGAATACAGACAGTAGCTAATCCGAAATGCCCCATTTCGTTGTAATGTAGAGCTTTGTCGTCACTATTTGGGGAACCAGGAGCTCACGGACCTTTAGGGGGGCAAGGAATCACGTCATCCTTGCGGGGCCCCTTCGGCCGATAGCTGCACTGCCGGTCAGGCCCGCGTGCTCGGACCTTCGGGCCGTGTCCACGGCGGTGCGGGCAGCAGTGGCCGTCCAAGCCGGGGCCCGAGCTCCGCCACGTCGTCCTTCCCCCTTCCCGAGGGTTCTCTCCGCGCGCCCAGCTCCCGGGTCAGCGGAGCGGAGCCGGGGCACTGGGGCTCCGCGCGGCCCCCGGCGGGCGGGCGCGCGGGCGTGGGCACAGGCGGCGCGCATCTGCGGCCGGGAGGCGGGGACCCCGCAGGCCCGCCATCCGCGGCTCCTTCGCGTCGCCTCCCCTCGTCCACCGCCAGGGGCAGCGCCGCGCCTCCCCGGCCCAGCGGACGTGACGTCACACGCCGCGTCCTGCGCACGTGGAGCCCACGCTCGCGCCCCGCGTGCGTCGTCCCGCGCGCCGGCGCTGGCTGGCGTCTCGGTCTTGGCGAGCGCGGGGTTCCCGTGAGGGCGAGCGCCCCGCCGCCCCGGGTCGGTAAGCCGCGCGCCGCTGGGGGCTCCAGGCGGGGGCGGGCGGGGGGAGCGCGGGGGGCGGCGGGCGGGCGCGGCGCGAGCCCTTCTTCCCGGCCGGCGGCGTCCGCAGCAGAGGCCCGCGGAGGCGGCCGCCCTTCCCCGTGTCCGCGCGCTCCGTGCGCCGCTGTAAAACTCGCCTGGAGTGCGGACAACAGGCGCGGACGGGCCTCGGCCCCCCGCCGTCTGCAGGGCCGCCCTGGGGCCGGAGGAGCCCCTGCGTTTCTCCCGTCGCTCCAGGTCCTGCGAGCAGAGGCTGTAGTTGCCTTAGTTTAACCTGGGCGAGCGTGTGGAAGCCCGGCGTGGCTGTCCGCCCCGGGAGTGGCCCCGCGGAGCCGGGCGCGCCGGTGTGGCGCAGACCCGCGCGGACGCCTGGGCGCCCTGGCGGGGAGGGCCGCCCGAGCCGAGCCGCAGGGCCCGCGGGAGAGGCGCCCGCCTGGCGTGTGTCCGTCCGCGCGGCGGGGCCCGGGGCCTGGTGCGGACAGGAGGCCGTGCCGTTGGCCCTGCTGCCGGGGGGGGAGGGGGGGGGGTTCCTCCATCCGGGAGCCCGTCGCCGCCTTGCGCACGGACGCCTCGGCTCGCGGAAGGCAAAGCAGAGCCCTCACGGTTCGCGCGAGTCGCCGCCCCCAAACTGACACGCCTGGCAGCCGAGCCCCGCTCAGCGGCAGGCCCGCCCGCGTGGGCCCCACACCTCGTGGTCCCTCTGGCCTACAAGCCTTTGAATGATGTTGCCAATCGGAGCCCCTGGGAAAGGGGGGCAGCCTCCCCAGCTGTCGGACACCTTCTCAAAACTGCAACTTGGCTCTGCCCGGTAATGAACTCCCGACCGACTTAGGCTCCAGACCCTGCAGTCGGTATTCCCGAGTTGGAGTGTGCCCCCCGCGGTCGTCCCTTGTAAATGGGGTGCCCGGGGGGGCAGCTGCTCGGTGTGCAGTTTTCCTGAAAAGCCTGGCCCGTGTCAGTGATGCGGCAGATGGCTTTCGCCCGGTGTTCTGGGTCGCCGTCGGCAGCCGCTCCGCGGCGGGAAGAGCTCGGAGGCCTCGGTGGCCGGGGCCGGGCTCCCCTTGGTGCGCGTCACTGTGCACGTGCCGACTCGGGGGCTCGCGGCCTGTCCGCCCCCCGAAGAGCTCGTAGGCTCAAGACGCTGCGCTCAGGGGCTGCAGACGAGGCGAACTGGCTGCTCGTGGGCCCATCCCGGTCACGCACGTGGAGAGGGCCGCTTCTCTAGACTGCTGGACCCGACGCCTGGCCCCAGGGCGCATCTGATGCAGGCGCCCACAGGGTGGGCACCGAGGATCTGGCTCTGTTTCTCGTGCAGAGCCCGCCCGCTTTGCGCGTGGGCTGCACCGGAACTTGGATTCCCAACAAGGCTGTTGCCGTGTCCCTGCCTGGGACGCTCTTCACTTAGCAGTACTGCTGTCCAGCCCTATGGCTTGGCGCCGGCCACGGCCTTCCTGTCCTTAAGACTTATTGGTGCACCGTGTGCTTTCCGCCCACTGAGGTGCTCGGGTGGGCTGGCAGCCCCGCGCTCCGTGGGCAACTCCAGCAGCTGTCACCGGGTCGCCCGGCTTCGCGCCCTGAAACCCCCGCAGAGCTGTCCGCGTCTCTTTCTTTCTCCTGGTCTGGCCTGGTGGTCGGGAGATTTGCTGCCTCGCTGTGAAGATCTTCCCAGAAGAGCTCATCACCATTCGTTACCCCCCTGGGTGACCCTCTGGACACGGCGAGGTTCTGGGGACCTGTTTTAAGTTGGGGGATTCCACTTGGGCCATTAATGGGACGGCACAGTCAAATCTCAGCGTAACGACTTAGAGAAAACAAAACAATCCTCAAAGTGCAGAGGCTGCAGAAGCAAGCGGGGATATCGTACTTCCTGCGCCTGCCCGTGGAACTGGCACCACCATGGGTGTTACCGAAAAAGCCAGATACTAAGTACGCTCGCAAACGTCGCAGAGGCAGCGGGCTCTTTGTGTTACAGAATCTACTTATAAAAATATTTCAGGAATAAAGAGCAGAATAATACTCATTTCATTAAAGTAAAATGTGCAAAAGTAAAGAAAACAAACTGCTGCTGCTCACTCGCTGTGACTTACAAACCGTGGAGTCTTTGTATACACTGACTGCAGATCCTTCAGGTTTGGAATAATGTTATCATAGATAATATTTATGGAGCATTTATGATGTGTCATGAACTATTTAAGCTGCTTACATGTATTAACCTATGATTGAGGAGCCTCAGTGTGTAAATAAATCACTTCTCTGTTCATTTTCTTGCAAAGCTATATTCTAGTTAGCTAATTAAAAATAAATGAACATTTCCAGACCTGATACGGAAATATGACTCAGGATTCTATGTAGTGCTTTAGATAACATTGCATAGAAGTCACTGCCTTCAAAATGGTATTTTGCTCTTCAAATGGAGAATTTCCATAATTCATAAGTTGACCTTTCTATTTTGTTGTGCACTAATTAGCTGTACAATTTAATTATGCATGAAACTCTTAACTGATGATGCTGAGGGTGTCCAAATGGCTCTATCAATCAGTAGGAACAAATTGTGATTATTATGTGGTTTTGTTAGGATTTACACCAAATAAAGAAGCAGATTACATGTACTGTGTGCATTTTACTCTTGAAGATAATCGGGCTCAGAATCATCAAATGAACTATAAACTAAGATGGATGCCTATGCTAATCACTTAATCTTATTAACCTACCAATGAAACATATATTTATTTTGTGTGGTCTGCACTTAAGATTCTGTCTTCAGATGCCATCACTGTATTTTAAAAAACATTAAAAAATAGTAGACACTTTTTTTTCTTTGATCAGTATCCACAGCTAGCTCTCAAACTCAACTGTAAGTAACTGAGTTTTAGGAAATATATGAACTCTGTAGCCATTAGGGTATCACTGCTTTCCTGTTTTATTGTTTTATTTTTAATTCAGCCTCATTTTTTAGTAGAATTATACTTGCCCGTAATTTAAAGTCAGTGTGTTTTGAGGAGGGATAACAGCCTCTTGTCCCTCTCAAGAGAGCCCACATTTCAATTCTTTTGATAGAAATAGTTTGGATATTTACCTCCAAATTGTTAAGTATTACCCTTTAGCTGCAGTCATTGATTTTCATTTTGCAACAGTAGTTACCGAATTTGATACGGGGGAGGGCAGTTTGATCATATTCAGCCCCCCGCCAGCACGACACTTCCCGATTCCCTTTCCTCCCTTCTTTTCCGTGGTGCTTTTGCTTAGACCGTGTGCGTGCCCTTCCCAGCCCGGCTCTCTGCGTCCCGTGACAGCCTCCCGTTTCCTGGACAACACTGCCACCTTTAAGATTCCACTTTCTAGTCTTCTCTGCCTCTTTTAAATAGTTCATGCTTAGGTTCTATTTGTACCACGCTGAGTTCTCTTCCCATTTGGTATTCTGCCCGTTTCCTTCTGTGTAACAGAGACTGCCCAGAGGTTTCTGACCCATTTCAAGTGGGCGATGCCCTCCTTGGTTTCTTCTCCATCCTCCTGAGGGCCGCCTCGTCTCAGTTCCTCTCGGATACCCAGCTTCCCTCGATTCACGTCTCCTTGTTTCATTCACGTTGGTGGTGTGCCCCTCCTATACCATTCCAAGTGTGAACATTCACGAGTCACGTTTTTGAGAATTTGTCAGCCCCCAGTTGTCTTCAGTATACCATTGTTCTTAGTTGACAGCTTTGTGATCGATTCCTTTAAACTAGAAGGGTATTCCATTTTTTTTCTAGCTGCCAGTGATGTTTTTGAGAATCTAATGCTATTTATTGATCAGAGGTTCAAACCATCAAGAAGTCATAACAATTATGAACATATAAACACTAATCAAGAGATCCTCAAAATACAGGAAGTAAAAATGAAGGGACAGACAGACAATTCTACAGTGATGTCCGGAAATTCCAGTTCCTTGCTTTCAGTACTGGGTAGGATGGCGAGACATGACCAGTGAAAAAGCAGAGGAACAGCACTGATTAAATGGGTCCGGAAGAGGTGTGCCACACTGCACACAGAACAGGCACGTGTAGTTTTTCACGTGCACATGGGACGTCCACCAGGGTAGAGCACAGACTGTCTGCTGTTGGGCTACAGAACGAGTCTCAATAAGCAAAAAGATGGAACTTATCCAAGTATCTTCTCCAGCCCCAATGGAATGAACTGGAAGTCAACAGTATACAATGTCCTCCCTCCCTTGAAACAACTCTGACGGTGTGTACTTCGTGGGACAGGAGTGGAGCCTTCCCTGCTGATGTTTGTTACTGTTTCCATGGCATATGTTTATGCCTCCTTTTGCATTCACTCTGTGTTTTTGGATCTAAAGCAAGTTCTTGTCGACAGCATATAATTGATCATTTTTTAAATCCATTCTTCCATTCTCAGCTTTCAGTTGGAAAGTTTAATCATGTGTAAGATAATTTTATATGTCAGATTGGCTAGACTGGTTCTAAGTGTTCAGCCAAACCCTAGTCTAGATGCTGCTATGAAGGTATTTTGTAGATATGCCAAGAGGGAATTATTTTTTTTGAATTTTTATTTATCCTGTATGCATATTATAATACATTTTTGATCTGTGGTTTCATGCCTTTCATCAGTTTTATACAATTTTCAGCCATTGTCCTCTCTGCCTCTCTGTCTCAGTTTCTTTTGGTCTTTTTAAATATATTGATTTGACTTTGTTGTATCCTAGACCTTGTAATTTGATTTCTGAATACCCTATTGGTCTTTTCCTATTGCGTTTTTTTCTCTTTAAAATGCTTTATTTTTAAAAATAAACTTTATTTATAATAGTTTTATATTTATTAAAAAATGAACTGATAGGACACAGTTTCCATATACCTTTCTATGCAGTTTCCCCACTAACACGTATGTTGGTGTGGTACAGTTAGCGTGAACAAAACTATCGATGAATTATTAACTAAGTAAAGTCATAGTTTACTGAGCTTTCCTTAGTTTTACTTAGTGTCCTTGCTGTTCTAGGATCCCCCGTGGATACGGTGCCGCGTCTGGCTGTCGCCATGCTGCCCTACGTCGCTGTGACCGTTGCGCAGTGTCGCTTCTTTTTGATGAGCTCTGGTAAGGTAAGGTTGCCCTTCTGATGGAATTTGTTGAATATTTTCGTCATGATGCTGCTGGGATTATGTGTTTTGAGGAAAAGACCACAGAGGCATGATTTCTGACGCCGTGTTGGCCTTGGTGCCCACCCGGGTGCCCCCAGGTCCCTCCAGGGCCAAGTCCCGCCAGCCGCCCCCGCCCTGTGCTGCGCTCTGGAGGGTGCCCCCTGCATCAGCCCCGCTGGCACGGTGACGGGCCAGGCTCGCCTCCCTTGAATGCAGAATGTTTGCATAAGTTACTGGGAATTCTGCGGCTTCTCTCCTGCCCCATGTATGTATTCACAGAGACATAGACTCGTGGGTATTTACTTCATAGCTGTGTGTCACCTAATGCTACTTACTTTTTTCACTGAAATCAGTCCCATTTTTGGCCAATGGCAGTTCCTTCTGTTGTTGCTTTGACAAACCCCCACCGGGTGTTTTGTTGGCTTCTTGCTTTCGTTTTCATTTTGGGCTCCACCACCTCATGTTCTGTTACTGCGCATGGCTCCAGGTCGAGTCATACCGAGTCAGCCATTTCTCTGGAGAGCCTCCTTCCTTCTCTTGGGGAATGGCGTCGGGAATCACGGTGCAGGCCCTGAGTGTTTCCGTCGCCGCCAGGGCGGCGGTTCCTTTCGCCGGCTTGCGGCAGAGCAGCAGTTGTGTGTATGCACATGTCCGCAGCTGCCTCTCTCTGTGACTGTCCATGTCTCCGCTGGCCGAAGGCCGTCACACTGGCCTCTCCAGCCCCAGCCCGTCGCCACACAGATCATTCTGGACTGCTCCCTGCTGTTCTGTGAGTTCCCACTGCAGGCGTGAGGAGTGGCTCCCCACATCTGCCGCCCGATGACTTGGTCCTTCAGTTCCAGCGCATCTGTGCAGCAGAATCAGAGTCGCTGACCTGTAGCCCCTGGGTTCACAGCTCTGGCAACCCCAGCAGCCATGCGGCTCCTTGGTCCCTGGCCTCGCAGGCCTCCCTCCCTACAGGTCCTAGGTCCGCCCCGCCCCACCTCGGGTGAGGGTGGCTCACATGTGAAACACATTCTATTCTCCCGTCGGTCGCCATTTCTCCCAGGGCCTTCCCAGCCTTCCAGGTGAATTTTTTTGTAAATTACATGCATCCAGTTTCATTCTTTGATCTAGAATGTCGAATGGGTTTTGAGAAATGCAGTGTCCCATATTCACCTTTACAGAAGCATACAGAATAGGTCACTGCTTTTAAAATCCTTCAACTGTCCATTTCTCCATTCCTCCCCGTGGCCCCGGGCAGCCGCCGGTCATTTCATCATCTTCATGGTTTGCCATTTCCGGATGCTGTGTGATGGGTTTCATGTGGTACCTGGACTCTTCAGACTGGATTCTTTCACTTCACAGGATGCATTTAAGGTTCTTGCATATCTCGGTTTGCTATCTTACTGAGAATGCCCCACCCTGCAGCCATGCAGGACTGCAGTTTGTTTATCCTTTACCCATCGGAGGGAGGGAGTCTTGGCTGCTGGCAGTCTGGCTGAGAGTGTAGCTGTTTGTGAGCACTCCATTGGGCATATTCCTGGGGGCACAACTGCTGCACCCGACGGTAGGACCGTGCTTGTCCTCGTAAAGCTGGCGGATTGTCTTCTGCAGCGGCTGCTGCGCCCCACGAGCAAGGAGGAGCTCCTGCTGCCCCACGGCCTTGACCGGACCGTGACACTGTCCGCTTCTGCATTGTTGCCGTTCTGATGGGCGCACGTGGCGTCACTGCGACCGAATTGCAGTTCCTTGAGTTGGCCGTGTTGCCACATGCTGATTTGCCATTTATGTGTCTGTTCTGGTCACGTGTCCCCTCAGCCCTTCTGCCTGTTTTTAAATTGGATTGATTGTTATGAGTGAATATAAAACTTCCTTGTGTATTTTGAATAGAAGTCTTTCATCAGATGAGTAGTTTGCATATATTTTCTCCCAGTAAATGGCTTATTTGTGTTTCCTTTATCAGTGTTTTTCACAGAGCTTAAGTTTTTCATTGTAGTAAATTCTTGCTATCATTTATTTAGCGCTCACTAGATACGGTTGCGGTAGTTGTTCTGATTGTATGGTGGCCGTGCTGCTCACAGTGGCAGTGATAGCGGTGACGGTGGCAATGCCTTCCTGTGAGTGGAATCCATTATTGTACAGAGAAGAGCCCCAGATACATGCCCTGCCCCCTTCATCATTCAGCTCAAGTTGAATTCTGATTCATAAAATACGTTGCTGATGAAAATCCAGCATTAATATTAACATCACACAAAGGAACCATAGAAAACTGCATTTGGGAACTACACATTTTGGAAAGCCTAGATTAAAAGCTTTGAGAGAACAAGCCCACTTTTATTCCCTTGTGTTACAAATATGACATTTTGGTATATTTTTGTTTTTCATTTGGTAATATTCCTTGATTTGATTTTGAATGTATGTGCACAGAGCCACAAATACAGGTATCCAGACTTCTGTACTGATAAAAAGCTCTTGCTAATATAAGAACTTAATCTTGTTAGGAATTAAGAATCTAACCACTTTTAGAACACACTGAATTTCAGTTTTACGGTTCTGAAAAATACAGAAAAACTTCTCTGGAATAAATCCTTAGGTGCTGACTATTTCTAAAGGACTCAGGGATACAAAAAAAATCTTTAGAATGTATTGGCTGTATTGGTAATTCAGTTTTAGTTAAGACAACAGGTCATTTCTCATGAACCCAGAAACAAAAGAACAGTTTCCTACATCACAGCCTGGAACACTTGGAAAACTTGGACTCATTTCCCATGGTTCACACACAGTCTGGGGTTTGGCTGGTGGACATCAGTCCACCACTGATTGCTGCCGAGCATGTTGATCTGTTTCTTTCCAAACTTCTGGTCCGCACCCGGGGAGAGCAGGGATGTCACCTCTGCAGTATTGACGTGTGTGAAGTGACCACCTGGGGCAGCCCTGCGTCTGTCACGTCATGTCCTGAGGTGCAGTGCACCGTTGCCAGCTCGTGTCTGCGGCTGTTCGCTCTGCTGGAACGCATGTTGCTGCGCGGTCAGCGGCCCGAGGAGGCAGCCCCCCCAGTCCTAGCAGCCATGCCTCTCTCCCCTCATCAGAACTCATTTTAGGGCACTGCTGCAGCTTGTAAGCGATTCTGGTGATGTTCCAACTCAATTTCTGCCAGGTTGCTAAGATCTGTGTTCTCGCTCACACGTGTGTTGGGAATAGTGAGTCCCACGCCCTGTCCCTGTTCTGGGGCCTCTGCAGCCAGTGTTTGCTTTAATCCCCACAGCTTGAGGACTTCCTCTTTCTCAGCAGTCTCGCCACTTAACTGCGGCGGGAATCTGAGTGGTGGCCAGCTGTCACTACCTGTTTCTGCTCTGGGGTGAGGCATCCCATGCTCTGCTGCCCTCACCTTAGGCCCACCTGCAGGCCTCAGTGGCATCTCTCAGTTCACTTCCACGCCCGCTACCTGCTGCCTGAGATTCTTCCCCTAGCACTGTCCTGGCTCTGCCCCCAGTGTCTGTCTTGGCCCATTTCTGTATCTTGTTCCTTAGCCACGTTCCTTCCTGTCTTCTGCTTTCCACGTCCATTTCCATTTCCTAAAAGAGCTGGCATGAAAAAGGTTAGGAGCCATTTTTGAAATGGTAAGAGGATTGCGTCTTAAGTAGGGACTCCACAGCATCTTACTGTGCCGATGGATAGTGACTGTAATGGGGTATGTGGGGGGGACTTGATAATGGGGGGCAGTGTTGTAACTACAGTGTTGCTCATGTGAAGCCTTCATCAGATTGTATAGCAATGATACCTTAATAAAAAAATATATATATAGGACCAAAAAAAGAGGATCCCGTCTTCCAGTATACTGATCCTTATATCACAATGCGACATCCCTCGGTGTCTCTGGCAATTTTCTTTGCTCCAAACTCTGCTTTATCTGATACTAATATAGCTACATTTTTAAAACCTATTTACGTGGTGTGCATTTTCCCATCCTTTTACTTTCAGCTTACCAGTGGCATTGGATTTTGTGAGTTTCTTGTAAACAGCACGTAGCTGGAGTTTTTTAGTCTGCCTGCCAGTCTCTGCATTTAATCAGTGTATTCAGACCATTTACATGTAAACTAGTGATTAACATGTCAGAATCTGTCTATCATTGTATTGTTTTGTGTTTATGTCCTCTGTTTCTTGTTTCTCTGTCTTTCCTTTCCTTTCTGCGGGTTACCTTCTGAAAACCCTTCAGGATTCCATCTAGATGTAGTTCAGAGCTCTTGAGTGTGTCTCTGTATAGTTTTTATGGTGTTGCCCTGGTTATCACGATAAGCGTGTTTCTCACCACATTCTCCTGTTGCTGATACGTCACCACTTTGATTAAAATGTGGACGCCTCATTTCCTTTAGATGGTTCTAGCATCCCCACACTTACATACACTTGCGTTCTGTCTCTGAGGGTGTGAGACATGCTGTGTCTGGCTCACCACGCGTGATGATAGATCCATCGGGAGAAGGTAGTCTCTTGTATCAACTCACACGTCTGTCTGCGTTCCTGTTCCTCCTAGGATGCTTCAGGATTGCCATTTCCTTTCTGTGTGAAGAATAGGCATTGGTCTTTCTCCATGGCTGTGTTGGCTAGCAGCACGTTTTTTATTTTTCCTTTGCCTGACAGTGTCATTCTTCATTTTCGCCTCATTCCGTGAGGGTCGGTTTGCAGGACGCAGAGCGGCCAAAGCCTTCTGTGGCAGGGCCTCCGGTGGTGCCCCCTGACCCCCAGCCCCCCAGCCAGTAGCTCCCCATGGCGGTGCCTTCTGGCGGATCCTCACGTTCAGTACTCTGTACCTGGGGCTCATTGAACAGAAAGACCACCTTGGAGTAAATGGTCTTTAAGATGAGACAAGGAGGATGCAGAATGCTGAAGGAAGGATGTGTGCGGACTCAGGAGAATTTTGCCTATGAAACATTTGTTAGGTAGACAAATCAAATTACTACTATAAAAAATAGGAAAGAATAGGCTGAAACAAATGCTTTTGTAACATACATGTGTTTACTGCACTTTGTTGACACCATGTTTTAATGTTTCTCTACACTTCTGCTAAGTTCAGGAATATGAACTCTGAGATTTAAATGACCCAGACTTCAGTAGTTATTTTCCTTTTAAATTTAATCAGCATTTTGAAAGACATCTATATACAGCTAAATATATAAAGCTTGACTTATTTTAAGTTCTACATTCTATGTAACCAGTCAAAAATTATAATCATCATTAAAAAATATGTATGTATGTATGTGTGTGTGTATATATATATATATAGTGTGTGTGTGTGTGTGTGTATACACACATAAACATGCTGGCATTGCTGCTTCTCTATGGCATAATCATTTATGTCATGGAGTAAGAAAAAAAGCCCAGGGCAGTGATGATAGTAGATTATATGTCTTCAATGTTCTCATGGAAATAACTTCAAACGGTAAATACCAAAGAAAAAAATAGCCAAAAATTCATGATAGAATGCTCTAGAAAAATTAACCAATGAGTTTGGGAAATGTGTAGTTAGGCAAATACCTAAAATATGAACCAGTTAATAGTCAAGAACATGTTTAATTGTCCATTTCAGTTCACTACTAATTAGCTGTGGATAATTTAACAATATTTGTTACCATATGTAAAATTTCAGATTGGACGTAGGAGATACACTGTCACTCCATTTTGTCTTATTTTTTCCCTCATTTAGTTCTGGAGTAAAAGAAATAATACAGCTCAATTTTCTAAATACAGCTTTGACATTTTCTGATTTCAATCATTTGTGGAGGCCTACTTGTTATGTATGCTAAATCCAGTGAAAATGGAAATCTCTACAGTGACTGCCATGGCCCATGGCACTCTGCCAGCTAGATATGTAGATATTTGCTGTCTTCCCTATGAGTCTTTAATATTTTAAACTCCACGTTATATAGCTCTTCTTTAGGGGAAAGTCAGTTATACGTGCAAATGACTCCATTGTCATTCTGTATCCACGAGGGAAGCAAGATGAATTATACTAAGTACATTTAACTTTAACTTTAATTGATTGACATCTAAGGTCTTTCTCATGTGAGAGATCTCAAAAGTTTTGTAATAGAATAAAATTATTAATATTAATAAGTATCACTTTATTTTGAAGAACTAGTATTGAACAAAAAAGGCATTTCTTAAAGGATATGAAATATCATCTCACCCAGTCGTAGTCAGATATTGATAGCAGCACAAATCTTTAAGTCTTTCAAACATGACTGGATAAACTGGTAACTGCCCTGCCCGTGTCCTTCCTCCGCTGCGTCCCCCAACTTGCATCTGATAGAGGTTTTAGCTTTTTTGTGTTTCCTCAACAATGAGAGTAGCCACTGAAAACTGGGGGGGGTGGGAGGGAGGTGGTTAAGGTGTTGACTTTCTCCAGGCTGAGTGACACCTAGTGTGGCAGTGCAGGGGGTGCTAATAGGAGAGCATCATTCTTCGGTATGGCTTGTGTTGGTTTTCTATGACAAAATGAAGCATCTTGAATTTCCTTGTTACTTAATTGATGGCCAAATTTGGGGGGGCATCTGCTGTGCAAACTTTCTGTGCTTTGTGCCTTCCTGCCGCCTCAGCCCTGAGAACACACCCACCCTTGCCTGCTGTCGTGCTATGGTCCCCAGCCCAAGGACCTGCCCCGTGCCTCCAGGTGGGGCCTGACCTAACCCAGGCCAAGTGGGGCTCTTCACTTGGCGTTTTTACAGTGGACGTGGAGTAAAGATACATGGGGGGGGCAATACCCTCCTTTGGGTCCTAAGTTGCGAGGCTGGGAGGTCGGCCTCTTCCACCTGGAGAAGTCAGAGCCTGTCAGCCTACCACGGAGCAGAAAGGGAGGAGGCCATAATGGCACAAAGACAGCCTGCTGTCACTGTGCCTAGTCAGGCCTCAGGAGGGAGCATCCTTGCACTGGGACATTCTTTTTCTTTAAGCTCAAGCTTGTGTGAGTGGGTTTCTGCCACTTGCATCCTGTGACCCTGACGTGTGTACCCAGGGCAGGAACCAGGAGCTCACGGTTCCGAAAGGGGAAGGATCGTGGCCCCAGGTGCCCACTTCGTTCCTTCCTGTTCTCTGCCTCAAGTCTGCAGAGTCTGCGGAAGACAAAGGTGCTTATGTGGTTTCGGCTCGGGATGCCTTTCCTGTTGGTGGTGGAGGAGGGACAGGACGTGAGGACCACAGCCGCCTGTACAGACCGTGCAGACTTCCCGAGGGGATGCGCCAGGCCATGGGCATGACCACTTCTCTCCAGGGGTTATGTTTGGAGGTTAGCTGGCCCTTGGGGGAGGAGCCGTGAAGCCTCTAGTGGGTGGACTCCTGTGTCTGGCGAATCTGCAAATAGAAATAATAATGATGATCAAATGTCAATGGGATGCGTGAATGCCTGTTCTACCCAACTTGATTTGGGACCAAGAATGACACTTGGGACCCTTCGGTGCACTGGCACTCAGAATCCCAGGCAGCCACCAGCAGAAACCGGGCAGAGACTCAGCTGGAGAGAGTGAAGAGGATCTTGCAGCAAGGCAGCACGATGAAGCATTTGGATTGTCCTGGGAATTCAGGAAAGCATCCGCCCTTCAAGGTGGGTGAGCGGAGGCGGCCACACTCCAGCCACGCAGGAGTGCACCGTAGGTGTACATAGATCCCAGCTGTTCTGTGTGTGGCAGACTCGATGGCGGGAATCGACAGCCTTCTCAGGACCCAGCCCCTGGAGACCTCGGTCCTTTGGGGCGCCTCTGCAGCTCCACAGAAAGCAGTCTGGAAAACGCGCATCTTATCTAAAGCTCTTACTGGAAAAAGGGAAAATCTGTACCTTTGGGCAAGTTATGTGAACAGCCAACGTTTCCAACTGCGTTTCATGCCTGGTGCCTGTGAGGCAGCGTCTGCTGCGTCTCTGTTGAACTGTACAGATCATTTCACTCCTAGTTCATCCAGTAGGGAAATGGGAGAACCTCCAGAAGGTGCTCCGCAAGCCCAGGTCAGAGCAGGACCGCCCCACACTGGGCACTCCGGAGGCACAGATCCCGGACGCCTTTTCCTGAGTGGCTGCATCCCCCTGGCTTGGGGTGGGACGGGGCACTCTTACTCCTCGGCCCCTTTCCTCGCCCGCCGTTAGCAGCTGCCTTTGCTCTCTGGACCCGCGTTGCATCGTCGCTGCTGAAAGGCCTGCTCGGGGCATTGTGCGCTTTCACCGGCTCATTACAGAGAACCTCGTGGTTTTCTGCACAACCCACTCTACTGACTCACCTTCTTGCTCCGGAGCACCGAGTGGGTGAGCTGCCCCTTGCCCTGGACTCCTGAGGAGGGACGGTCCTAATCCTGGTCTCGGCCTCCCAGGCTCTGCGCAGCTCACGGCTCGTCTGCTGCTCGCTCTATGGGAGGCTCCCAGTTCCCTGAGAACAGCAGTGTTTTAATTATATGGGCTTCTTTCCCAGTTCCACAGGAGAAGCCTGTCACTAGGGAGGAACTTTATAGTCAGAAAAAGAGAGAGGAATTTATATATGTATATGCATTTAATACATATATGCATATGTATCTACTGTATGTATATTTTAGAGGAGAAAAACAGTAACTACATATTTTTATACTTCTGTTTCGTGTCGTTATTGTAATGGCTACGAGGTTAAACTCGGTGTGCTTCAGACCTGTTCGGTCACTGAGCGCAACCAGTGCCTGTTATTTTCTCCTCTAAACGCACTTGGCAAGTGTTAGCTGGGATCCCTGCGTGACACACTCCTGCTGGGCGGGGTTCTGGCGTGAGGAACCATAGGGACCCACGGCTCAGGAGGCTGGGAGGGAGGGTGCTCAGGAGGCTCCCCGAGGCCAGCGTGGGAGAAAGTCTTGCTTTTCTGATGTGAAGGTGGGTGCCCTCTGCACCCTGCACAGCAGGCCACATCCCACCCTTTGCCTGACTTTGCGGGGAGAGAGTTTATCCCGGAACCTGGTGGGGAAACTTTCTTAGGACAGAATCCTTCCCCTGCTTAGCCTACCCTCCTCACGTCTGAAAGCTCCACATTTTCAAAATGGCAAAATTCAGACGTAAAGATTGATGGTGTGGTGGTAGCCCACGGAGATGGCTGCCTCTTCGGAGCACTGTGAGGCGTGATGGTCATGTGTGGATGTCCAGGCTGTCAGCAGGCGACCTCACGCCGCTTGCCCTGCAGCAGACTGCGTTCCGTGTCAGGACCGGATTTCTCAAGTGCCAGGCTCAGCCTCCCGGTTCTGGCTCAGCCTTTTTCAGTTATGTTTCTCAGAGTAAAAATAGGATCTGTAAGCCCTCATTATCTGACCAGGTATCAGTTGTCCGAACTGCTGAGTAGCTCAGCCCCCGTGAGCCTCAGGAGCCATCACCTGTGTCCTCGGGACTGAAGAGTTCAGACCCGTTTTCTCAGGGCCCACGAGCGTCCATCAGTTCAGCTCGTCACTGCCAGGCCGCCGTCACGCACGAGTCTCCTAAGCTAAGCTCACCTCCTTCACTTCCTTCCAGTTGGTTCCAGGTAGGAATAATATTTTAAAAAGAATAACACACACAGTGCAGTTTCTTCACAGCTGTTGAGGCGTAAGCATCATGTGTCTTTCACCTGCTCTTCCTCAGCATCCTGGAGCTTCTCTGAAAGGAGGCACTGGTCCTGATGGCATGTGGGGAGAGCTCACCCCCGGCTCTCTTCTCAGGCTCTTCCCTTTGCAGTGTCTACACAAACTCCCCTGAAAACAACCTTCCAGACTGGGCAACAAAAAGGTCCTCTGTGTTTTCCCATTGCTAGGAAGTTATCCTCTGGAATCAGACGTTCCCCTTAGCAGGTGATACGTGGGAGCTGTTCTTGTTTAGAGTGTGACACCACTCGGTGCTGCTCATTTAACCCCCACAATTTGCAAATAAATGGATGACTTAATGTGAATGCAAAAGAAAGGGAAGCCCAGCGGGTTTAAGGGGTGTCTGCGGGAGTGCTGTCTGAGGTGGCCACGGGCATCCTGAGCTCTGCCTGTAGGAGCCCTGAAAGCAGAACTGGGGGAGTCGGATGACTTAAACTGACCCTGTAGGAGGAGAAACAAAAGCATAAAAAATATATATATCTTGAAGTGTTCCTTCTTATTCCTTCCCGTCAGGAATCTGGCTTTCTGTTCCTTTGCTAGAACTGTTCTATTTCCACAAAGCCACCAGCACCAGACAGACTGGAAGGTAACAAGCTTCTGTGACCCAGAGCCTTGGGTTGTTCCCTAGCCCCGGCGGTTCAGAGTGGGGCGTCCTCAGCGCACGCTGTGCCGGGGCATCTAGCATTTCAGGCCAGTCAGCGTGAAATGTGCGTGGACCCACTGCCGCGGTTCCCCAGTGAGGCTGGTGATTTAGGCACTGGGGACGCCAGTCTCATCGGTCACCTCAAAAATGCTTCGCAAGAAAGACTGTATGTGTGCAAGTGTCCTTGTGAACAGAGCCCTGTGCTACTGGTAGATACAGGACGGCGTATTTATAGACCCCATGATACACCTTGTTACATATCCGAATTGTTTTGCATATCTGTATTCCTTTTAAAGTATTTTATAGATGATTTCATAAAATAAATATATCAGTTCAGTCATCTTACATTATCATGTTTATAATTCCAACTATGAAAGGACATTTTGTGTGCTTGTTTGTGGAATATGTTACAAGATGCTTCCCAATTTCATCTGTCAGAATATACACATGATGGCAGAAAGAAATTTAAAAAATAATTTTCAAAGAAGAGAAAAAAATGTAAGTTCATTAATTAATATTTTAAAAATTCATAATTTAATACTAAACCCATTGCATTATATCTTATAAGTGATAAAACAAAATGGGTGAGTGATAGGAAAATCATTAGGGTGTATTTTGGAGTTCAGAACTTAAAAATGTAAAATTTTAGCATATGATAAAAGCAGCATTTAAAATTAGACTGATAAGTCTGGATGATTACATAAATAGTGCAGAGGTATTGACCAGCCACTTGGGGAAGTAAGGCTGGGTGAAAATATTCCTGCTGCTTTATATACATAGGTATAAAAACAAAACAGCCCCGAAAACCTATAAAAGTAGAGAAGAAAATAGAGCTGCATGTGTTTATGAACAGCCTTACATAGTGAGGGCCTCACGCGTTTTCTTCTTCACCTGCCCAGCTCCCTGTCTCATCCAGTCCCCTTGCTGAAAGGCCTTATGCCGCTGATGCCTTCTGAGGTTCTGTGTGACCCTGTGACTCCCCTGAACTGTAGAACCAGCCGCACGCCGTCGCTCCCACTCGGGTTCTTAGTGGACCTCCACCCCAGAGGCGCCCTAGCGGCGTCCCCAGGACTGGGCTCCTCTGCTTCCCTCTTGCTCTCTGGGCCCCCCTCGCAGGAGGTCGCCCTGGGGTAGCAGCCCACATCGGCATGGGAAGGGCAGCCTTTACACCCCTTCCTTTTCCTGCCAGCTGCCTGGGGTCAGGAGGCTCGAGCTGCTGGACGAAGGCCAGGGCGGCCTGTTGAAGTAATCAGGTTTCCAGCAAAACATGTTCAAATTTTATCTTCTGAAACCTGCACCTACCCGCAGGCTTTTTAAGCTTAGTAAATGCTGTCTTCTCTTCCCCAAGCTGCCCAGGCCAAAGCCTGCTGCCTCCCGTGTTCCCCATCTGCACCGGCCCCGCCCTGCTGTCCGCCCCCTCCTGAGCAAGTGAGTGCAGGGGCTTCCTCCCGGCCTGCCCACCACCCACTGCTGTCCAGCCCTCTCTGGTCTCTCCCACAGAGGGCAGCCGGGCCCATGTGTTATGAACAGAGAACTCATCCTCACGCTGCTGTGCAAAACTCCCAAAGCACTGTGCATCGTGTAGAGTGACGTGTGAGGCCCGTCCTGGACGTACAGTGCTCACGTCACCTGGCCCTGACTCTTTCCAAACTCAGCCTCTGCCAGGAGCAACTGCCGTTCTTTACTGTGCTGCAGACCCCCTGCCCACCGGCCGTTCCTCAAAACCCCAGAGTATAACTCCACCTCCGGGTGATGTATTTTCTGTGCCAGCCACACCCCAAAATGCCTTCCCCTGCGGAGCCCTGTGGCTGGCCCCTCACACCCCTTCAGACTCGGCTCACTGTGCCCACTGTGCCCAGTGATCGCGAGAAGGCTTCCTCGTGGCTGTGGCCTCAGGCTGACTACTTCCAACTTCTGATAAAGGGAAGTAGCGGACCCCTGGTTCACTCCAGCCACCCGGCAGGGGGTTCTCTTCCGGGCGGCTGGAGGTTTATTCCTAGCTGACAAGAGTCACCCTGATCAAAAAGTCTTCTTTTTGTTTTCCCTATTTCACAATTTTGAAGGCAGTTCAAGATATGAGCATAAGTGATGTTTGCTCCTGGATTTGAAGAAAGACATATGCAGTTAGGAACAAGCATAAATTAATAAATAATCACTGTGGAAATAATCAGATAAACAAGTGAGTTGAAGCTAAGCTGAAGATAATAACTCTTCCATCCACTCCGTGGTTGCTTTTGTACCTCGTGGATATAGATATCGTTAAGCAGAACATGTCTGTCCTCTATTCTGATCTTTGCCCCCTAAAATTCTAAAAACACAGCACTTGCAAAATGTCCCGCGTCATACCCTTCTGGCAGCAGGCACCTTGTGTGGCATGAGGTCGCGGCCCCTGCGATAGCAGGGATGGCGCCCTGGATCCTCGCTCACTGATCGTGGGTCCCCGGAATCGGCTCAGTGCCGCCATCGCCTGGGTGGCTGGCTCAGAAGCCTTGCTGCAGCTTTTCTGAATTCTTTTTAAGAAAAACCATGTTGGTAGAAATGTGGTCACATGCGTGATCTCCTTCATGTCTGCTCTCCGAGAATGTCCCGTGGAGTCGTGGAGGGTCGCTCGGATATTCACGCAGGGTCAGGCGGCTTCCGAGTCTGTGGGTCCCTCTGTGGGCCCGTGCTCGGCTCCCAGGACAGCCCAGGGCATCTGTCCCCTAATCCCTCCCGTCTGGTTATTTGTTTCAAGTGTTTGGGCTTTTAAGGGAAAGATAATTTATTTTCATTATTTCATTTCTTACATCTTACACAGTTCCTGGCAGACAGACATTCTTTCAATTTTTTAATGAATTAAATTATTATCTTTTGTCCTAGAAAAAACTCACCTCAACCTCCATCATATGTTTATGTGCATCATATATATTATATAATATATAAAATACATAGTATGGGGGGAGAGGCAGAGGCGGAGGGCTGGTCAGGCGCCTGCAGGGACGCTGCGCGCTCCTCAAGAGCTTTTCCGCTCAGGGAGGGGCCCTGAGCTGGGGTGGCAGCAGGCGAAGGCCCTGGGGTGGGGAGGCACTGCGGAAAGCGTGTAGGCTCGCCGGGGGTGCGGGGACGGGTGGCCCAGGGCCTCTGGGAGGACAGGGACGGAACGGTCCCACAGGAGCGGCTTCACTCCCTTCCAGTTTATTTTTTGTGATCATTGGCTGGGGATTGAATTTCTTCCTGAGTCTCCCTCTGCAAAAACAGAAAGGTTGAAATGCACATTTTGTTAGTCCTCAAGTTCCACGATTTTAGCAGCTTTTATAGCAAGGCTGGATTTATCTTCTACATTTTTACAAGTGTTTTATTTGGGAAACTATCCAATGGATGGTATTCCTTGCCCCTCAGCAATATTTCAAGAGTGGAGCTTCTCCAAATGAAAACTAAACACTTAATAACTAGAATATTTACTTAGTAGTTCAGGCTTGATTTCTTATATTAGGAATTAATGTTTTCCCTCATTAAGATGATAATTAAATAGTAGTAAAATTAAAAGTAAGTCATAAAAGTAAAAAATTAATAAAAGTGAAAAAGGTAATAATCATTTGAAATGACCTATATGTGATTCTTATGTGTTATTTCTTAAGTGGCCCACAACTGACTAGAAATGGCAGGAAAAAAAGGATTCTTTTTGTCCTTCCTTAGCTAATCTCTCAAATCCTAGCACAGAGCAAGGTCATGCAGGTGCTCGATAAAGGCCTGCTGGGAAGTGAAAAAAGCTGAATTGAGTAAAGGTTTCAGTGACCTAGAGTGAGACCACCAGAGGAAGAGATGGAAGTGGGCTCCATACCTGCTGCAGAGAAGTACTGCCCTGTGGAAGGGCGGGCGCGCTGCTCAGGTGGTGTCGGAGAGGGAGTGTTCCTGAGGTCGGGGCTCGGCTTTGGGTGGGCCGTGGACGGGAAGGAAGCAAGCCTTGTTTGGATCGGACGCTGTCAGCAAGCGTGGGCAGTGCTGTGAAGGGGGGACTGGGCACACCTGGTCCTTGAGGTGCAGGATGAAGGATGAAGGAGGTGCTGGGTGTATAATGGGAGAAGCCATGGATGTGTGTGTGTGTGTGTGTGTGTGTGTGTACAGATGCAGTTATTGTTAAATTAGTTGAGTTGCTATAAAGATACACCGCCTGTGGGCGGCCAAGACAGCAGAAACCTGTCCTCCCCAAGTCCCGGGGCTGAAGTCCAGCACCCAGGTGTGGGCAGGGCTGGTTCTCCTTGGCTGGCAGGTGCTGCCTTCTCCCTGTGTCCTCCCGTGGCCTCCGCTCCGCACATCGCTGCTGTCTCCCCCTTTTCTTGGAGGGACACCAGTCCTGTTGGATTAGGGCCCGCCCTCATGGCCCCGTTTGCCTTAATCACAGGGCCCATCTCCGCATGCAGTCACGTCTGAGGACCGGGGCTCAGGCCTTCTGTGCGTGGGTCTGGGAGTAGGTGTCCCGTGGCTGTGGCCGCGCTGGGCTCTGCTCATTGCCTTGGTCCGTCGCTTGCGGCTCAGGTGCGTGCAGGTCTGAGACTGTTCGTTGCTCAGTTCTGCAGTAGTATTTTGAGTCGTTTCAAGAAGCCCAGCCCTTTAGGCTTCCCTCTCCAATGATCTTACAAGCACCCCGCTGACTGCATTAGATTATGTCCCCTCGACGCAGTTGTATCTAGACTCTGCAGCTGGATTCTCACCGGCAGTTCCAGCACAGACTGTCCAGGATGGGGTTTGTGGACGCGGCAGGCCTTCTGTCCCTCCACTGCCCCTTCCTCAGGCTCACAGATGACTGTTCCATATATATTTCTAACTCCCTTTCACTTAAAGAGAGGGACTTTCTTTTATTTACTTTGTGATTCTAATATCTCTAACTAAGTGCTTTGCTTATATCAAAGCTCCATGAGTGTTCAGTAAACAGCATAAAGGTCTTTATCACCATGTATCATGCATCATTATTGCTAATTCATGACAGCTTCATAGATTTTTTTTTGCAAACATGCCTTAAAGAGTAAAATAGTCTCTTCATGTCAGATATTACCGTCAACTACTATTGTTTTCAGTATAAAGAATCTTTAAAATGGTTTTCCAAAAGCTTTTGTATAATTTGAAAAGAGGCAGATAAAATAAAAGGCAGTTTCTCATAGAACCAATAACAAAAAGGGGTAGTGAGCTTCCTTCATTTAGGTTTAACCAAATTTAGCAAACCTCAGCGTACACTAGAACCTGCCAGAGTGCTGGCGCAGAGTGAGAGCCCGTGAGGGGGCAAGAGGCGGCTGGGTGGCGCGGCGCGCGGGCCTGGGCCGAGGGCCACATTCAGGCGCCATGCAGGTCGTGGGCTCACCGGGTCTGTCATCAGCTCCTTCGTGGCGTGACAGAGGTCACCTTCGTGATCTCTCTTCAGAGGTGAGCTCCAGCATCTCGCGACCCAGGTGCAGTTGGTGTGTGTGTCTGAGCTAAAACGCCAGGAAGGTGGGGTGCCCAGGGTAACTCTGCCTGCACTTCGTGCCACAGACACTGGGCTGCGGCTCTGGCTGTGGCCAGTGAGCGCTTGTTTTCAACCCTGCAAGGCGAGGTGGCAGAAGATGTTCCCCAAGGACGCCTAGAGGTTCCAAAGAAAATAAGGATCTGACAATAAAAACAGTTTCTGGTTTTCAGTTCTCCTTTTTGGGGCATTATTGTGTCATAGAAAGAGAGAGGGAAAGCTGTGATAGTATCTCTGGTTTCTCTTCTTGAACTAAAACAAAACAGAGCCAGAGGCTGTTGTTTCCTGGAGCAGAAAATTAAAGGAGTTTATGATTCCTGAAAAGAGAGTTTGTGATTCTGGGAAGGTCAGTGACTCTCTGGTTCTAATGGGGGAGAACCCTGCCCGCTCCCAAGAGGGGCTGTTGTTCTTTGTGAATCGATTTGCTAAATTTGTTCTTCACAACTGAGCTGAATCAGGAGTTTGACTGTCTAGTTCCAGAATTTGTCTGTAACACCAATTATTGATCAGGAGATAAAAGCCATAAAATTCAGAATGTAAGAACACTAAAGAAGAGGATTAGCAAAGTGATTTCTCTTGGTAGGGGGTTTTCCCATGATTTAAATAGTTCATTGAATTCTTTAAATACCTGCTAAGAACCAGAGGAGTGGAAGCCCTGGAGCTCCAGCCAGGCTTTCAGACATGATCGGGGTGACCCCTGCTCAGCCTCTGAGAGCAGTGGGTTGCAGATTTCTAAATTGGCAGGATGGTACACGTACCTACCTGCTAGCTGTAATTTGAACAAAAAATAGCTACATGAACTTGAAGAAGATATTCATCCCTTCGGGGCTCAGCATTTTAAGTATAATGAGATTGTTATTTAAAGCAGACGATCTCTGATAATTGCATATCTCTAGATTTCTTGAGTTAAGGAAATACACTCCCATATCAAGTGAAACAACACAAATACTGGTATTTGGGACTACATGACACCACTTTAAAAGTTTTTAAAGTAACTTTCTCCAGTATTTGAAATTTGTGATTTTTTTTGAGTTGTTTCTTACCCTCCTTAAGTAATTATTTGTTTGTGTTGACAAAATCTAAAGCATATACACATTTCCCAAGATCCAGCACCATTAGTTCAGGAATGTGTTGTTTTTCCTTCTGGTTTGGAAGAAGTATCAGTTTTCCATGAGAGCTTCCAAACTGGTTCTCAAGAGGCAGAGCAAGGCAGGTTTGCACATCTCTGTGGAGTATGTTCACCAGGAACCTTCTGGAACTCCTTCTGGGCAGACCGCAGCTACCCTGGGGCAGTGCACAGGCCTGTCGCCTCCCCAGCCCTCCGCTCTGTCCCAGGGTGAGGCCGCTTGTTCTTGGTGTCAGACTGCTTTTCTTTCACTAGACCTGCGTTTCAATAAATACCTCCACTTGGCTAGTGGGGCAAACATCTAAAGAAAGATGAAATCATCATAGTCAGTGTATCACGTGATATTTAGAAAAGAGATTTGTTTTCCCTCCTGCTGACTTTGAACTCATAGGTACCCAGACAAGACGTGATACGTCCACCTGCCATCAAAGGTCATGTTCTCCGAGGGAGAACCTAGGTGTTGTTTTACTAGAACCAGTTAAAGAATGACTGCAGCGCCACAGAACAGGAACTGGTCTTTCAACTCGGCAGTGCCTTTTCATGTCTACTGGAAAGTGGATTAACTCAGAGTTTTCCTTTCTCTTCTCTCACTTTTCTTCCTATTTATATTTCTAAGACCCTAAATGAAGTCTTTCATCTGAAAATTCATGGATGAACATCCTTAAAATGCATGGCAGAAGATCTGAACATCCATTGTGGCAGGTGTTCCTAGACCTCTTCAGCTTAAGGTTACTGAATTCTCAAACAAATTCAAAGCCGTTTTATAGTCCACAGTGTGCTTATCGTGCCAAAGACGAACCGCAGTTTTGAAGTCTCCTATTCATTACACGGGCATGAAACAGAATGGAAAATTTGACCAGGAACGGTATGAAATGATCTGAATCTTCCAGCTCAAACCAAGGATTATTTTTGAGCAGGTTGCCATTGTGTATTTGTCAAGTTTGAAATTCCTTTTTTTTAAACACTGCAAGTTCTACCAATTGGATTTTGTATTATCTTGTAAACAGAGAGCAAACGGAATTACAAAAATAGTAATAATTAATTCAATTAAATGCAACCTAATTCTGCTTTCTTCAGTGTTCTAGTCTACCCCCCGTCCTCCCTCCCCTCCCCTACCCGCTTACACGACTCAAGTGGTCATTGTGTTCAAGGCGAAGCACTAGAAACTGTGCAAAACAAAGTGATTCTGACAACACCACTGTCAGAAAGTGAATTTTTCTTGTTGTTTCTACATGGTTAGGGCATTCTGAACAAATTTACTGGGGCCTGGGTATAGGATAAGCTTTGAAAACGCTGACTAGGTGGTAAGGAATCTCCCTCCCTGAAGGTGTCTACATGTGGATGAGGATGAGATTTGCAGCCACAGGGACATTCCCAAGGTTGTGAACTGAGATGCTTGTCTCATACCTCCCCCAGCCCCCATCCAGGACTGTTACTGAAAGAGTGAGAATCCAGGATCTCTCCCCTTTTCTTTCTTCCTTTTACACTGGGAAAAAAGGCCTGTCTCCCTGTACGAGGGGACGTGGCATAACTGGACTGCCCCTGTATAAGCTCCTGTGTCATATTTGGGATTCCTCATCTATAGAAGGACCTTGGTACATGTAGGGTAGCATCTGGCTGTCTCATCATGTCACCCCAGACTGGGAAATATTGGGGCAGGGAAAGCCTGTGTAGTTGCTACTCTAAGTAGGAAATAATAGTGTGCTTCTGGTCCGGAAACCACGTGTCCACTTTCAGGATAATACAAATACTGATTATTGAGCTATCAATTGATAGATGATAGTTTGATAGATGTTAACTCTCTAACTGGAAAAATAAATACTGTAGAAGTCAAATTTTAATTGTCCAAAGAAAAGTCGTAACTAATTGTTGCGGAAAAGATTCAGGGGAGGATAAATCACAAATGGTAGAAAGCGATCTGAGCAGATTCCTTGGCATTCGAAAGTCTTGCTTGCTCAAAAGACCTACAGTAATGGAAACCTTCCAGGGAACAGAAGTAGCGTCAGAGAAGGAAGCGTTCAGATGGGGGGACAGTGTGAGGGAGACCGGAGCCCTGTTGTGTACAGATGAGTTACGGCCTCGCTCGTCTAAGCTGGGGTGTGGCATCTGTGGAAGATTAAATTGGAAAGACAGGCACCACATTTTGGGGGGCAGATTTGAGAAGCACCTAATTTTGGATAATTGGGAGAAGTTTCAGATTTTTTAAAGAAATATGACATGATCAGAGATCTGATTTTTTTCTCAAGGAATTTGAATGAACCTGGCATTCTGTATGCTTATATATGCTATTTAACTGAAAATTTAAGTATCTGTTTCAAGCTACAAAAAATTATTTCATCTGTTGTATCTATTCTATTCTATCATCTAATGCTTTTAGGGGAAGCCTCTTTTGAGGCAAGTTGCTAAAAAATACTGTCAAAGAATATTGTCTCATATCTCAGAATGTTTAAACCCAGCTGAATTGCAAAATTGTCAATCTCAGAAGTGTCTAGTAATTAATGGTCCATTTCCTCTAACAATCTGTTATTTTGTTGGGGCTGCCATAACCATGTCCCACAGACTGGATGACTTAAAAAATGGAAATCTGTCCTCTCAGTCTTGGAGGCTGGGAGTCCGAGGTCAGGCGTCAGGCCGGGTTTCTCCTGAGGCCTCTCACCCTGCGTATGGCCGCCCTCGAGTGCCCTTGCCTGGCCTGTCCTAGGCTCAGCCCTGATGTCCCCTCCTCCTCTCCCCCAAGGCCTCGTGCTGATGCGGTCTGTGTAAAGGCTCTGTCTCCACATGCAGCCCAGGGAGGGCTGGGCTTCAGCATTCAGATGGGGGGGGTGGGGAGGGGTGCACACATTTGTTTCTCTGTGTATTTGTGATTCTTAAACCATGTTTTCTGAAATCCCTGAACTTTAACACAAACACAGTGTTGTCACTTGTTAGAGTGTTTGTAACACTGGCATAATTCATAGCATACCTGATTTGCGTTTTGGACCACAGGAAAAAGGAAAAGAATATTACAATTCAGTAGGATGATACGAGTCTCTCTTTTTGTTTTTAAATCCTTTATTTGTTCCCCTTTATTGTGATACATTATCCGAGACTTGTTGGAAAATAGGAGATTTTCTGTGGAATTTCATGAATTGTCGTCAAGGGACATAGGAAAGAAAGTAACTTTCCAATTTTACTCTTTTTTTCTTTTGAGAGCAACAGACAATAATAGGGCTCCAGGACGTTTGGCTTAGATTATCATAAAACAATTTATGGGAGTAATTTTCTCTTTTTCAGAACTCTCTAAGTTGCTTGCCTTTGTTTTTCAGTCTCTCTATTCATTAAATTGATTAGTTATTCAAAATTCTCTAAGTTTGCTCCCAAATTAAGATGTCCTTTGTGTAGACCAGTGTACATTGTAAAAATTGACAGATACCTATCCAGGGCTCGTATCAACTGTGTGCCGCTGGATGAACCTGAAGAGCAGCATGGCTGCTGGATCGACAGGAGGAAGAAAAATTGGACCTTGACGCAGAGTAGCCTCTCATCTAGTGGCATGTGCAAAATAATGAGAAATACTTGCCCTTAAAGTGGCAAGAATTATTTGCAAAAGGGTGTTTTCCAATAAATTATTAACAGCCTCATTCTCTTGCTGGACAGAAGCCTTATGAATCAAAAAGTGCAAATCATCAACTTGGAAATAGCAATAAATCTGTTATTTGGTGGGTCTGCAAACATATGCTTGTCTTAAGAGATGTGACTACAGAACTGGGAAATACCTAATGCAGAATCAGGAAGGCGGTGCGTTTGGTGAACTTCATCGCAGAAATACTTGTAAAGAGTGTTGTCCTTCCAGCTGACTGGGAGCTTTTGACCAGGCACAGTTACTATTAAGAACTTAGTGAATCTTTTTAGCATTTATAAATCTTGTTTTGTAAGTCTCTAGGGAACTAGTTTTCTAGGTTAGGTTTCGGAGAAGAAAAACTGCCAAGAAAGAAGAGTAGCATTTTCTCCGGGATCTGCTAAAGAGGAAGTCTTGGAGGGAATGCCTGAAACGGGAGAGATGCTGGGATGCATCTCTGCAGAGACGGCAGGGAACGGCTGGCTCTGCAGAGACAGAAAATGCAGCGCTGGGGCAAAGCTGTCCTGAGCTCAGCTTCCCAGCCCTTCCAAAGTGGTGGATTTAGAGAATTTTAAATACAGGAAATGTAAGTATTAATTAAATTACTAGGAGAACCACACAAGTCTGCTGTTTCTGGTCACAGTCAGCCAGTATCAGACTCAGCTTCTCAAAGGAAGTAACTGTGAAACCTGGACCAAAAATGGGCGACAGTCGCCTGTGGGCAGCGGACAAGAACGAGCGGGCCTAAAGGCCGAGGGGCTTGGCGAGCCCGCAGGCCCCGCCCTGGACACACGTCCCAGCGGTGAGGCTGGGAGGCGGAGCTAGGGCAGGTGCAGCCGCCTCCGCGGGCGAGGGGGCAGGCCAGGGGGTGAGGTTCTAGCAGAGCTGGGTTTTAGGGGGTGGAAGTTTGGAAGTGGGGGTCAGGAGGAGGGAGTGACAGGAGTCCACAAGGGAATCCCTCAGCCTCTGCCTGGCGCCTAGCTCCCATGCACAGAGGGAGGCCCTGGGAGACCCGCAGGCAGGGCACCCATGGGAGGGTGAAGTCCCAGAGGCCATCAGGCGCTGGCCCGGCGACGCCCGGGGTCCAGGCAGAGGGGCCGTGCTTTGGATATTCTGAGGATATGGAAGGTACACGTGTTACCAATAGAGAGACAGCAGACATTCTCCATAGATTAGAGTTCAGCAGTTGACCTAAAAATAAACCCTAATTTAAAGTTCTTAGCAAAGTTTTAAAAATATTTAAATGAATCATAATGAAATTTCAAAACACCAATACGTGTAGATGAAAGAAAATTAGTGCTGAAGGAAATTTATAACCATAAATACGTTAGAAAAAGAACCCAGCAAGTAAAATGTCTAACCTTCCATTTCAAGAATTAGAGGCATAGCAGCAACAAGACCTAAACTAAAGCCTGTTTATGAGGAAAGTGGGAGCAAGAGCCGAGATCCGCGGACGGGAGAGCAGGGGAGTGCTTCCTAGGCCAGCGACATCCGAGCACCTGCCTAGGTGCGGACACACCTGCCGCCTCCGCGGATTCACACGGTGGCCCGCGGGGGTGTGAGGAGGCGGCAGCGCGCGGAGGGGAGGGCAGTGCCCGCCCAGTTCCCCGGACACGCCAGGGGAGGCAGCCCTGTGAGCACCTTTTCCCAGGCGAGAGACCTGGCGCCCCAGTACCGAGGGTCCTGCCTGCAGCCAGACAGCTGAAAGGCAGACCCAGAACTGTAGTTTGGTGTCCTTCCCTCCTGAGTTCCTCCCCTAGACGTCCACGCCGGCTCTTCATCCATGTGATCTCCATCATACTGTGCTCTTTGGACCGATTAAAGTATTTCTCTTCTTGAATATATGTATTACTCTGGTGCAGAAAAACTCATATAGCATTAAAATTATTTTTCTGCATCAAATTTATCCCTTGATCTGTGCTTTGAGAGAAATGTTTGCCCTTATCTTTGAGTAACTTTAACAGAGCACCTAGCATGTGATACTATCTATCATCTGTAGTCCATCTTCTGTCCATTCATCCATCATCTATCTGTTCATCTGTCCATCTGTTTATCATCTGTCTACCAATCTATCCATCTGTCAATCACTTATCGAGGTATCGTCTGTCAGCCAATCATTTATCTATGTATCTGTATATCCTCTATCAATCATCTGTCATTTATCTATCATCTACCCATCTACTTATCATTATTTATCTTTCATCTATCAGTCATCTAACCATCTATATCATCTATTTGTCCATCTATCTTTGCTGTGCATTGTTGAATAAAGAAGAGGAACTTGTTTCTACAGATCATTTGTCTAAACACATGCTAAAACAGCTTTTGAAAAGGAATAGAATTATTTTAGATCTCAGGTGAAAGCTTATTTATCTGAGTAATTAAAATAGTAAAACATCAGAAGTAGTTGACAATCATTGCATTTTTTATGTTCTAAGTATTTTTTATTTACCTTCTAAACTAATGGAAAAAAATAGTGGTTTACACATCAAGTGATGTTTACCAGCAAAAGGCAAATTTTACCCAGTTTGAATGGTCAACTAGGTTTGTTTTCAGTAAATCAATAACTTTCATGTCTTCCCACAAAAAAACAAAATGTCATTTAAAGGATGAAATGCAGCAATTCTGAATTTCCCACTCAGCTTGACATTCTTAATTCCCCTTGGTGGGCAGGATCTGAGGAACCAGGCCATGCTGCCTGTGTGAGTACAGACACAGAACGTCAGTTATGGTTCTGTTCATCTTCCAGGGGGTCAGACTTGAGGTTAACAGAATCATACTGAAGAATGAAGGAAAATGTCCAGACACATTTTATTAAAAAAACATGACACTTTAAAATTCAATTACATATGTTCTCAATAAAGAAGTTCAACTCAATTGTGAGTTACCAGAATAGTGTAAAATAAATGATTCCAGATCTCCAAATTCATTATGGCATTATTCCGAAATCTGCTCATGTTTAAAATTATATTGGAAAGCCAATTTGGTACTAACTTTTTAGAATATCTGTCAAAATTTCTGTGAAGGTCTTCCCTATTTTAAGTTTTAATAGTCCACTAATAAAAAAATGTAGAAATGCTATGGTTTGTCTCTTTACTTTCAGGTGCACAGAAGGGAGGTGATAGATCCATAGTGGCATGCAGTCACCCTGTCTGGGGCCCTCGTTTCTCCTGATTTTCCCCGCAGTGGTCCCCCACGCCGGTGCGTCGGGGCTATTCTGCTGCCAGCCTGCCGCAGGTCAGGGTCACGTGTGCAATGGCCCGCTGCGGGGGTGTGCGCAGCTCGCCCTGTGTCCGGCGACCTGCCTTGCCCGCTAACCCTTGTGTGTACTTGGATTCTGGGAAGTATTTTCTGCTCTTGACCAGCTGGATTTCTAGTCCACATTCACAGTTCAGGCAAGAGAACTCCTTTTTCCCAGGAAAGCGTATTCTGAGCTCTAAAATGGCCTTCTGTGTATTCCCTGTGCTTAGAGTATATAACATTTTATACAGTCTGATTCCTTCTGCATTGTGAATTCCTGTGCCCTTGTCTGTCTGCATAACTTAGTTAGACGGCTACTGCGCAGATGGCCTGAGTGCCTGCTTGTCACAGTTCTGTCCCCGAGTTGGCAGGGTTTAACGTGACCTGATGAGCAGAGAGAGACCTTCCCCGCCACCTCCACTCCCACACTGTCCCCGTCTGTGCTGCTCCTCCCCACCTGCGTGCCCCGCCTTGTCCAAGAGAGTCACCCTTGGGGGAGTGCGTTTGGCATGTTGCATGTGGCTCCAGGTTAAAGTAGAAGCTGGGCCCCGTCACAGATTCCTCAGTGGTCCATGTACCTGATCCAGTCAACTTCTAAAGAGCTGTAAAAATAATACACCTTCTGACAAATTGTTATAATAAGAAAAAATTATTTTCCCTTAAGATTTTTAGGAATTGCAGTTTGCACCGATTTTGCTTTTATTTCCAAATGCCTGATGAAAAAACATGTGAAGCATCAGCAACTATGAAGCATTAAGCCTGTGTTTATATCTTGGGAAATTAATTTTGTTACAGGTTTATTATAAAAATAAATATATCTTCATAGCTACAGCATTTGAAGCTCTTTGGGGTAATGGGGAAATGTTTTTTTTTTTAAGTATGATTTAGAAGTGGCAGTTTTCTTTAAAAGATTCTTTGCTTTCCTACTGACATTTCACTGTGAACCTTAATGTTGATTACAAACGTGTATTTTAAAATTCATGTCAAGTGAATCTTTACTGTTTCCTTTCTCCTTTAAAATAATTTTCCTCAATGATATACATGCATATATGTGAGGCTTGCCACCTCCTGCAATCAGCTCTCCCCACTAGAGGCAACTACTTCCAATTCTTGGAAACTTTTCTTCTGGTCGTTCCCCTTGTATTACTAGGAAACTAGCTGCTGACCTGACAGTGTTCACACTGTCTTGTCTTGAGTGCTGCATTTTAGGCTGTGTGCGTCTGCCTCCCGCTATAATAAAGCAATTGATCACAAAATACATGTATTGCATTTTGTACTCCTGATGTCAGAAGGAAATCTGACTAGAATGATCAGAAAATTAGTAGTTTGAGGACCACCTTTATTTCCTAGTATCACCTCCTGTTGTCAGTGTGCAAATGATTCTCAGGTGAAATCCCAGGCGTACATAGTAGCCTTGTGCTCTGGGAATGTGCATCAGCTCTGCTCATCTCGGGCCTGTGTGACTGTGCTAATGATGCTCAGGTCAGCAGGTGTCATGACCATGGCTCACGGTAGGTGAATGGTCCAGCTTGGGTTGGGCGCGTGGGCAGGTGCTCAGGCAAGTGGCCACCACCTTAACTGTCCACCTGCTTTCCACCACTCAGGGCGCTCTTCTGCTTTTTCAGGGTCTTCGTACATATCATTGCAGCATATTAACAGGTGGGCTTAATTCTTGGGGTGTTTACATTTGACTGCAGAGCTGAAAAAAATGATGAGGTTCCAGTGAGTGGACCGGTAATGGGAGAAAGCCCTGGGGACACACATCTGCAGGTGGAGCCCGGCACTGGGGTGCCGAGCCATTTCAGTTCTGACCCCCAAATTCTGTTCAGTGTCAGAAAATAAATGCGAAGTGCCTCTGCCTACCACGTGCTTTCAGTGGGATTTTGTCCTAAAGGTGAGATCCATGATGAACAGAGCAGCAGCAAGCCTCAGGGCCTTTGAGCTGTCCTCCTCCAGGGAAACTGCAGAAGCACAGAATTAAAAAGCTTCACGTGCTTGTGAAGTAACTCAGGACCCCATTATCGAACTATGTTTTACTTTCAGGGATGGGAACAGGTGTTTGGTGTCTGACTGGCTTGGGACACAGTCACCCAGTACAAAGGGAAGCTTGGAAATAATTCCCGCCAGCAGGTACTTGTCTCAGGGAGTTCTCACTGCCAGCAGGCCCACCATTCTGTTAACTCCAACGGAACTGTGCGTCAGACTGTCCACTGGGACCTCTCCCCGTGGACGGTGGAAGCCAGCACACGCATTTTGAGCAAAAATGTAAAATGCTCACTACCTAAGTTTGAATATTGCAACTCTAAATGTGAGATGAGAAGTCAACCTAAGCTATATTACATGTAGAGTTACCCTTGTTAAAATATACATGTGGTGAAGTTTGGAATAAATGCCAAAATTTAGGATTGGGAGGTCGAGAGAAGAAAAACACAATTATACAGAGAACCGGCAGGTGCAGTAAGCAAGAGTCCCAGGAGAAAAGAGGTGGCACGTGGGGTGGAGAAGCTAGGAGGGCTAATAAAGGGCTGGATACCAGGGAAACCAGCGGGAGATGGTGAAGCACCTCGGGGCTAGCAAAGAGGGTGGCTGCTCCCCCCAGGGGATGGGGTGCAGGGGGGGAGTGCGGGCCAGTTACTGGGCCAGGGAGGCCTAGAGCCTCAGGATCGCCCGGGAGGTGTGGCCTTAGATGAGGAGCACACCTCATGGGCCCACGAGTGCCCGACTCTGGCCTGGCGTGCCCTGTGCCTGGACGTTAGCACACCCTGGAGGCCAACACTGGCACATCCACTCTGCCCAGAAAATCCTCCCCAGACAGGGTAAAGAGTGGACGGTTGGTCCAGAGGGCTGCAGGGAGAGCCCTGTGCTCTAATTATGATCATGTTCTGGCTTCCATGCTTTCATCCTAGAACTGGAGCAAAACACTAAAGTCCAGAAGAGCCCGTTTGTCGGCTTCCACAAAACGACAGTGCAGTCTAGACTCTGTTGTTCATTGGTTCTATTTACCAAGTAATTGATTCTTCTTCCTTTTCCTCTTGTTTTTCTTCCTTACAGGAGGTGGTGTCAGTGGTATGACTTTGTATGTGGTCATATATGCAGGATTCATATGATTAATATATGTGATTTAATGTCTGCAGATGTAGGACACATAGGAACTCAGGAAATATGCATCAAATAAATGAGTGAATGAGTACAAACAAATGTGACAGTAAAATGTATGATTACAGCACAGTTAGCACATCAGTGCTGCAGGGTCATCCAGCAATCACGCCAGCCTTACATGTGTGACTGAGGCCGTATGGAACCATAGGCATGTTCAGATGCCTGCATCTCAGGCATCATTGCTGCCCTAAGGGTGCAGTAGGGACACTGGGGGTTTGTTATGCCCTCCTCCCACCCCTCTGCCTCACCTCAAGTAAGGACATACCTACCAAGCTTCTGCTCTGCCTTTTGCCCTGTACATCTTCCCTCAGGGATCCTTGCTAACCTGAGAATCAGGGGTTGGTGTTCACTGGCCTGCGCTTCAGTAGACTGGACCGTTTAGCCGTGCACAGCCGTCCTGTTTCACTCAGTGGCCAGAGGTCAGGCAGCACTCCTCTGCCTCCTGTACGGTAGCTGCGTGAGGGGGCCTCAGGCCTCCCTTCCTGCTCTGTGTCCCCTCTGCAGGTGACCTGGCCTGTTCTGGCCACATGGTCTGCACTGCCTGAGCCAGTTCTGCAGCGGGAGACTGCTAGGTGGGCCTCAAGGGCCAACATGTGACACACGGTGACGCCATGCCCAGATCTGGTGGCCACCTCGGCAGGTTTACAGCAGGGAGCAGGAATCCCCCTCGACTAGATCTGAGTGGCCTTGGCTAAGTAAGGCAGCTGCGTGCAGGGCATGGAAAGGGGGCCTTTGGTGCTGGCCCAGCTGCTGACCAAGTGGTGTTCTGTTACCAGTTTACATATCTCAGCTGGTCTGGAGATGAAACGAAACCCCAGAATCAAGGAGCAGTGAATGGAACGCCCTAAATCTCTAATTATAGAAATTAAGGATTCCCCATTATTTAACAGCCATTTAAACTTTCATCAAGTCATGATTAGAGCTAGGAAATCTTTAACTTGTCTTCCAACTCTACAATTCTGTGAGCCTATGGATTATTAAAATGGAAAATACTTCCCCAAAATGGGGCGTGAAACACAAAGATTGTTGATTATTACTGTTCAGTGTTACGGTATTAGAGGTTAATTAATTATAATATTAAATTTCAAAAGCCTAATAGGTGCCATTAAAATATTTTCGACATTATTTTGAAAGAGCAGTCTTTTGTAGAGTTTTACATTCCTAATTTTTAATCCATCAGCAACAGTTTTTCCCCAGATATTTTCATCTAGTCCCTGTTAACATTCAGTCATGAATTAACACTTAATTAAAATATATAATCATGTTTTAATTCCTTAGTTGCTTCCCTAAATTCCTTGCTATTTATTAATATGTAACAGAGCATAATTTTGCATTTTAATTAACTTTTTCATACTTAATAATCATTTGTTATTGCCTTTGTATCTGTTCACAAACAATAGCTAATTCCCTAATCTATTAATCTGTACTCCTACTCCATGATTGCTTTATCTTGTAATTTCTCCTTGAACTGAGAAAATATTTACAAAGGCTTGCTTTCTTTGCTAAAAGCTTTGCAAAATTATTGCTCTATGCTTCAGGAATGCTCACCATATTAAGTTGCAAAGTCCGTGATTTGCTTAAAATTTATGTAGTCTGGAAAGAATGAGACCGCATAAAAAATTAGTGGGGCGCTAACCAAACCCCTTAAATGATTTAATCACTTTGCCACTTTCCCAGGATGATCTCATTCTAGGATACGCCGCTCTAATATGCATCATAACCTACAGTGTTCCTGTTTGGGATTCTTGGTGTTCAGGGCGCCTTGAGCTTCCTTTTCGGTCGCAGTCAATCAGCTCTGCAGTGGCCTAGGCTGTAAGCTCGAGCGGTTTGCTTCCCTGCTTTCCACGAAGAAGGGCACCGTGCTGCGGTCAGTGATGCCCAGCCTGACTGCTAAGTGCTTAGGCCCTGGGTCATTTTTAAAAAGCTTTTTGGAACACTAAGTTTTATAAAAATTTGATAAAATGTGATTGTTTCATTTAATTTTTAAAATAACAGAATCATAACTTCCTACAAATATAAAATGAACCCATGCTAGAGATTTTATTCAGCTCATTAATGAGCGACTCAGTGAGGTGTTAAACGTGCTTCAAGCCCTGATTCGCAGTAGGTGTATGTGGGAGTGTTGAGGAAAGGAATGGAAGGGCAAGATTCTGGTGTTAGGTGCAAAACTCTTAGATGAGAAACAGATCACTTAGACAGCCACTAACTAATCTGAAGGCAGCCAGTTTACTGCTGTTGCCTTTCCGCTGTGATTTCTCTCCGGTATATGTTCAGTTTACCCAAAAGCCAGAAATCGCATTGCTCTAATACAAAAATACTTTCGTGAGGTTGACCTCTTGTTAAATAGGCCTGACGACTTCCCATATTCCAGGTGAGAAACTCCCTCAGCAGTTTCCACAGTCTAGTCCCAACCTGGCTCTCTGAATGTCATCGCCTCCATCACTACTGATTTCATCTCTTCTAACAAAAAACGTGCTCCTCATTGGACAAATCACTCTTTATCCCATCACAGCACCTGTGATCATGAAAGTGTATGTTCTCCACACCCGGAAAGTTTTCCTTGCTTTCTCCACCTAAAACCAGATATGATTACCATTTCTTTGAAACCTTTTCTGACATCACGAGCTCTGCTTTTTTCTGCAAACATCAACTCACAGTCCCACACCTCTGTGCTGTTCATTCCGTTCGTGTGCCTGGCACTGCCGGTCACCTCCTCTGAGCATGTACGCCCCCTCTTCCCATTAGGTCCAAATTGCTCATCAGTAACACTGAAGCTTATTTCAAAATTCCGCAAAATTACGTATCATACAAATGAGGAGGGCCTTTCACGCATCTTTACACTGCCTCAGTTCATGTATTGCTTTATTACCTGAGCGTCTTCAAAAATGGAAGGGAACACCCTGTTTTATTCATATAAAGTTTATGAGGAGTATACTAAACTTCAGAGGTCAAATTTGGACATTAATCTGACTCGCTAAAATACCTCATAAAAATAAATGAGGGAAATAATAATGCAATCTAAAATGTGCAATTTGAAGATGAAAAATGGCTTGGCATAAACTGTTATTTTAGGATCCTGAGTATTTTATGGCATGTTTTTAGGATTAAAGTTGTAAATAAAAGCTTTTTTATGATACTGTTGTTAGGGAAAGAATAATATATAACTTAGGGACTAAATTTTTCATACATACTTTATCCATATTTAATTTTTGATTTGAGGAATTACTTGCTCCATCCTCTGTCAAAATCACTGGGATGGGAGCTGCGCCTTAATCATTTTGCAGACACCCCGCTCGGTCCCGTGGGTGCTACATAGGGAATTAAAAATGGGGGAATCAGCCAGAATCAGTAGAAATTTCAAAGTTAAAACAAGAAGGACTTGTAACTACGTACAGTAGTTGGCGGACAGCAGTGGGCGGCAGTGTGTCTGTGTCAAGTACACCAGCCCAGGTGTCTCATCGGCTGGGCGGTGGCGGCACAGGAGCCCCAAGGATTCAGGTCCACAGGCTCAGGAGGGGCTGACAGAACTCAGACAGGGAGGCACGCGGTCTCAAGTGGGAGGGACTCGAAACAAAGTAGGGCAGAGATTATCCAAGCCCAGGATGGAGGCGATGCCTCTGTCAGGTGGGTGACCAGAACGGAGGAGGAACGTGACTCGCTGAAACCGGTACTTGTCCATTACTGACTCCCTAGGGGCTACAGCCTCATTTTGGGGGAAGGGGTCTTTCCTGTGGTTGTCTGAGAAGTAACTGGTTTGCCTGTTTCTGATCTTTATACAAATGGTATTGCACCATATATTCTCACTCACGTTATACGGTACTTAGATCAGCATGTCTCAGAATGGTTTTGTGTGCCAGTCATTTAATCTTTTTGTGGCACTCCGTTGTGTGTGCATGAAGCAGGATTCTCTTACTTGCTCTGCTTTAGCTGAGCCCAGGCGTGGCGGCCCCAATGAGGCTGCTGGCAAGCCCATGCGTGTGTCTCGTGGACGCATGTGGCCCTCCTGTCAGCTGTGGGAGTGGAGGCCCAGGTGCCAGGCCGGTGGGCAAGCCTGCAGCCCGGCTGGGCACTGGCAGCCTGACCATCTTCCAGCGCATCTGCCGCGTGTGACTCCCGCTCTCCTGAACATCCCAGCTTTGCAGTGTGTTCCCCAACACCTGCAAGTTTGCTTCGCTCCGTCGGTTTGGACTTAAGGGTCTCCAGGGGCAACACGTTCTGACTCCAACGCTGTGTTCTCCGTGACGAGTTCTGCAGAGCACCTTTTCAGGAGCAAATTGGGTCTTTGGATATTCTGTTCCTCTTTGACATAGCTGGTCTGGTGTTCTGACCACTTTTTGTATTTTGGAAGAAATCTTTGTCTTACTGACTTGGTGGATTTCTTTGTGCAGACCGTGAGCCTTCATGCTAGTACTTGGCAGAAGCCCTGCTTATGTGAGAGCAGCCTCAGAATCCGAGGCAGTCCTCTGATGGAGGCACTGAGGACCTTGGCCAGGCCACAGAAATGCTGCAGGCTCAAAATTCGTTGGAAATAATGATTGGGGTTCTGGCAGAGCTGATCCCTCTTCATTTTAGTACTGACGCAGGGAACGAATGGTACAGAAGTCAGGGGTTCCGACCTAGGGACTGGGGCTGGTACCGCAACATGTCCTCCAGCCCTCACAGGCCTGCCCAGCGCTGGGAAGTCCTGGTAGACCGGGGCCGTGGGGGGACCCAGGGTCACACGCGCCCTGAAGCCTGGTGCAGAGTGGGGGGGGGCAGGGGCAGAGCTGTCCCCACATCACCGCGGGAGCTGCTCCTTCTGAGCTCGTTGACGTGTGCGCCTTTCCGTGACGTGACTGCCTTTGGCACAGCACCCAGCGCCCAGCTTCCGGCAGCTGAGGAAAGGCCAAAGAGACCGGGCCTGGATGGTACTGGTTTGGGACAGTGCATCAGACCTAGAATACCTGATTTTATCCTTTATATAACAGTAAGAAAAACCCTAGAAATAGGTTGTTATCCTCAGTATAAGTGAGAAAAGAGTGACGTAAATCATGTTTTGTTCACATCTGCAAATTTATATGTATTACAGCTCTGTTATATAAAGATTATATGTATATAGTATTATCAATAATTGCTAGGGTAATAATTACCATAATTGCAGGAGAAATTAAACATAACTATTTCAAGGTACTTCACTACACTGATGAAATTTCAGGGCCATAGTTCTTCAGTCAAATTTGTTAGAGGGTCTTTGCATATGAATTATAAAATCCCATCCCCTAAGGTAACCATGGACATAAAGTATGTTCTTATTTTTGAATGAAACTTACGAAGTTCTGGGTTTCCATTAATTTGAATAATTACCTGGAACTGAAACTGGCAGTAATCAACACTGAATGGGCTAAGTTAGTAGAGTCAATATTTGCAGTTAGGCATCTGTTAAAATGTTGTCAGCTAGCATACATCCTGGCATTAGTAATCACAGCAAGACACAATGGATTTCTAGGATGTCAGAGTGTGTCTGGGAGACACGACTCGCTGAGGTGTGGCCGCCCTGTGCTCTCTCAGAGGCGTGTGCATGTATCACAGATGAGTAAGCGAGCAGAAAACCGAGGTATCCTACCTGATGGGACTTTCATGGTGCGTGTAGGTCCGACCAGGAGGGACTGATGTGAATTCCTTTCTTCATGCATTTCCCCTCCGGGCTGAGGCACCCTTTGTGGAGCTGTCTTTCTAAAGCTACAGACGTTCGGTCTGTTGGCCTGGGAGGGTTTCATCAGGATGAACATCTGGCAAGATGCTCTGCCTCCTTGAGGGCTGTGCCTCCAGAATAAGCCTTCCTGCCTCCATGTGACTCTGTCTCGTCCTGGCTTTGGGACGTGCAGTGAAGACCAGCTGCTCCCAGATTCATTTTCTTTATTGTTAAATAAGATGCGTATATAACTAGTTTTGAGACTTTTGACTGTGAAAGACTTCAAAATACAAAACACATTTTCAGAAGCCTGGCGTATGAAACAAACTAAAACGTAACTGCCACTCTACTTGATTTGAGACCTGGCCTTGGTATTTCTCCCTTTAGTATGTGGTTGATTTAACCCATAAGGAGTATTTAAAAGCCCCTGAACTGGGAGGCAGTGCTCGCTCTGCTGGCCTTGCCAGACACTCCAGGCCACCTGCTCCTGGGTGAAGTCTAGTGGCCCTGGGGCAGTCACCACTCCAGAAGTCCTCTCAGGGCTTCGGGTCGTGCGGACATGCAGGGTCGTCGATCGATGTGAAGCGCCCACGGGAGCACACACAGGGTCACAGGGCGACAAACTTCCACTGAAGGAAGCCCAACGAGGGATGTGTCAGACTGTGTCCCATCAGGAAGCAAAAGGATTTAAGGAGAAGTTTACATAAAGCGGAGGGCAGCGAACATTTTTTGGAAAGGACCAGGGAGTTGTCATTGTGGCCTTGAGGGCTGTGCGTGTCATGTGCTCAGCTCTGCCCGTGCGGTGTCTGTGGACAGTGGTGCACAAATGTGTGTGGCACTGCTCCAGCCAACTTTGAGACTCAGACAGAGGCAGCCCAGATTCGGCTCACAGGCTTTTTGCCAGCTTAGGGAATTGCTAAGGCGGTGATGGAGGTGTGACGCTGAAGACGGGCAGGGAACCCCAAGTGGTGCTCTAGGGGGGCCTCCGCACGGCCGGGCCAGGGCTGCTGCCTCCTGATTCATGCCACTCCTGTCTCAGCCTATGAGACATGGACACTCAGATACTGTGCAGATGGGAAAATTTGCCTCCAATTTCCCCAGAAATAAATTACTTTCCATGTACCACAAGGATTGGCCCTGTCGCCATTTGTTTACTCCCACCCAGCAAGGTGAGTCCCTTCCTACCTCTGTGAGACCCGCATGACGACATCCAGGGTGGACATGGGGCTTAACTCTGAGGGGGACACGTGACCCAGGAAGCTCCAGAGGGCGTTGGGCACATCTCCGCAGGTGTCCACATCTCTCAGGGGCGCTTGGAGCTGTGGACCTGGAAACGCCCAGTTTGCCCTTCCCCCTGGAGAGGCCACCCAGGGTCCTCCAGCCTCAGGAGACTCCCGGAGCTGAGGGCGATGGGGCCTCTTTTTCCCTGGGAGCAGAGGAAATTCATATTTCCACAGACTGATATACTGATCATGTAGGGTTTTTATTCATTGAGCTCCTGTCCTGTAGCCTTGGGGTTGTTGGTGGGAGGGGACTGGCTTTACAGTGTCATTCTCGTTGCTATAAAATACAGTCTAATCTCTGACCCCCGTGTGGGGGTTTCTGAACGTGTATCTCTCTGTGTATCTACTCCTCTGTCTTATGTGTCATCTGTTGTTACTATTTATCATCTGGGGAAGTAGGGTAACCTCTCAAACTCTTCAGAGTTTCCGACTTATCAGTCCTCTGCTGTCTTTGTAAAGCACTTTTCCTGTTCAGTAGGTAAACATTCTAACAGATTTTGTACAAGTCCTAGAAGATTGGCAACAATGTCCCCACCTTGGAAACGAGGAAAGGATGGCTCAGTGCGAGGCCCGTGCCCCTGGTAGAGAAGAAATTCCCGTGCAGTCCTGATACCCACTGAGACCTCCTCGGCAAAGGGGCAAGGAGAGCCAGGCTCCTAGGAACCCGGCGCCCTCAGCCCTCAGGAACAGGCTGAGGCAGAGACTGAATGGGGACAGAGACGCAGTGTCCAGCCTGGCGCACCCTGGGGAGGCAAGGGGTCCGCACTGCCCCCTTCCTGCATTTTTGTCGTTCCCAGTCGTGCTCTTGGCACCTCGTGGGTCTCCAGAGATGTGCTTTGCACCTGTAGCCACAGCCTGAAGAAATGACACAGGGAGACGGAGAGGCATGGGAGGGAAACGGGGAGACCGTCCTCAGGTTGGTGCCCAGAACAGACGGCATGTTTATGTAGTGGCATTTCTACCAGACTCTTCCCTTTGCACAGTGCTCATTACTTACAGGACAGGACTTTCCAGAATCATCTGAGATCACAGAGTCATTTTTGTGCTCTGTACAGGCCTCCTACCCTCTCGTATTTATAGATTTGCCCACTATGACATTTGGGGTTTACATGAGCTTATCCACCACCTTATGGTTTACATAGACATAAATGCTGTGGGACCACATGCACAAAGGCTGGGTAGGGCTTACACCTCAGAACAAAAATTGCATTTTTAAAGAAATCACTAGTTTTCACTTGCAAATTGTAAATATAAAATGAAAGTGCCATTTCATTGAAGTTTGATGTAGAAGAGACGTGTTCGTGTCACAGTGCTTACTGACTAGAATGTCATTCACAGTAGAGTGCTAATCATGTGGTCCAACAGGTTTTCAAAAAAGCGTTTTCACTGAACTACACAATTATATAGTGTGGACGCAGGACTTTATATTTTTCACCATTAAATGGTCTTTATTATCAAGTGGGAAAAAAGTTATTTCATAATGACCACCTGCAAGTAATGCTAAATTTGAAGCTTTGTTTCATACACTTAGTGTGAAATGAACACTTTGACTTAGTAGAGATTCTCAAAGTAACAGGTTGACTACACCAAAAGCATTTTTAAAGGACTGCCAAATACTATGTAGTTCATTTAGTATAGCATATTTCAGTCAATTTGATATATGCAATGTTCTTTATTTGGATTGACTTATACAACTTATAATACATTATATTTTATAAAGCCTTATGGACAAAATGTACAGTAAAATGTTAACAGATGAAAAAGGAAAATAATATTTCATCTTGCAAAGTAGGATAATTCTGATGAACACTTATTTTTGCACTCAAGTACACATGAAGAATATAAATATGGTGTTGGGTACAAATAGCCGGTGATCACCAGTAGAGGTAACTGTGCATCATAACTAGTGTCTTAGTCATGTAAGGGCAGTGAGCCCAAAATTCCTTAGGATATGTGTTTACCTTGCAGACAAGATAAAAATCTTTGGGGGATTGGAATGAAATGGATGGATGGATGGATGGATGGATGGATGGATGGATGGATGGATGGATGGATGGATGGATGGATGGATGGATGGGTGGGTGGGTGGGTGGGTGGGTGGATGGATGACTTAGAAAATGAGTTGGTGTTGCTCTGAAGACAGGGTGCACTATGCAGGTGTTGTTTCTAATGTTTGCTAAGGACACCTTTGTCAGACACTACTAATTAATGAAGTAGGAGAGAAAACTTAGCAATAAATTTGCTGTTACAATGAGTTATAATATTTGTGGAAACATCATAGTGCACACGGAGGATATCTAAAAAGTGATGTTGATTTAAACTAAGAATGGATGAATTATAACAGACACTTCTAACATTCAAGTGCTTCAAAGAAAAGCTAAGTTTAATTGTAAAAATTTAAGTGTTCTTTGTATATCATAGTAAATTTTAATGTTCATTTTTGCTCATGTAGTTAGCAAATGTTAATTTATTTTTACAAAACAGAATATTTTTATAGATTAATGTACTTCTAGCCAGTTTGTTTTTCACATCTATTGCCATTTTCCCATCTCTAAATGAGGTGTAAAAGTAAGCAAGGTGATTTTGTAGTCCTAGGCAAAAATCTATAAACTTCTGGAAAACTCATGTAAAATAAGATTAACTAGTTTGGTCTGTGTAGACCTTTAATTCCTGTTATACTCAAATCACAGGAGATGAGTCTTTATATACCATCTTTAAATTGTGACCATAGATAACTTCTATATAGATTCATTTTATATATATATAACATGTTATATATACATATATATGTATATGACATATTATTTTCCTAAATAAAGGGATAATAACCTTGGGTCATTTTTATAAGCCCCTAGAAAATGAATTAAGTATACAACTACTTCCAAGAATGATTTCAGCCATATAAAGAGCATAAATTATTTTTACGCTAAACCCTGAAAACGATGTGATGGTATTTATGCTCTTAAGGACCCAGCTAGAGTCGCAGTTGCCGCTGCAGCTGGAAAGCATGGGTGCTTGCCCTAGCACCCCACGATGAGCTAGACTCTGTTCTGCAACATGGCCCGCTCAGTATGGGAAAATGTAGAATAGCAATTTATAAAACACAGGTCTAAAAATAGTATTTTGAACCTAGAGAGTCCGTCTGTACTAAGAGCCAGTGGTTCGGTACTTTTGTCCCTGGAAACAGTTGTAACTTATTGATTCTGTCTGTCAAAACACAGAAAAGTTGGTTGTGTGTAAAAACAGTATTCTTTGCAGAAATCACAAATTTCTGAGTGGTGACTCAGTAGGAATTGTAATGAAGAGTTCTGGTGATCCCTGCTGTTCACGTTCATACAGCGCATTGCACCTGTACAGATACTTTGACGCGCTATTGAAATACTGTGTTACCGTGACCTCATCCGTGTGCGTGCCCCAAAAAAGGGCTTCCCAGATTCTTCAATCTGTGGTCCTGTGGATTGAAAGCAGGTTAGTGGAGGAACTGACATTTGAGCTGATCCATGACAAATGGGTCATTTTCCGTCATACTGGCAAGTCAGCAGAATGAGTCTCCGTTTTTTTTTGGTTTTTTTTATTATTATTAATAGCTTTATTCAGATATCCTTCATTTCCCATAATGTCCTTTTTCCATCCTAGGGTTTCCTTTAAGATCCTACATCACGTTTAGTCACCATGTTTCTTAGGCTCCTCTTGGCTGTGACAGTTTCTCAGATGTTTCTTGTTTTGAGGACCTTGACAGTTTTGAGGAGCAGTGGTCAGGTATTTTGTAGAATGTCCCTCTACTTGGGCTTGACCGATGCTTTTCGTCAGACTGGTGTAGTGTGTTTTGGGAGGAAGACTTCAGAGGTAGACTGCTACTTTCATGATGAGTACATGCTGCCAATACGACACACAACTCTTGTCGTTGACTCTGGTCTCCAGGCTGATGTCGTGTTTGTTCCGGCCCATTCACTGTGAAGTTCCTCTTTTCTCCCCACTCCCCATGTCGTGCTCTTTGGAAGGAAGTCTCTGTTTTAGTCCATTTGGGCTTGTATGACAAAATACCACACATCGAGTAGTTTCTAAAGCACAGAGATTTACTTCTTGTAGTCTTGGAAGCTGGAAGCCTGAGATCAGGGTGCTAACGTGGTTGAGTGTGGGGTCTCTTCCAGCTCACAGACTTGTGGTTGTGTCTTCACATGGTGGAAGAGGCAAGCAGTTTTCTAGGGCCTCTTTCAATCGGGCGCTAATGCCATTCCTGAGAACTGTACCCTCAAGGCCTGATAACCTCCTAAAGCCTCCCACCCCAATATTACTAGGTAAGGAATTTCAACATATGAAATCTGGGGGCTTATAAACATACAGACCATAGCAGTCACTGTGTGCAGCCCCCACTTAATGGGGAGTTTTGTTCTACCTTTTTTTTTTTTTTAGATAATTATTTTTTATTGAAGGGTAGTTGATACACAGTATTACATTAGTTTCAGGTGTACAACACAGTGATTCAACATTTATATACATGATAATTCTAGGTACCAGCTATCACCATACCAAGTTGTTAAAATATTTTGACTATATTCCTTATGCTATACATTATATCCCAGTTACTTATTTTACAATTGGAAGTGTGTACTTTTTTATTTTTGTTTTTATTTCTTTTATTTGTGAGGGCATCTATCCTATTTATTGATCAAATGGTTGTTAACAACAATAAAATTCTGTATAGGGGAGTCAATGCTCAATGCACAATCATTAATCCACCCCAAGCCTAATTCTCATCAGTCTCCAATCTTCTGAAGCATAACGAACAAGTTCTTACATGGAGAACAGATTCTGACATAGTGAATAAGTTACATGGTGAACAGTACAAGGGCAGTACAAGGGCAGTCATCACAGAAACTTTCGGTTTTGATCATGCATTATGAACTATAAACAATCAGTCCAAATATGAATATTCGTTTGATTTTTATACTTGATTTAAATGTGGATACCACATTTCTCTCTTTATTATTATTATTTTTAATAAAATGCTGAAGTGGTAGGTAGATGCAAGATAAAGGTAGAAAACACAGTTTAGTGTTGTAAGAGAGCAGATGTAGATGATCAGGTGTGTGCCTGTAGACTATGTGTTAATCCAAGCTAGACAAGGGCAATAAAACATCCACGGATGCAGAAGATTTCTCTCAAAACAGGGGGGAGAGGTTCTAAGCCTCACCTCTGTTGATCCCCAATTTCTCACCTGATGGCCTCCCTGCAACTGTGCCTGTCTTAGGTTGTTCCTCCCTTGAGGAATCTTACCCGTCTCTGGCTAACCAGTCATCTTCCGGGGCCATACAGGGAGATGCAAAGTTGGTAAGTGAGAGAGAAGCCTATTGTTTGAAAAGGTTAGTTTTTTACTTCTTTGGATATTTATGCCCTGTGGCTTCTATGCCCAGCATTTGTCTTGAGGTGTTTTTACCACTTGGAAGAATTGTGATACACGGTAAATTCGATATGAGGCATGAATTCTATTTAGGGGTTGTAATCAGGTAGGAAGAAGAAAAGCTATAGAAGTAGCAGACGGAAGAAAACATGGGAGGATTGATTATTTCTTTGACATATCTTCTTGTAGAGTAACTTCAGCATGTATAGGTTTTAAACTACTAATTAAGTTGCGCACACACATTAACATAACAGGAATACAGTTACATAACCAAAGCAGACCTATAATTACCAGCCATCTCCAGTGAAACCAAGAAAACCAGTTAGGCACCTTAGGCATTTGTGAAAACTTATCTATGATACGGTGTATATTGTCCAACTGAACTTGAACAGTCTGAGAGAAATCAGACAAATTAAAACAACCCATTCCTGGGGACTGTTCACATCCTATATGTTCTTTTAACAGTAAATAGTCTGTAGTTGTAAGATATTGGAGCACTACAATTTGCACTTCTCCTAATTCTTGGTTGAGTTCCAACAGTATAGATCCAGTCAAATTTGTTGTTTTGCTGTATGCACAGGCCAGCTTAGATATCTCCTTCTTCATTCCCATGGCAAGTCCAGGAACCGGTGGGATGAATGCATCTACACCTGTAGCAGCGCGTGGATCTTTGTTGGGGTTTTTTGATGATCATCTTCTGCCCTGAGTCTTCCAGAGAGTGCTGATGTTGGAGGTTCTTTTTCATATCATATCTTAGTTCATTTTCAGGGTAGCCAAATTAGGCTTTGATCCTCTGTATAAACACAAACAAACCCTTTGCCTACACTTTTATATGCCCTTTATACCATTGTGTAGAGCTCATTGGAGGTCACCACACAGGAACTGCTTTTTTTGTTGTTGTTGTTATCATTAATCTACACTTACATGATGAATATTATGTTTACTAGGCTCTCCCCTATACCAGGTCCCCCCTATAAACCCCTTTACAGTCACTGTCCATCAGCATAGCAAAGTGTTGTAGAATCACTACTTGTCCTGAGTTGTGCAGCCCTCCCTCCCCTTTCTCCCTCCCCCCCCATGCATGCTAATCTTAATACCCTCCTTCTTCTCCCCCCCCCCCTTATCTCTCCTTACCCACCCATCCTCCCCAGTCCCTTTCCCTTTGGTACCTGTTAGTCCATTCTTGAGTTCTGTGATTCTGCTGCTGTTTTGTTCCTTCAGTTTTTCCTTTGTTCTTATACTCCACAGATGAGTGAAATCATTTGGTATTTCTCTTTCTCCGCTTGCCTTATTTTGCTGAGCATAATACCCTCCAGCTCCATCCATGTTGTTGCAAATGGTAGGATTTGTTTTCTTCTTATGGCTGAATAATATTCCATTGTGTATATGTACCACATCTTCTTTATCCATTCATCAATCGATGGACATTTAGGTTGCTTCCAATTCTTGGCTATTGTAAATAGTGCTGCGATAAACATAGGGGTGCATCTGTCTTTCTCAAACTTGATTGCTGCATTCTTAGGGTGAGTCTCCGTTTTAAGTGCTCTCTGGATGCCACTGTCATAAGCCAAATATGGCCAAGATGACTTTTGCTTTAATGCAATGGTGCAGTTCTGATATTCGATGTGCATCTTGGTTTGTTGAGCCAGTTTCTTTTTGAGAACCTCTGTTGATTCTTGCCAAGACTATCCCAGTATGCATGGTAGAAAACTAAGACACTGGGCTAGAAGTCAGTAAAATTCAGTACCTCCTAACCATATGAAAATCAGACCAAAGATGTGTTTATGAAGAGCTATGTGTACGTGATAATGTGTTTCAGAAAACAGCAAGAGAGAACTCAGACTGCAGGTCAGGTCTGAAGATGAGATGAGTTGGTCTGCCTGCCTTTCCATCATTTCCCAGAGTGTGCCGCCCATCACTTGCAGCTTCCATGTCCGGGTGATGTTGTGTGCAGCGGGCCCATCACAGGCATGGAAGGAGAAAGGCACAGGCGTTGTCGTTCCTCAGACTGAGCTACACGCCCTGTGTTGGAAAGAGAAGACTAGCACCAGATATATAAAAACATTTGAGTATTTAAATCATAGGCTATTAGATGAAAAAGATCATGTAACTGAAAAATTATTGCTCATTTTGAATTTTAAGAAATGTGAGTTTTAAGTTTTAGAAAAATATGTCATTTGGAATTCTCCTTTTGATTTTCCCTTTCTTCCTGCTTTTCTAGTAGCTTGAGGAGTACACGGGTAGCCATAGGGTAATAAAACACTTTTTATTACTTTTAACATAAAATAAATGAGTATTTTTCTAGAGCATTCTCATCCTGGAAGCCCTGGTTCACCAGGGATCCAGAGGAGATATTATTCTTTGAAACAGAGTGCACTCTGTGTAGCTGTGCACCCTGGGGAGAATATGAGACATTTCACAGAACTGCATTACCTTCCATGACTTGAGACCTGATTTTAAGCCCTCCCTTGACTGTAGCTCCATTTCATCATTAGATTTATTTGCAGGTAAAATATTTCTACTTTTCCTTTGAGGTTTTCTTTATAAAGAACTTGTAGTGAAGGAAACAACAGTCTTACTTTCTTTAACAGTTAAATGGCATCGCCTACATATCACCAAAACCAGAGGAAAATACGAATAAAATTACTAAAGAATAAAAGTATTTATTATTTTTGGAAACAGTTTTCCAAAGATTTATAGTTACAGTAGTTTAGTGAAACTTATACAACAGTTTAATCATGTTTAGAAGTGGTTACAAAAATAATGAGGAGAATGTATTCATAGTTGTCTGAAAATACTTTTCCCCTCTTCACATTTGTTTCTGTGAAACACTGGCCTTTTGAAAGAAAATTATTGTTGGGGGTTAAAGAGCATGTCATGTTGTTGGCATTTAACATACTGAATATTTGGCATTAAAGAAAAATAATTGAGTCTAGGTAGGTCTTCCATCATTATGGAATCATATTTCGGATCACTCCTAACTTTAGTGAATGATCTTGCTAAGTACAGATTTGTGAGTGTAGAAGCTGTAGAAGTGACCCATACGTAAGGTGCAGGGTCTAGGAAGAATGAAGGCACACCCACACAGAACCCTAAACCGGAATGTTAATGGTACCATCTCTTACTTTCTAGCTCAGATATGATATTTTAGGAATGTACACGTCCAACACTTTTACATACTTATATTTCTCTTTTACGTGGCCACCTACATTGAACTCAGACAAAGAAAATAATTCACTCTTAATTATCAGCAATTAAACTAGAAAAGAAGTAACCAAAAAATTCCTGGAAAAATCCCGTATGTTTTGAAATTATTAAAATATGCTTCAGGACATTCCAGGTACCAAAAATACGTACTTGAATATAGAACACATCTTTAACTGGATAGCGACGTGTGGAGTGTGACCTCCTCAGTGTTCTGACAGACGTCCTGAAGCACCTGTGGCACACGGCCGTGGTGGACACTGGCTTTGAAGCAGTATAGGCACTGCTGCGCCCACGGCCAGCGGTCTTCTGAGAACCGTGCTGCCATTGCTGGCGAGTGCAGGGAGGCAAGAGGAACAAGCCTGCCAACAAAGTGCACAGCTTACGAAGGAAGAATAAAGCTGGCATTCTCGAGCCACATGATTACGTGCATGGAAAATCTGTTAGAATGAAGACCTTCATGTGGTTGCTATCTATCCAACTTCCATATGTAATAAAACAATATGTAACATGGTAACATGATATATATGTTACATGATTTAAGAAGTCAGCATGCCCTATATCAAGGCGCAGGGAGCCTGGGAAGGTGCCCCCTTGGCAAACCCATTGCTCTCCGGCAGGAAGCAGGCCGATTCTTGTGCAGAGTGGCGTGCAGGTCAGCCATCAAGAGCCTAAATCAGCTTGCCGCCAAGTTTACCCCAACTTTAGTTAAAGTAAGTCTGCATTTTGTATCTTTTTTGGGTTTCTTTATTGTAGAACACAGTTCTCTCCTGAAGTTGGCAAGCCCCTCGTGTTCTGTGAGCCAGCGTTTCCCTCCAGTGCCCTCGCCCTAGAGAAGCTAGTACCTGTGCACACTCTGTCTGTGCATATGCGCTTGTGTGCACCAGGGTACACGTGCAAGAATGTTTAGGGCAGCGTTGTTCATGAGCCATGCTGGAAGAAATCAAAATGTCTATCAACAGAAAGTGGATAAATTAATTGTGCTATTTTCACACCATACAACACTGTTGGCAGTGAGAATGGAGGAACTCTGGTTGCTGTAATCACAGATAACAGCATGGCTATGTGCCATGTTTTCTATGCTTATTCTCTTGGTGTTCCCCAGTTTTGTAGTTTTCCATGTGGTCGTCTGATCATGTCCAGATGTACATTTCTAGCCCATAACCTTCTCCTTAAATCCACACTGAATATTCAGCCATCTTCTTGAAGTGTCCACTTAGCAGACTATATTGAAGTAAAATAATCACAGACACCCCATATTCAAATCGGTTGGAGAAAATGTCTGTTTTAAAGTAACTAAAGACCTAATAAGTCACTTTTTAGCTATCCTTTACTTTGGTCATTTGACAACCCTTTTGTGTGACTCTCTAGTAAAACTTTAAGAAGTTATCTATGCCTTTATGCCGAATAAAAGAAAAAGTTATTTCCCTTTAAAGTGATGTTAGGAATGACGATTTTTAATAAGATAAAAGTGTTAAAAAAGAAATGGGTGTGAAGTGACTAACTTATGACATAGTATTTCATGAAAATAACATTTCCCTGGCAATGGGATTGAATTTCCAAATACTAAAAGAACACTTAGGAAGCCAGCCAGAAAGAGGCATTGACATAAAACCTATTTATGTGAAGAATGGAATTTCATTGTAATGTAAAAAGTGAAAAAATGCTTTTTCCTTACTACTGAAAGGCATTGTGTGAACTAATGAGGTCAATAGTAGTAGAGCTGGCATCTGTGAGGAATGGCAAGGCGGCCCTGCTGACGCTTAGAGTGACACGTGCAGTGACGCATGAGTGGCGCAGTGGCACAGTGATGTGTGCAGTGACGTAGTGGCACGTGCAGTGAGTGCTCCTTGCTACTCAGACCCCAGCTCACAGACACACCATTAGTCCAAGACAATTCACTGTCGTGAGAACACGGTCTGTCTGGTGCAGTCCCTTAAGAAAGGTTCCCCGGGTCATCCTGAATGTCTCCCGCCCTCTAATGGGAATGTCATACCCATTGCCTCGTTTTCTTTCCCTGTGTTCCTAATAGATCAAAGTTTTCAATTCTTTCAGTTTGTTTCCTAAAACTTTTCTACTGTGTCCTGGAACCAGACAAATTATCAGGAAACACAAATAATATTTGAGAGTACCTTACAAAATGTTTTCATGTGTTTTCATATTCAATACCAGTACGATGTCCTGGTTATTTGTTATTTACCCCATTTTATCATCTTGACTACCATTTTACTGATGAGGAAAATCAGGTTCAAAGAGATTAAGTGACTTGCCTAAAATTACATTAAAAAGCAAAGTTGGTTAAGTCCAGGTCCACTTGTGTCGTGCTTTCCCAGCTTGGGTTGGATAATCATTTTCACCAGCCTGTTCGTTTAAAATACGTTTACTTTTCAAATTCTTGTAATATGACTTCTGTTCACGTAATTGTAAATTGGTGCCTAAAATAGTCATTCGATTCAAAACATTTTCACATCCTCCTTTCCCAGCACCATTCCTGCAGAACCTCTCACACTTGGGTTTCAAAGTAAATGCCCACTTCCCGCAAGACCTTCCCGCACCCCGTCTCGGTGAGAGGCCGCGTCTGTGAGGCCCCTGGAGCAGAGCCGGCCGGAGGACAGGCGTCCCTGGGGCCACTGCCCGCTATCTGGCCGCCGCCCGTGGTTGGGGAGGGGGCCTGGGCTCCAGAAGGCCCACGTCGCGGCCCGGAAGCCCGGGACATCGTGGTGTGATCCGTGGAGTGGGGACATGTCGCCGACGTCTCTGGACTTCCAAGAGGCGTAAGTTCAGACAAGAAAAAATCATGGTTCAGGGGCCACTTGTGGCATTTGACAAATCATGACCGTGTCTCCTCCCCCATGGGGTCTGGGTCGGCTCCGGGCCCCTCCCACGTCCTCCCCACCCGGTCCCCGCCGACCCCCGCCCTGGCCTGGAGGTGGAGCCGAACGAGAGGATGGGAGCCGCAGGCGGGGAAAGTGGAGGCACTGGGGGGCACCTGACAGAGGAAGCCTTTCGGCAGAGCCCCTCGGCCGCTGCCATGACCTGGTGGGTCTGGGCGGGGTGGCGCCGCCGGGCCAGCACCGCAGGTCACCTGCACGGAGCTCACGTTTGTCGAGGGACCCCCGGCGGGGAGGGACCCCACGTGACTGACGGGAGCAGGGAAGGCGCTTCCACTTGGGTGAGAGGACGTGCTGTCCTTCCAGCTTCTCTTTGGAAATGCATTTGTCTTGGAAACTTTGTTTTTGTCTGTTGTTTACCGCCATATCCAAGGGAGGTAAGCCAGAGATATGAGCCAGGTGACTTACGCTTTTGTCCAGGAAGGAAAATCTCGCACTCACGTGTGCTTGGCCACACACAGGTCACAGATGGCGTGAAGTGGGACTGGAGGCAGAGCGCCTGGACACGGCGTGCCTAGGACCGGGTGGACACTGTTCCCCTGAGAATGCTGCTCTGCAGGCTTCCGAGGAGAGCAGAGCATCTCATCTGGGGCTATCTGCGGACGCAGGAATCACCTCTAAGTGGGAGAGAGGATTTAGCTGTATTTTGTAGGTAATACGCAGACAGTTTATGCCCAGCATTTGACTCGGGTTATCCCGGCTCCCCCAGTGCCTGGCGCCGGGCTCTGCCGCCTGGGCGGCCCCCACTGTGCAGACCGGAGTGCACGTCAGGCCGCCAGGCGTGTTTTCTGTCCAGATGTTTGGGGCACTCAGACCTCTGCCGACCCTGCCCATCCTCAGCCTTCAAACCCTTTTATGACTCTTTTTCAAGGTGTGTCCTTGGTCAGCTGTTATTTTAATATCACTTTCCCAGGGACAGGGACACATAAGGTCGCTTCCATCTCCCAGATGTCTTCAGATTCTTGACGTTCTGTGGTTAACCCTTCCCATGCCCTGTCTTCACTCACAGACTGCTCTGCTCGTGCTACACTTTGTAACTCCAGCTGCCCGCCCCCCCAGGATGATTGACTGTGGAGCCGTGGCCCGCCTTTGGGGGTGTGTCTGCGTCCCAGCGGCAGTTCTGGAGGCAGGACCTCCAGAGAGCTGTTGCCCCGCCTCCTGGGCCTGGGCCCCGAGCGTGGCCCTCCCTCCCTCCCCGCCTGACCGCATTTCCCTCAGCAGAGACCAGGCTTTTCACACAGTCTGCAGAACGTTTGTCCTCTGCCAGATGGCAAAATCGGGCTGGTCTGCCATGATTCCATCCGCCTGTGAGGGCCACTGCGCTTGGGTATTTTCTTTCCAGAAGTAGTGCAGCTCTTCGCAGTACTTTTAAACCTTTGTTTTAAAGCTTCCATTCAAATTAGGACATGTAAAATAGATCAGTTTAGAAAAACTAAATTCCAGGTTTTCATTGACACAGTAACTGTAGACCTTGTTAAGATACTGAGGCAGAAATAATGTTTCATTGAGAGAAACTCTGTGTACACTTCTTGAATGGTTAAAATAAGGACCTCACATATCCATAATTCCACTTGGTCAATCTAAGTTGTTAAATTTGAGTTTATCTGAAAGCTTCCAGGTAGTATTTTGCATAGTGGGGTAAAAAATATTTGAGAGCAGTATTTTAACTTCAGTTTCACCTTATACCACTTTTTAAACAGGTTGACATAATTTTTGGGCTAGTGACTGCCTCAGTTCTGAGTTAAGTGGAGATGGTTTGTGCATAAACTAAGCCATCCTTATCATTGTAGCCTACTGCTCGAAGCTTGAAGGCAAGGAGGGACTCTGAACAGAGTCATTGAATATGCTTATTTCTCCAGTACTCCCCAGAAACTGTGGGTAAGTCCCTTTCACCACCCTGGACTCGGGTAAGAGAAGCACAGACTAATACTGCTCTGTCCTGCTGCTTGACCTGAGGCAGGAAAGGCTGTGCCCCTCCATCCTGATCAAGCCATGGGTGTGGGACACAGTTGCCCCCTTGCCCTGCCCATGCAATTATCACCTGTTTTAATTAGAGAGGGGCTTCCCTTGATCTTAGGCTGCTTTTGTGAAATGCAAAAGTAGTTTTTCCTTATAAAAGGATTTCAATACCTATTGTTAGGAACTTTTCTTGTAGTACAGAAACAATCACAAATTGCTGAACTCTCAGATCTAAACGAGATGCCAGGACATGGAATGTGGTTGTCTAGTGACACCTGGGGCCCGGATAATTGGAGATTATTTTAAAAAGCTAGCACCTCCTGAAAGCAGTTCCATTCATTATTGTGCATCCCGAAAGGGTTGTGTACAATTTTAAGTCTATTTTCTACATGAAATATACACAGAATGATGTGGTCTGTTTTACCTCCCCAGTGTCTTTAGCAGTTATTCTCTGTTTCCATTTCTACTGCTAGTCACCTAAGGTTTTCGTATGATAAATAGAAGTAGCTGATGTGATTATGACAGAAGCTCATGCACTTAGACATCAGAGCACATGGAGACATCCCACCTGGGGCCAGGGAGTCAGAATGCTAATAAGAATATTCAAGTCAAAACCAAAGTATTCAGATACTGTGGTGATGTATTTGCCCTCAGGGCCGCGCTCCACGCTGTTCTCCATCAGCTTACGTTGCTCCTGTCCCTTCAGAACAGTGAGCCACCTCTCTGTGCCTTCGGCATCCCAGTGCTTACAGTGATGTGGAAGGCCGGCAGCCCAGCTGCTGAGGCTGTGACGGGACAAGGACTGTTAACGCTCTGTGCCTCTCTCTGAGGTCAGAGTATCAGGACCGCCTGGAGCCCTGGGTCTGCACCTCACTGCTCTCTCTTCTCAGTGAGCTGACCATGAAGTAGGCGTGATGGCAGCCCTGTGACTCGGTGTGGGCTCTCCTCTCCTTCTCATGCCCTCGCCGCTCATGCAGCGCCGCGCAGGTCATGACCCAAGTCCGCAGGGCTCAGCGGCTTGTGCGACATCAGGCAGGCGTCAGCAGGGCCAGTCTCCCTCTCTGGCAACACGGTCACTTGTAACTGCTCCTTCTTGAGCGTGTTTGTGAACACTGGTATAAGTGTAACATATAATGTGGTCAGACTTGTGAAAATCATACTCAGAACAATTTCTCCACAGCTACTTGGGACCCAGTTTGTCAGAGTCCATGGAACTTGCTAGTTCCAGCTAAGTAATTCCGCATTTGGGCAAATAAAGCCAGGGATGGCTGAGCGGAGGAGGGTCTCCTGTCCTCTCTCGGTTCTCAGGTCCATTACTGAGGACGTCTCAGAGAGGGAGCGTCAGCGGGAGCACAGCAGCCTGGCGGAGGCTCTGCAGGTCACGGGTGAGGTCGTGGTGGCCGCCCTCCCTCGGGAATCACATCCACCTGCTGAGTGTGTGAGAAAATGCTTCTGCGGCGATGGTCATATGACGTCCAGCCCTAACGGTTCAGCTAACCTGGCCCTGTTCTAACGCTTTGCGATCACTTGTTCTAACTTTGCTTAGAATGCACCCAGATCACTTCACAGGTACATTATCAGCTTTCAAAAACTAGTCTTTTAAAAAATTGTTTTCATGAGCTGTCTATGTCATGGGGTAAGGTTCCACACAACACGAAGTTAAGTAAAAATAAAGCAAGGTAGGGATGAGTTTTGGAAAGTTAATGGCGCTGCATGGAGGGAGGGTTTTCCCTTTTTGCTGTTTTTTTTTTTTTTTTAATTTTTATCTGTCAGAATCTTTCTGTTAGCTCTCTGAATAACTGTATAACCCTTGAAATTAATGTCAGTTACATTTAGATATTTTTATTGATATATCAAGTAAATGGTTCAAAAAATGGATTTTAAAGGATTGTAATCACAAGAAAAGAGTAAATGCTTCAGGGAGGAAAAGATTCCAGTGGCTTAGAGGAATCACCAATGAGAGAGAATTCAAGCTTCCACAGGGTTACTTGCTAGTTAGTCTAAGGGCCTGGCATGTCTGTTCCAAAATGTCTAAAAGCTTAATTTTGTTTAAAAGTAGAAGAAACCCAGTCTTCTAGTCTGGGTCATCAGTTGTACCTGAAGATACTCTTCGCTTCTGTGGAATGGCACCGTCTTTCTCTCCATGGTCAGGAGTACGCCCCTGACTCCAGTTCATTATAAAACCGATGCTTTTGTTTTTAAATCATTGGTCCGTGCGCTTTACAGTTGTTGGCTTGTTGAGGAACAAGTGGGCTTTGAATTCATGCGGAGTGAGGTTCTAGTCTCCGCACTAATTAGTGGCATATGCTCCAACCCCCCTCCCCCAATTGCTTGCATACAGGAGTTTAAGAGCAGCTCTGAATTACCATGCTTAACAGGAATTAAATAAAACATGCAGAGCATTATCACGTACCAGGAGCCCAACGCTTAGTACATTACTTTGTACTCTCCCCTACCTGTACCCTAAGTTTAAAAGAATGAAATTCTAAACAAAGTTTAAATATACTTCAGAACAAATAATCAAATCACCATTAATCATTAGAAGCTCCCTTTATTTCTTACAATCTGTAGAAATACATTTAAGGTACCAAGAACCCCCTACCGAAGCTTAGCCAGATGTAGTTACTCAGCATGAATGGAAAAAGGAATTTACATTTCCTGAACAAAAGCCTCTTAAAATTTTCATTCTCAAATGCATCTGTGTTTACACATTATTCTACCATTTCTGGAGATTAAAAGTCAAGTCACAGAAAGTCTTCTGCAACAAAGTTCAATGGCTTTGGCATTCAGAAAACAAGCTCTCTGTACTGTATCATGCCCACAACTCAAGATTCTAGTGAAAAATACCAACACAAATATATCTGTGTTTGATTAATGAAAACATAGCCTGCACTTTTAAAAAATCAGTTTTGAGCGCTGAGGCAGGTTTTTGGATTCTGTGTTGGTTTGCATGCTGTTTGGTGACAACATGGTGAAGAAACGCAGCAGGTAGAAAAAGGCATATTTACTTTAAAATATTTAATTCTTATTATTTCAAAAGTAGGACACACACGGTGATAAAAGAGCAAGCGATATAAATGGTCACATTGTGAAATGCAAGTACACCCGTTGGGGTCTCTTGTCTCTTTCCACATTAGTGTCACCAATGGTCACCTTCTATGCTGTTGGCTTTTCTGATGGCGACGCCTGTCACCTGTAACTCCGCATGGAGGGATTGTGCTCTCACTCCCAGACCAATGAGTGCACCTTGATACCTCTAAAAATGGGCGCATCTGACCTTAGGTTCTCCCACTGAGCATTAGTAGGAGGACAGGGCACCATCCTTGACACGGAATCAGGTGCTTAAAAACATGCCAGCAGGAAGTCAGTGGACCTAACAGAACAAGGGACGGTCTATAAACACGTGACTTAATGTCTTCAACAAAGTAAGGCATTGAACCCTGGTGTCGCTCAGGGATGTACATGCCACACTAATAATGTGTCAGAGGCCCGGCACGCAAGTAGAACGCGTGACCCGTGTGGGATCCTGGTTCAGACCCACCAACAGTTTGAAATCATGTTTTAGAGAGACAGGAAAACTGGAGAATAACCTAGGTATTTGAGGATTCCAGTGAGTTACCATTTTTATTAGTTGTGGTAAAAGATATGGTAATATATAAGATTGTCCATAATTTTTATAAGTACATACAGAGCTGTGTAGGAGTGACATGGTGCAGTGTCTCCAATTTGTTTTAAAAACTTCAACAAATAAGAGGAGAATTGGATGAGGCAGCTACAGTAAAATCTCAGTTGGAATCTGTGTGACTGATATGTGGACACACACATCTATAGCATTGTGTGTGCATTTGGAAATTCTCATAATGCCTAAAAAATTTATCAGTTAATGATTCAGTGAAAGGAGGGTGGAACAGAAAGGACTGTCTTAATTGATTAAATGCCAGACTTTCCAGCTAATTTAACTCACTTACTTAAAAGTGAATGAATTATTTTGCATATTACCTATGGGTTCTGTGAAGTTTTCCTCTCCTAATTTAATTTCTCATTTAATTTTATTTCTCATTAACATTGTTAACAGCAAACTAGGAATAAAATGCAATTAAAAATAAACTAAAAAAAAGTTAATTTTGGAATTTTACCCTGATTTCTAGTACAATATTTGGGGAACTAAAAAGCAATTAGCAATAACATTATTATGACAAAATGGGACTCATGTCACTCATTCAACTTTTGCATCCCAATAAATGTTTAGTCATGAGAATCAGCTAAAATAAGCACTTATAAGAAATAACAGTGAAGTTTCCCTTCCTGTCATAGGTGCAGAGCCCTCCATTATCTTAGCTACTTAAAATATAAAGCTGTTTCAAACAAAAAACAGACTTTCTTGCATCTGAATGTGGAAATTTTAAGAATTTATTAAAATAAATTAATATTTTAAAATGTAATTTTACAGCTCAACCTAGTATAATGTGCACTTAAGCCATACTCAATGCAATATGCATGATTAATTTACATATTCATAGATGTAAAATACTCCTATTCAATTAGAACTGCTTTTTTCTCTTAACTATTGATACTTGCCATATTGTGAAGGATATCCATTTATTATGAAAGAAAACTCTTAGCTATTTTTAAAAAGACTACAGCTTTTGCATTATTTTAAGTCCCAACCTAATATTTAAAAAGACAAAAGAGATTTTTTCCTGTGTTGGTGTTGAGGAAAGTAACAAGAGTTTTATAGATGAAACCCATTTTCCATAATGAAGAAACTAGTAGGGGTTATTTACACAAGTACATATATTTTTAAAAATCTATTTTTCTCAATTTGCTTCTTGTTTGTAAGCCCAAATGAAGGTATTGTTTCTTTACTATTAGCTAAGTCATCTATTTTATTTTCTACAGGTTTATATAGTCACCAGGTACTAAGTAATTAGTACCTGCTGATAAAGTATTTAGTATCTTTGATAGTCAACTGTAACTTCCTATAGACCATCACCTTATTTTTATATTTATATATTTTATCTTCTTGGTAGTCAATGACTGGTAGGCTGTGTGTGTCTTACATATGCACTTGATGTCAGTATTTGATGCTTTTGGGAAAAGACTGAAAAGTCATTATTTGTGGAGGAATGTGTCCAAAGGGATGACTGCAGTGTGGACCTCAGGCACTAACAGGTGTTGATTGTTCTCTGTTACCAAAGAATGATTCATGTAACTCAGCGTAGTTTTCATTAAGTGTGTGCTGTGGCATAACTTTTTAAAAACCTGGTAGATGATGTAATAACTACTAGTAAAAGTTACACTTACCAAAATGCCAATTATATCTCTGTGTCCTGCTAACACGGACTGTCCCAGTGAATTTGGTAAGAAAATTGGTTTCATGAAAACTGTATTTTAAAATAGTAGTCCCTCTCAGATTACTATGGTGTTCTCATAGTTTATTTCACTAAAAAGCTAATTAACAAATACTGCAGACAATATGTAAACACAGACACATTCTGACAGTTACTCTTCATGAGAAATCTCTGTATCAGTGTCAGTTCCAAATCAGAAAGCCACCTGAATTTCACATGGATTGGTTGGCTTGTTTTCTGTCACTACAATAATGTGACACAAATGTTATTTTCTCAACTGGTATGAAGTGAGAGGCAATTAGCTCATGTCCTTCACCACAGAGACGCAGGGAGGGAGCCCTCGCTGTGATTTTACTTGCAGGTAAAGGTGATGGGAAGGGTCAGGGGGCACTAAGCCAGGAGAAGAGCATTCACATGGTGAGATCTCAGGCTTCACACACAGCAACCTGCCTCTTCACCATGAGCTCTGAGTCACAGGGGTTTCTTAGTATCAGATGGGGACTTGAAACTGACTTCTGTACATGTGAGCTGTGACCGTGCCCGCATGGTGTGCTGTGTCTGGCTTTGGTTTTTAAAAACACTAAGGCTTGTGGAGAAGCTGGACTTCTACAGCCAGAGACATCCCTTCTTAATGAAGCATAAATGAATTAATATCTTTAGCTATTTTGAGAATATTGATTAGAAGGCTCTTCTTTTCCAATACATTGTATTTTTTAGTATAAAACTGCAACAGTGACATCCAGTGTTTAATAAAATTAATGGCAGGTTGTCCCTGAGGACAGTTGAGGACCGGTGCTTGGAATGAAGATGTTTGTGCCTATATTTATGCAGGAACATATGCATAGAAATATGCTATCTGTCCACAGTGGCTTTCCTAATGTGGCAGTATTGCCAGCATCCCCTGGTGGGGATGGCCCGTGGATGGCACGAGCTCACGCAGATGCACGAGTTCAGTTGGTTTTCTTACTAAACTTTGGCTGCTAGAATTTGGGTGTTGGCCTCACCACTGGCTTCGGGGAGGAAGTGTGCCGAGTTGCTTGCATTCGTCTTCCCTGACTTGCCCTACTTCTTCTCCTGATTGTCACACCTGAGGACAACTGAGTAGCGGCAGAGGGAGCCTCCCTATGGGCTCCCACGGAACCAACTGGCTGTCACTCATTTCATTCTCTGCAGCTCCTCTTTGCCGCTCAGAATCAAGGTGGGTCCTGGAGCAGTTAGAGAGCTACTGCACTGGGAGAGGCCCCTCCTGCTTTCGGTACCGTTCTCGCCGATATGTCGGTTGTTAGGATTTGGGTCCTGCACTCGCCCTGTGGAAGTTTTCCACCGGTACCTCCAGCCCCATGAGCCCCTCCCCCTCCAGGGTGCCCCTGTCCCCACTCTAGGGTGCCCCAGCCTTAGTGGCACACCCTCATTGTAGACACAAGTCCTTGAGTGTCTGCTCATTGAATCTGGTTTCCGTCTGCGGTTCAGACGGCGGCAGACAGGACTGAGCGTCGCCCTCATTCTTGGCAGAGCTTTGGCTTAAGAGGCGTCTAGCAGACAAGGGGAAACAAGGCCCTTTCCTGTCCCCTGCCCGGGGGCTTGCCTGACACATTATAAACCTGAAGCAGCTCAGCGGCAGGATGAGTCTGCTCTCACCACCCACCCATGCCCACTGGCCTTCCTCCTCTGGGAGAACCAGGTGTGTGGGCACAGGTGGAGTCCAGAGAGTTCAGAGAACAGATATTATAAAAAAATATAACAATATATTATGGAAACTTAGAAGAAAGGGCAATGTTCCTGAAAATAATCATGAAAACTGATTCAATGAGGAATAGATAAATCTGGAATATCTCTGCCTATTAAAGAAATTGAATTCATTATCACAAAACCTTCCCACTAAAGTCCAAGCCCAGTGGCTTCATTGGTAGATTCTATCTCAAAAAAAACTACATGTAAAAAATACTATGAAGCTTAGCCAAATTCTTCAGGAAATGTAATATTCACCAGTTAGTTTTATAAGACCAGGTACCAAATCCTGATACTAAAACTGGATAAGAATGTTACAGTAAAAGAAAATTCACAAATATACAAGCAATAATTTTAAGCAGAACCATTAGCAAATTGCATTCAGCTCTCTGTTAAAAGATAATACATTATGAGCAGGTATGTTTTAACCAAGAAATGGAAGGTTTAAAATTCAAAATTAGACATATAATTTACCATGTTAACAGACTGAAGGGAAAAAAATCACAATCATCTCAATAGTCATAGAAAAAGCTATAGGCAAGATTCAACATCCATTCATGATGAAACAGCAACTACTTCCACCTAAAAAGAGAATTTTTACAAACTGCAGTTAGCGTATTTCGTAAAGGAGAAACATGGATGGTATCCCCATAATATCAAGAACAATGCAGAGTTATCTACTCTCCCCATTTTCATTCACAATTGTACATGAAGTCCTAGCCTTAATGAGCAAGAAAAGTAAATAAAAACATAAACTTGGGAAATAAGTAAAACTCTCATTATTCAGAGGAGATGTATTTGTGTATATAGACAACTCTCCTGAATCTAGTAAAATTAAACTACAGAAACTCAAATTAACATAGATCATAGAATATAGTTAATTTATAAAAATGAATTATTTCTATATACCAGCAATATTTGGAAAATACAGTTTAAAAAAACACAGCATTTACTACAGCATAAAAATGAATAACCTAGAAATTAAGTACACCCTTAAGAGAGAATGAAAATGATCTAAATAAGTGAAGAGATATTTCAGTTTGGAAAAGTATTTTTAAGATACCCATTCTCCCCAACTTGATCCATTCAAAGCAGTCCCAATCATAATCCTTTGCCAATTTTCCTGAGAAGTTGACAATCTAAAGTGTATGTGAAAATGCAGGGAATCGGGAATGGTGCTCATGGACAATAGCGGCAAACTGTACTGTCCTAATCAGAAGAGTGTGGTATTGTGCGGACGGACACGTAGGTCAGTGGAACTGGAGACTCACAGTAGAACCACACGTACATGCCATCAGTCGACGTTTGACCAGCGAGTCAAGGCAGTCCACTGGAAATGGTGATGAGGTCTTTTAAACAAACGATGCCAGGCTACTAGATACGTTCATGGATTAAAAAACTAAGGTTGACCCCTAACTCACTCCATACATAAAAAGCGATTTGAAGTGGATCAGAGACTTAAACAGACTGGAGAACCGTAAGGCTTCTAGAAAACACAACATGGCTTTGGTTCAGGTGTACATTTTTAGGACGTACACACATGTATGCATGTACACACAGCTATGAGAATGGATAATTTTATCCTCATCAAAATTAAAAATATGTGCTCTCCACTACTAAGAAAGGAATAGGCAGCCCACACAGAAAAAAAAAATCACTAATGCACTTAGCTGGACCAAGACTTGTATCCAGAATATCTAAAAACTCCTGTAAGTCAGTAAAAGAAAACCCTATAAACACAAAATGGGCAAGTGACTTGAGCAGAACTTTATAAGAAGAAGCACAAATAGCCACTAAGTAAATGGAAAGAAGGTGCAAATTGAAACTATGATAAAATCGCATCTCATGTTTTCTAGAATGGCTAAAGTCAAAATGTTAGGCAATACAAATGTTATTCAGGATGTGGATGGAACAAAAAATTCTCACGAATCCATCTCAGGATGGTTGATGGCTCTGAAAACTGTCACATTTCCTCTAGCGTTAAGCATTCATGTCACCTAAGACCTTGCGATCCCATTCCTAAGTATTTACAGAGAAATGAAAACATGTGTCCAGAAAAAGACTTGAATACAAATGTTCCTGGAAAGCCCCATTCACAATAGCCTCAAACTGGAAAGAACCTCAGTGTTCATCACCAAGGGGGTTGATAAGCCCAATGTCATATTCCATACAATTGAAAACTAGTTAGTCATAAAAAGGGATTAGTATTAATATATGCAATCCAATGAATGAATTTCCAAAACATTATAAGCAAAGAAGCTGATCACAGAAGAGATGCCCTCCATGAATGTGTTTTATGAGGCATTACAGCAGGCCAAACGAACTTGTGGTGGAATCAGGTACAGTGGTTGCTTCTACATACGGGGGGTGTTGAATGCGAAAGGGTGGGAGAAATGTTCTTGCCTTGATGTATTTTGTTTTCGTATTTATAAAGCTCAACCAAACAGAACATTTATGATCTGTGTGTTTTATTGCATGTCAGACCTAAATCAACAATAAATTAAAAAGAAAGAATTTAAAGGTGTCCTACATACAAGGGGTTTACATTCCCACAGTGGGCACAGGAAACCCCGTGGTCAGTGAAGCCCGGCCTGGGCGCTCGAGAAGGAAGCAGCCCCTTGATCTCCGCTCCCCTCTGGCCTGCGGCTCAGATTGGTGCCGGCCTCCGTGCTCGCCTGGCTCACGCGCCCCCGGAGGCGGGACTCGGATGCCCTGCTGCTAGGCTCCCAGACTCCTGGCATAGTGATTATGTTCAAGACGGGTGAGATACATCAAGAGACGTACTGTGTACTAGAAATCTTAGGCTTCAGTTTCTAGAATCCTATATGTTCAGTTTATAATCCTCACACTTGTGTTCATTATCTGCTTCACCTATTTCATTCTCTTTTCTTCCCATTTGTAATAAAGGGATGGTAATCTCAAAAACCTCAAAGGTTCTTTTTTGACTTGGAGATGTCTTTCATTCTGGTGGTTTTCAACCGGGAGTGGTTTTGCTGCCCTGGGAGGGTGTCTGTTGGCAATACCCAGCGACGTTTTTGGTTGTCACACGGGGGTAAAGGCTGTGCACTGCTGTCACCTAGTGGGGAGAGGCCTGAGACTCTGCAAACGCCTTAAAGGCGCAGGGCTCCCCTGCACAAGAAGTCCTCTGCTCTAAAATGCCAGCGTTGTTGTATTGTCCCTATGCTCCCTCAGATTGAAAGCTATTACTGGCTAGAGGTTGAATTTTTATATGTCTGTTAACCTGCAGGTTGACTTTCACTATTTACTCTTTAATTCATCTGCACAGAGAGCTGAAATTACTAAGCAACTAAGACTTAAAACTCTGTCCCTTCTAGTGTGTAACCACCACTGCTCTAATACTATTTCTCAAGTAAACCTTTTTGTCCCACTAATTGATGATGGCAAATTTTCTATAGACATTAAATCATTATAGTGTAGGGTCTGTTTCAGGACTATCCTATTCTTTTTTTTTTTTTAAGTTATTTGTACCATAGTCACTTTTTTCAGTGATTTAATTTCTACTACTGAATTGGTTACTTATTTCTTTGAATAAGCGGCAAGTATGAAAGTGGGGGCTGCATTATTGAACTTTTGTCTCCTGATACATAGTTTGTAATTAGCAGATGTTAAGTTGCTTTAGAGATCTTTTCAAAAATTTTCTTAATTATTTACCTTTTCATTTTTCCAGGTAAATTAAAAAATTTAAATTAAAAAAACACATAAATATCAAGAATTAACAGAAAGCCAAATGTATTTTAGATTTTTGGTTTACCAGATTTAAAACTTGCACAGGTTTATGTGAAAATAACCAAACCTAAAATACTTACAAACATGTATCCCACATATTGTAAACATTTTCCCTCTAAGAGCTTATCCATTTGCTTAGGAAACATTTTGCTGTAATAGTTAATAATACAAGGCTACATTAACTTCTGTGTAGGTGATCCTTCATTGTTACTAGGCTCCAAATAAATGCTACAATTAAATTTAATTATGAAATACATTGAAAATATTTCTCTCTGGTTTTATTGATAAACTCATTCAGTTGGGTGACTTTTGTTTTCCTTTGAAACTCACAAACTTGTCAAATCATATGCAAACTTAGAATAACCTATATGGAAAAAAACTCTCAAGTGCTAATAATTAATTGGAGAAAGACTCCTCCGAGGAGAATTTGCATACACGTGGGATAAACTGTTCCCAAAACTCATTATGATATGTGGAAATGTCTTTTAGCTTTCCTACCTAATCACTAGCGCCTCCAGGATTGATCTCCCCCTTGAATTGTCCCTGGACACAAACCGGGCTTTCCTTATTACCCACCTTCTGGAAGCCAGCGGGTGCTATTTCTTGTTCGGCCACCAAGCGTCACTGTTTAAATGGATTATTTGTTGTTTTTTTTTTCCTGATTTCCTTGTTTGTCCAGATTCTTAACATACAGTATAAAATGGATCTTGAAGACTTGTGATCACAATACATTTATGTCCCATTTGGTATCCACAATCAACAGATCTCTGAGCTGTAGATCTCTTTATTTCATTTCCAGGAGTCCTGGGCCAGGACCCAGTCTGACATCGCCCATTTATTAATCTAATGGTTAAGAGTTAATCTAGTGAATATAATAATCCCAGATTAACTGTTGTCTTTGGGACAGTCTTCAGTACCCCAACAGGTGGGGCAGCTTTTCTTGTAAACCATAAAGACACAAAGGATCTATTTAGCTCCCTCTCCACAAACAGTCAGGGTCAAGCCAAGCTTAATTCAGGTTCATAGGGAGGGGTCGAGCAGTGATTCCAAAGAGCTCAGTTCTTCCCCTTCAGTTAGACAGTGACCCTGTGGTCCAGGTGGGTGCTAACTTCTTTCTCCACCCAGGGAGCCCCGCAGCTGCTCCTCTGACAAATAGGCAAACAGTCTACCTGCCTTTCTCAGGTATGTGCATATTTAAAATACTGCGTTTTCCATCCCTTATTTCTGTGCAAATGGAACAGGGAATATGAACCACTGTAGAATATCGCAGCTAAAAGAGATGAAGACACCCTTTCAGGAGCGTCACTAGAAAGGAAGCAGACGCCTACCCTGCATGTGGTCTGGCCAGTGTTTGTGTGTTCAGCCCCTCCGAGTGCTACTGTCTTAGAGCTAAATAACTGTCATTTTAAGTACATTTTGCCTTTGACCTTGAAAAATAGCGTTTTCATTTTGTGAACCGATTCTAGAAAAATACTAATCCTATGAATTGCGTTTAATCATAATTAATGATAGAAGTGAATAACACCCACTCAGGCTTTTTTTTCTTAATCAAATTGCTCTCACGAATGGACAAAGCACACATCACTCTTCTCACTTTGAGAGTTTCCAGAGTTTGTGTTGACCAGTTTCCAATCACTTTGTAGCCTCTTCTGTTCAGGTCACAGCCTGACCTGCAAAGCAAACCAGTAACAAGCATGGAAAGGCAGTTTGATTTTGCTGCTACATTTTCAGAACTTTAATAATTTCACCATAAAATCAATATACAGGAAGTGTATTTCCCACAGAAAATACTTGAAAAGCAGTTGTCCTCTCCACCCAGTTCTCCCTAGGGCAGTATGCGGGGCGGGGAGGTGGCCAGGAGGGACAGACCACGGCTCCCCTCAAGGATGCCTGTGGTGCGGAGCTGCGGAGAGCAAACCCCGGCCATGGCCAGGGGCCCGCGGGCTGTGCGGCGCACGCAGAGAGGTGGGGGCAGGCGCCCCGAGCACCCCGCTCCCCGCTCCCCGTCCTGCCGAGTGCCGCCGTTGGAATCTGTCATGTCTGCCGCCCTGTAGCTCCTGCTTTCCTTCCCGCACATGAGATGCGTCCGCCACTGTTCCTCATGCCCCTGGGAACCCGCCGGCTCTCCTGGGCAAGGTGCAAAGCTGTCCCCCTGCCGTCGGAAGAGGTGCCTCTGCCGCTGCCTCACTACTTACGGCTTTGAACCGAATCCTTGCTTCCCTGACGGTTTAGGTCAGCTGTCACCAGGGTGCTCCCAAAGGTGCAGCACCACCCAGCCAGTGCTGCCCTGTGCCTGGAGGGTGCTGCTTGCGTGTGTGCTCCTGGGCCAGGGCGTGGCAGGGACCAGGGCACGGCGGGGTTCAGGGCTCAGAAACCGTGCTCCCCACTGCCAGCCCCGTTCGTTTGTGGGGGCCTCCGAATGTGACGTCAGTAACAGACCCTGGGTCCAGTCTGACCGTGCCACCTACTGAGGTCAGGGCCTGCTTCTCGAGTCAGAACACGAGAGGATTGGTGCAGGGCACACCCAGCCCGGCTCCTGAGAACACAGGTTTCCTTGGAGCATCGCTGTCATGCCGTTCCCGCCCTCGGCCCTCATAGGGTTTCTTCAGGCAATTTACCCTCCAAATTGTTTTTTTTGTATCATTAATCTACAATTACTTGAGTGACATTATGATTACTAGACTCCCCCCATCACCAAGTCCCCCCCACATACCCCATTACAGTCACTGTCCGTCAGCATTGTAAGATGCTGCAGAATCACCACTTGTCTTCTCTGTGTTGTACAGCCCTCCACATGCCCCCCCATTATGTCTGCTAATCCTAATGCCCCTTTTTTTCCCCCTTATCCCTCCCTTCCCACCCATCCTCCCCAGTCTCTTTCCCTTTGGTAACTGTTAGACCATTCTTGGGTTCTGTGATTCTGCTGCTGTTTTGTGTTTCTTCAGTTTTTTGCTTTGTTCTTATTCTCCACAGATGAGTGAAATCATTTGATACTTGTCTCTCTCTGCCTGGCTCATTTCACGGAGCATAATACCCTCCAGCTCCATCCATGTTGCTGCAAATGGTAGGATTCATTTCTTTCTTATGGCTGAGTAGTATTCCATTGTGTATATGTACCACAGCTTCTTTATCCATTCACCTAATTATGGACACTTAGGGTGCTTCCATTTCTTGGCTACTGTAAATAGTGCCTCTTTAAATTTCTGTGTTGGTTGAATTGAGATCCACTCTCTCAAGGACTCCTAACCGACCACTCTGTCAACTAAGGACTTAGGGTATGCTCGCTGAATGTCAGCCTCTGATCCTGGAGATGGCCTAAGCTATTCAGGCAAGTGTCTCTATCTGAAATGTCAGAGCAGAGACTCCTTGAAAGCCATTTGTCCCCAAGCACTGTTTATTTTATGTTTCTGCAGTCTCCAGAAGCCACATGTATTGAATTCATCACTTCTTCCCATTGTAAATATTTCCATATTGGATATAAACTAGCTGAATGTTGATTTTTAAAAGTCTCCAAGGAAATCAAAAGAAGGTGGGAACTCAAGAGGCGCATGGCCTGTGATTGGAGCTAGTGAGCCTGGGACAGAATGACGTTATCTGTTCCCAGAGAGGCAGGAGCAGGCAGATGGCATGATATCTGATGACACATGTTAAGGCATCTGCAGTGTAAGCACATGTAAGTAAGTGTAGATGTGTCATTGTAGGATTTAAGCAAAGGTGTGGTATTATCCAGTTTGTGCTATAAAAACTTACTCTTAAAAAATGGCATTCTGGCAGTTGGTGGAAAATGGACCTCATGTATATGGGTGTGAGTTTGAGGTGGTGACCTCGCGCGGGAGAGCTGACAGGCTCCATGATGGCCATGGCCAGGGAGGAGGCAGGATGAAGCTGAGAAGGTCTTTGGAAGGAGAAGCAAAGTAGCGTGAGATCCGGGGTGGAGGGCATTGGCCGGCAGAGCTGGGAGGGGATGTGTGGGCACCTGTGTCAGTTCTACCTAAGACAGAAAAGCCTGGAGGAAGAACATGTGCAGCGGAGAGCTGTGTTAGATCTGACTCATCGCTGTTCACTGTTGTGTGTGCTTATTTCTTGTTGCTCTGCTGTTTCACTTTGCGTTGTAGTATTTTAAGGCCAGCCTTGTTGTAGGAGTTGAAGGTTCAAAGATCAAGAATAGAGTCCAGTCTTCAGCATCTGGGAATGAGCTGTCTAGAGTGGACCCACAGCCTTTGCAGCTGAGAGAGGAGCAGAGACAAATGGACAGGCTGTCCTGCTCCCTGCAGAGCTGACCACAGTGGGGCAGGGCTGTTGGGTGCCTGGGAGAGTGCTGGACCCAGAGGGATGGGTGGTGCAGGCTATCTTCAGGCTGCGGAACAAAGGCCAGCCCCTTGGTACCTCTGGGATGTGCTCATGTGTAAAAGGGAAATAACAGTACTTGTAAAGCACACCTCACAGTGTTCTCAACAAAGTTAGCGTCCAGTAATTACTGACCATCACTATCGTGACATACGCCAGTGACATGGGACCTGGAGGCGGGCATGGCATCTGGTTGCACCCACCCTCTCCACTGCGGGAAACACCTGTCGTCTGCTCCACAGCCCCATTTCCTGCTTCTCTGACTCTGTTCTGGATGCTTGTTGGTCAGTATTCTTGGCATATATCATCTCCCCTTCCCTTGCTTTCCTATTAGTATGTTTTCAGGATCAGTTAGGACTTGTAGCTGCAAACTGTGAACTTATTGAGGTCAAATCCCATGTCACAGGGCCCCCGATCTCCTTATGGCTCCCGAGAAGTGATGTCTGACTCGCAGGACCCGTTCAGTGAGCCTCCGTTGACTGATAAGCACCAAACAGAATGACTCGCTCAGGATACATATGCCTCCTCTTGAGCAGTCAGTTGGTCATTTCCACGGCCTCGGAAACTCACCAGGGTTGGCGCAAGATATCCTCTCCTTTTAAACAAGAGAATACTAAAATTTTCCCCCAAAGGAATGTGTTTAAGAGATCTGATGGAGACAGTTTCAGAAGTGCCAGTAGCATACCAGTAAATAGAATTTGATCACCGAGTCCAGTGACTAGAAAATCATCGCCGTTGAAATCTAAATGTTTTGTTTTTGTTGTGATTTTAACACCTAATTCAGCTCCCGTGCATGGATTTGAAATTAAATGTGTGCCTGTTTCATCCCACAGCCACCAAAACCCCTGCAGTGTGGGGGGAAATGAAAGGGGGAGTCCGGCAGTGTGTCAGAAACAGGGGTCTGCATGCCTGCCTGGCCGGGCGCCATGGCAAGTCGGGGTCTCGAGTTGGCTGGCTGCAGGTCTGTTCAGAGACCTTGAAAAGATCCTGCTTAGAGGAAAAGATATTAAATGATATGAGAATAACTCTTCAAGGAACCTCTTAAAGAGCAGCAGATACATTATCAACTTTTTTCAGTTTTTAGAGTAGCTGCTAGCACTAACCTGCTGACACTGAGCCTGGAAACAAATGGGGAGGAGCACCTGGGAACACTTGATATTTACATCTTCTCAGAAAATAGCCTCAGAAAAGGCACCATAATAAGTGTACTGAATCGTCCTAACATTTGCACATGCTTGATTCATGTTTCTTTCACTTTTAGGAAAACTGACTGCTGCAGCACTTACTCCCGAGTGCACTCTTTGTTTGCGTCCCTTACTTCCTGTAGGTCCTCTCTCGCTGCAGGACCTGCATTCCAAGCTGTTAACATCTTCCAGGTGGCTGCTGATCAGCTGTCCCCACGTGCCCACCACTGAGGGTAACGTCCCTCTCCGGGGACGCATGTCAGCCACACTGATGGTCTGCCCTCCTGTGAACTAGGAGCCGTCCGCATACATTCTGTCCTCCTTGAGTAAGGTGGGCAGTGGACTCACCACGGGCACAGTCATGGCAGGTCAACGTGTGTTCCAAAACAATGGATAATTAGTGACTCATGTTTGGATAAAGGAGTGGATGCATTTCAGACTGATCACATACAAAATAAGATGAGTGCTACAGTGTGAAGAGCTTTTGAACTTAAGAGAGGCAGCAATTAAAGGAAAAAATTTTAAATATAGAGAGTTTAAATATTTAAATAATTCTTGTTTTTATTTCAACAATAGTATTTTCAGTGTCGGTAGATTCTGGAACAAAGATAACAAATCCTAAAATTCTAAAATAGATTCCTATAGACTTCTTTCCCTCTCTTAAAAAATGTCATTACACTACATGTATCGTTTTTAAACCTAATTTTCTATTTAATCCTATCCAAAGAGCTGTTGTCACAAAGCTGTTACATTGTAACAGTCGTATTTTCTCACTAAGGAGATTCATCTCTGTGCATAGAGCAGGATGCAGTCAGGTTAAAGGCAGGACAGGACGGTTTATCATGAGGCAGACGGACACCCTTGGGTGGCCACCACTGCAACCTGACGGCACTGTTTGCTCTGCCATGTCACACACACCCCAGGTGACCTTCCTAGCCTCCCACACAGTGTGTCTGCCAAGCCCATCTGTTTGCTAGGCATCCCATCAATCCTGAGTGCATTAGAAAGGGGGTAAGGAGTTTCATTATTTCCCTGCTTGCTCTGTGCCAGGCATTTTGCATGTGGTATTCAATATGGTCTTCACAGCAGTCACAACAGGGGCGAAAGTAAGTGTTGGCAGATGACTTTAAGGGATGGTAAACCCATGCCTCCTTTAGCCGCCGCAGATGAAGCACGGACGAGCCGTTGGCCAACTCCCAGAGCACAGGTATGATCTCTGAGACGCAGGAGGACCCTCAGAAAACTTGAAAAGGGCGGCATCACGCCCCGAGTGACGGAGAGCAGCAGTCCTCAAACACCTTGTGTCCAGGCCTTTCACAGATGCGAAAATCACTGAGGATCTAAAACAGCTTTTGATCGTGTGGGCTGAAACTATCGCATTTCACCATATTAGGAATTAAAACTGAGAACTTTTAAAATGCAGATTCGTTTAAAAATAACCATGATAAATCCATTTATATTAACATAAATAACATTTTTATGTAAATAACTACTTTCCAAAGCAAAAAAAAAATTACTAGTGTGTTACAATTTCTCAACTTTCGTACATGCCCTCCCTAGTAGGCAGCTGCAGGGAATCTTATATCTGCGTCTACCTTCAAACTGTTGTGGTGTCACAAGTCATGTGGCCTCTGGAAAAACTCCCTGGGCACTTGTGGGACAGGAACTAGAGCCACAGAATCAACGGGGCAAAAACATGCTTGATTGTCAAGACCAGTCAAGACCTCTGAGACTGCTAGTGTGTATAGGATATTTCCAGGTTCCCTCGTACACAGCAGTCTCAGCACACATGTCGCACACATTTCCACACCCACACAGAGTCCTGGCCTGTGGTGACCAACGGACCTGGTGAGAGCAAACAGAGAAGCCAGATAGTTCACAAGAATAAAGCATCTCTCTGAAGGCAGCGGAATCTTCTAGGGCAACCAGGTCCTGAGGACCAAAGTAGTAAAGGCAAGAGGACTACGCAAAGGTGCGTTTGCATCATAAAACCGGCTTTTCGGAACCGGCCTCTTGCAGATTCACAGCACCATGTGGAGATGTTTCTAATAAGTAAATGTGTCAGCAGAACTTTGGGAATTGCTGGGCTGGAGAAATAAAATTTGGAGTTTGGGACTTCTAAGGCAGCCAAGACCAGCATCCAGGTGAGACAGGAGAGGCGGGGCAGTGACCGTGTGCTTGGTGGTTTTGACTTTGAGCAGGTGCTGCCATACGTCATGTTCAAGCTGTGCTGAGCCGGTGCATCCGGGGCTGGGCTTTCCGTATCTCACAAAGCTGCGGGGCCATGTGTCCGAGTTTAGGAACCAGGAAGGATGTGGGGCTCTGTGAGCGCCTCCTCTTCTCAGGAAAAGCCCCACATACGGAAGATTCAGGAAAGGAGATCAGCCCAAAGAGGGAACTGTAAGTGACAATTGATGACACAAAGTGATATCGGCATTACAGCTTTGTAATTTAAATAAACGCCAATAATATAATATTACCTATATCACAAACAAGCTAGTCAGAGGAAAAATAGAAAAAGATTAAAAATGAACAGTAACAAAAGTAAAAAAAGGACAGAAAAAGGAATTTAGAACAGGTGAGACCAATATTTTAAAAGTGAGAAAAGTTCATAAATAGAAACCGAATATACTAGGAACTATGTTTAATATAAATGGATTAAACCATTCAATTAAAAGACAAAGATTGCCAGGCTGGATTAAAATACAAAAGTCAATTTCATGCTACTAACGCCTGACATGCTTAAATACAAGAATATAGCAAGTTGAAAATAAAAAAACAAGAAAAGAGACCATGCAGACTCTAAGCAGAACAAACCGAGGGCGCTTTACTAGCACGGGACTGCAAAGCAGGAAGTGACCCTGGAGAGCAGGAGGGACAGCGGGTGACGAGTTCAACCCACCAGGAAAAGCCGCAATTTCAAATGTATATGTACCTTACAGCTTCAATATTAATAAAGCAAAGTTGGAAGACCGAAAGAGAGAAAGAATACCTGCAAACATAGTGGGAAACTTTTACACAACTCTGATGAAAATTTGCTTTTTTCACCTGTTGTTCAAAGTATAGATATGATCAAAACTGTCAAAATTTTGACCTAATATATAATATGTATACATGTTTATCTATACACATACATGCACAATATGCTGAAACTGACGTTTCTGCAGAGCCACACAGAATAGTTTTTGGTTTCTGTTCTGGGATCTCATGTCTTCTGCCTGCATCCCAGAGACTCTGCATGGTAACTTCTTGGCAGGTGAAAAGTCTCAGGCCTTTCATAGTTCTTGACAAGGACATGACTCACGTTGGCTGACAGGGTGTTAGAAAACCTGACTAGACCCCGAACTTTGAAGTAAATTGAAAAAGCTCTTCCACAAAATGGAGCTCCTTCCTGCAGTATGGGTACTGGCTTCCCAACCCCAGTGCTACTGTACTTCATCTAACGGATCAGATAAGTTGCTGTTGGAGAAATGTTTCTGAGACGTTTCTCTGCTCATGATACATGTGGGAGATTGGATCACTGTTCCCAGCTCTTCATGCTCACCCTGTGTCCGTGTGCTTCGCCGTGTGACTGAGGCTTCTCCCGGTAGAGTGGACTATCCTCCCCACCCCGCTGATGTGGGACTCGGCCACGTCCCCGGCTTTGGACATGGAAGTGGACAGAGATCCTGTATGCCAGTTCCTGGCCACAGCCCTGGGAGGCACCTAGGTTCTGCTTGCCTCCCCTGTCTTGGGACCCTCTGTTACAAAAGGCAGGAAGCAGCTAGTGCACCACCTACACAAATCTACCCTGACCTCTGACCTAAGCCTAGTGGATAAGACAAGCCCAGAGTCACATCTGTCTTGAGGACCCAGTGAAGAAAAGAGACACCTGTTGTTACCAGTCTTCGATACTTTCGAAGCAGCAAACACTCAGTGATACAATCCTAAGGCTTCCTGTGGCCGTCAAGGACGAAGACCCTAGGATGTGTGTTCCATGGGCTCTGTAATCTGCCCTGTCGTCTGCCTTTATCTTTTCGATTCCCTTCCATTAGCCTAGGCTCCCATGGGGGTTCCCACCTGAAGTAGCTTTACATTTCTGTAGTCATGTTTGATAAAAACCTGCCTATTCCAACTATATCTCCTTCTTGATGGACCTTCTTATGAAGAATAACTGCTCTAATCACAATTTCATATCTTTAAATCTAATAAAAGATTTTAATATCACAGTCTACCTCATCAGAAAGCTGTCTCAATAAATGCCTTCAATATATTGGTGACAGATTGTACTCCAATAATGCTGGAATATTTGACAGTATAGCACATAGTGTTTTACACATAGTGGCAAGCTCATGGAATTGAATTACGGAGGGAGCATCTTTCAGGAAGTATTGTGCAAAAATAAATAGGATGGAACAAAAGTAGTGGGGTTTGAGAAATTAACCCTCTGTAAATGTGACTTGTTATACTTTTTCTCAGAATTCATCACAAACGGCAGATGGAAACTGATCACAGATCAGCCGTCTGCTGTAATTAGCAGTCAGAGCCTGGAGCTGAGGCGCGTGCGCAGGGAGAGGCGGCCAGGCTTGTTTGTGCCAGTTTGTCTCAAGTGACCAGTAGTTACAAACTGGGTGTGTTGGGGTGGTCAGTATCTGTGCGTTGAGTGTCTGGGCCCAGTTAGGACTCCAGTGTCGCAGCCAACTTCCCTCTCTTTTACAACATGAAAAAAAAAATAAACTGATCAGAGGACAAGTTCTAAATCTGCCCCGTGGCCTGGTAACAAGAGTCGTATGGAGGGCTCAGGGAAGGACAGTTTGCCCTGTTCACTTAGCACCAGAGCAAAACCCTCTATTTAAAAAAAATTTTTTTAATGAAAATATACTACTTATGGTCAAGATTTAGAGTTTTGGTGAAGCTAAGGACTAGTTTCCTGGCACTCATTTCTAGCAGTTTCTTCTCCCAGTCTGCACTCAGTGGCTGAAGCTTGAACGGCCACACCCCTGCAACAGTGTCCACCCGACTCAAGTCGGTTCACCCCGGCTCAGGGCACTAGGTGTGCCACAGGTTGCACTCTTTTCTGTGCAACGAGATCAACAGCGCGGGTGGGGTGTTCCCAGCACCAACTGCTCTCCCCGCTTGTGCTGGGAAGCTGGAGAGACCAGGTCAGCGAGGTCAGCAAAGCCCTTGAGCAGAAGCATAGGGCTGGCGGTGGGCAGACCGGGCCCCTGGGTGCCTACAGCTGTGTCGCGGCTGCCGCGGCTTGGAGACGACTGCAGGTCCTTCCTGCAGACCCTGCTTTCCCTTCCACTCCTGCCAGTTAAGTCTCTTACGAGCTTTCAACCAAAAAAAGTCCTATATTTTCAAACATAATGAAGTGCCACCTTTTCACAGTTGGAGCTTCTTTCTGTAGACTTAGGAAGTTGTTCAGTCGATCACAGCATTGTAGGCAGAGATGATTCTGCCAGAAACTCCTCTCTCTGCAAACATTTTTGTTCAGCATGTTCGGAAAGACCCATGGCACTTGATTTTGCCCATGTAGGATTCAGGAATGGGAGGGCAAAATGTGGTTGTTCTGTGGCAGGGAAGCATTCCGAATTCCAAGAATGTGAAGAAAAGTACTAGAGGCCCATGGGCACAGTTAGCCACAGTGGTCCTGAGGTGTGTGTCGGAGGGGAGGGGGCTCTGTGTTGGCTGAAAACAGAAGCAGGTAGGCGAACGTGCACACTGGGGGCAAGTGGCAGCGCAGAGGCATTAGCGGCAGCTTCCGTCTGTCCCTGTCCTTTGTCTTAGACGCTAATTTCTAGTCTGGGCAGACCAGCCTCGCTCTTCGACCTGTGCTTTCAGGAGAATCCCCTAAACCTCAGACCGTTAATAGTCTCTTACATCTGGGAAAAAGACCCAACCCAATACATTGTACACTTTCCTCTTGTTTAAAATGCAGCCTTGGGATAATTTTGATAATTGCAGTAAGATTTCCCCTTGCATTTGAATGCATGTAAACACCCCTGCGTCAGCTTTATTTACTTCCAGTTCATGTGTAGCCTTCTTCAGGACCACCTACATTTACGGATTTAATTCCCATTAAATTACAGGTGTGAGAAACAAACTCCCAGTGTTTCAAGTCATGAATATTGTAGGGTTTATCTGTTAGAGCTGCTAGCATCATCTTCACTAATACATGTCAGAACGTGCTAGTGTCCTTGTGAACTTCAGCCCTTTCCTGTGACACACACTCAGTCATGGAAATAGATCGGCAGAAGCTTGGAGAGCTCACATCTGCGTTGGGCTCAGTCAGATGATGGTATTTTTTTCTGGCTATGGATCCAGGAATTTTCTTTGGCAATAGTAATCACCTTTTGTTATCAGTCATTACCCAAGATACTACAAATGTTTTTATCTTCCTAAGGAAGTGCTTCATGAGGAAACTTTCATATTCCTGTGTTATGCTGTCTTTTAGGTGATACCGAAGATTATGCTAACACTCCCAGTCGTTTGTAGCTAAATTTATATCATGCACTATAATTACTAATAAGCATACTGATGCTTTATTATGACCTCCACAAGATTTACTGCTCCCAGCTCACCTGCTTACATCTGTTCATGTCTCTGACACTATAAATCAGCCCAAACTCCCATCTGCTAGTTCCCACCCCATGTTTACTAATAGTAAAGATTACCCATCATTCTAATAACAAAATAAGTGAATGAACCATTTTGTTTCTTTTTTTGGGGAGCAGGAAGCCATTCACCATGCTTGCTAGATTCTATTTACCTAATAAATGTTTGGGGAAGGGTTTAGCAGACTGGCAGGTCTCTGAATTCTGCACCAGAAGCAATTTAATCAGAACTCTTGTTCTACATTTTTGTTTTACTAATATTGTGCTAAGACTTCAGTATAAAAACTTCTAATTGACTGACTAGGGACAAGTCAGTCCGGGTCCCACTCTGTTTTGCCTTCTCTGGCAGCTGGCTGCCTCCAAAGAAAGACTGAAATCTTAGGTCATGTTGCACTAGGCACTGGGAGGAGCTGTTAGCAAGGAGCAGTCGGGGGGATCCTGGCGAGAAGGGTGTTGGCTTGAGTGACCAGGACAGGTCCATGAAGAATATAAGGGCAGTCATATCAGATCCTTTGGTGTCTGCTGCCCAGATGAGACCTGTGACAGGTCCCCAGGGGCCATGGCCAAGCGCTGGCACCAGGCTGAAGAAGCAGAGCGCCTGGGACAGCGGGTCTGCGGGGAACAGAGGCATCTGACCGCATGCCTCCATGGCTGAGCGATAGGAGCCTGTATTTCGGAAGGTCGCACTCGGTCCTTGGCTGCTTAGCCAAGGGTCCTGAGCTGAATTAGAAATATACTTCAAATACCTCCTTTTTTAAAAACCGTTTCCTCCAGTGAGCACTGATAGACGGGTGCCAAAGATCAGTATAAAGGAACCATGATATCTGGCTGAAGTTTTGGAAGTGCTTGGAAGCATAGAAGCATTATTGGAAGCTGTGGATTTTTACATTAGTTTCCAACCTGCAATATGCTTTTTAATAATTTTTGTATTACAAAGTAGCCCCCAACTTACAGTCACTGTATAGGTTTAAAGACCCTCTGTTATGTATTTGTAATGGAAAAGAGGAATTGCCAATGTCCCTAAATTCTAAGGTCACTGGAACTGCTATTAAAAAGGTGTGAATGATTTAAGAGCTTAAGACCAAACCATTGTCAGTTAGCAACTAAGTGGCAAAAAGTGACTTCTCATTTTAACAGTACTCTAAAATTATGTTGCTGTAATTTATTTTGAGTAATACCTAGGATATGTTATATTATGATAGAAATAACAGCAAAACATGTATTAATAATGCTGACTCAGATGAAGAAATTTTCATTATCTCCAAATTTAATTGAACACATTCTTTTAAGAATGCTTCAAATGTGTGAGTCATGTTTAATGTGAAATCACAAGTAATCAAAATGCATTAATTATTCACATGCATGTCCCATGTGGTTACAGTTAGAAATTAGCTCCTGACCCACACATATGCAGTATGGAATATCAGCTGCCATTGTTTATTAAAATAATTGGTGATAATTATCTGAGCTCTCTAAGCATAATTTTAATAACAGGCAAGAACATATTAAAATAAGAAAGGAGACAGGCGGAGAGAGAGGTTAATTCAATATTGAATTAGCTCCTGTGAGTGCCCCTCCGTTGTGGTCCGTAACCCCGTGGGATACCCCTACCTAGTGTCCCAAATTTAAATCCTTCTTTGAAAAGGATAATGTTCTCCTACACCTCAAATTATCCCTCCAACTTTTCATATACAGTGAAGAGCACACAATCAAAAAATAACCAGGCACATGAGGAGCCATCACAATATGGTTGAAAGTCAAAAAATAAAGATAGACAGGAGCAATAAACCGACAAGACGTCCAAATCATGAAATGATCAGTCCTCACTTTACCTATGCTTAATATGTTTAAGGACATGAAAGACAAAACTGGAACTTTCAGAAATGAACTGAAAAAAAAAAAGTACTAAATAGGAGTTCTTGAACTGAAATGTGGGCGGACCTCATCCAAATAGCCGAAAACCTTAACAGAACAAACACTGGCCTCAAGCATAAGAAGTTCTCCCTTTGGGCTTGAATTGAAGCTCTTCCGTGGACCTCCAGACCGCCAGCCCACCCTGCAGATGTGGACTTCTATCTCCACAATCATGTGAGCCAACTCATAAAATAAATCTCTAAGTATGTGTGCACAGCCTGTTGGCTGTGCCCTGCGGAGAGCCCTAATACAGGTCACAAAGAGAGGCTACAGGCCGCTCCCTCCGATGCGTGGGCCGAGGCCGCGTGCCGTGGTGCTGCTGAGGCACTGTTCTTTCTCTCCCGTCTTCTCCAAGCCCCGTGCAAGCTCTGGCCCTTTGGTGGCATCTCCAGTGTCAGAAGCTGAAGATAACAGTGTTACACAGGTTCTATAATGTAACTATGTAAGTTCCCTATACTTGAAGAAATTTTTACCTTATCAATATATATAAGCACCTCACTCCTCCCATTAAACCACTAAACTCGGAAACACACAAAACATCTCCAAGCAAATAAAACAATCCCATAATCCCATTTCCAGGAGAATAACTGCTTTAACTCAGCTATTCAGTGTAAATATTCCAGTTTCTATATTTTCCCCTGTGGACTTGTGTATACTTGTAATAGCGCATGTATACTGCAGTATAATATGGTATGCTGTGTCTGCCAGTAATAAGATCACCTTGAGTATAAGGTAACTGACTACTTCCCAATGAATATACCCAGAAATACAATGGGCAGCCTAAATACGTAAGCATGTAAGAATATAGCAGAAGTAGTCTAGTGTCTACTTACATTATTTAGTATAGTTTAATTACCCATACATAATTTAAGTCAGATTATATAAAATAAACATTCATAAATACTAAATTTTTCCGCTCAGGTTTCATGAAACAATTTTATTCAAAATCTCCACATGTATTTTTGCCATTTCTGTATTCATTACCTTGTTTGACAGCTAGTTTTTGAGTCACCTAACCCAGTCTTCTAGAGTACATCATCTTCATCCCCATCTAAAATATTTAAAATGTAACATGTTTTGAATTCATAAGATGCTGTCACTGCAAATTTTATCTAAAATCACAAGGACCCACTTAGATAACATTAGCACCTGCTTACTCTCACCTCCCTGAAGGTGTATGCTCAGTCTCATGGCTCCTGCCCGCGGTCACTCAGCAGCGTGCCTTTCAAGGAGATCATTAAAAAGGCTTGTTTACGGCGGCATTGAATGCTGTTTAGTGCGAGCCCCTACAGCCGGGACATCGAGGAGACCCATGTCACAGGGTTTTGTTGCCCTTTCTTGTGTGTGTCTCTGTCCTCTTACCTCCAGAGGCACCTACGTTTGCACTGTTCACGGTGTGTCTTTCCCAGACAGCCCCTGAGAGTACCCATGTGACCGGCAGAACAACACACACACGGGGCATTTTCCATGGAATCAGCAGGCAGCTCTCTAAAAGTTAATTTGGGGCAATAATACACATCTGATGTTTGGGCACAGTAGTGTTGTATTTTTAAAGCTACGTTTTATTCAGTATATTTCAAGCATCTTTATACTTTATTGAATACTTTCTGAAACAAAAAATTTTAATGAACAAGTCATATTCTCTTGTGTAGATTCAGCTATTTTCATATAGCCAGTCCCTGCTTGTTTGGTCTTTGTTTCCCCTCTGATTACATCCCTGGTGGAAAAACACAAAGGTGAGCCCTTATAATAGTACCCTCAGAAATTCGATAGTTTCTTTTCTTTGCATATTTTCCTAGATATGCAAGTAAAATACATTTTTCTTATGGTTTTGATGTGTATTTCAAAATGCTCACCAGGATGTGTGCACTGATAACCCTCTCAGCAGCGTGTAAAAGCTCCACGCCCCTTCAATCTCACACAAAGCTGGCATACTCTTCTGACTGTTTCCAGACTTACAGGAAATAGCCAATGTCTCATACCGTTAATCCATCTGGTTATTACTTAGTGGTGCTGACTTTGTTCCCACGAATGTATTGGTCATTTAATAATTGTTCCTTCTGCGTTTCAGCCTCCTTGTGTCACTTGTTAATTGGGTAAATGTCATGGCACTTTAACCAGCATCTCCCCATCTGCTGCACATACGTGTGCACATGTGTGTCCACTGACTCTGCTCCACCATCGTGAATCAAGGCGGCTGTCACTTACCTTTGTGTCTGCGTGTTCTCCGGGTAAGCCAGATGCCCCTCCAGGTCTGCTGAGGCTGGGCCAGCCCTTTGTGCGTTTGCTCTAGACTGGTGGGCTGCTGGTGAGGTGACTGATGCTGCTTGGTCTAGGATGACCTCTCACATGTCTGCTGGTTGGCAGGTTGTCAGCCAGGGGGCAGCTGGGCAAAAATCTTTCATAATCCAGCAGCGAGAAGGCAGGGCCCACACATTTCAGTCTTCACTTTTGCCACATTTGTTTCGGTCCCACTGGGCAATGCAAGGCGCATTGTGTAGGAGGCAGTAACCTCCAGGGTGTAAATACAGGGAGGTGAGAGCAAATTTCACAACAGTCAGTGAGAGGCCTTGTTATGATGGTTAAAGCTATGATGTCTGGAGTAAAACTAGGCTCAAATTCTGGCTCAGAAGCTTAACGTATGTGTGATTGTGGGCAAGCTGCTTAAACTCCGTGAGGCCGACTCTTCATCTCCAAAGTGTGCCTGATCGTAGCAGCTGTGGTGCCACCGGAGGATTGAGTGAAACTGCACACAAAGCCCTTGACACAGAGCTTCCGCCTAACAGGCCCAAAAATACTTTCGTGCTATTACTGAGGTTCTTAGGTTGTGGCTTTGCTCTTTTTGATGAATTGTTCCCAGTCCCTACGGAAATGTGTCCTGGTGCTCCAACCCTGTGTGTGCCAGTGTGAGCGGACATCCTCCATCCAAGGGTGAGTGCAGCTTCGATGTGAAACGGGTTCATTGCTCTCTGAGTTAAGGACCAAAGTACCCAACCTCTGCAGTCGCGCCTGCTTCCCCTGTGGCTTGCGGGGAGTTTGCAGTGCAGCAGCATCGATCACCCACCTCGTTAACAAGCAGGACGCACGCACCTCACCGTGCGCAGGTGATGCAGACTGCCCTCATTGTGCGGGGACACCGACAATGCTTCAGTGCCGTATCGTCCATTAATGAGTTGCAGGAGGCAGTATGTGTGCAGTCTGTTGTCATGCATCTGGCCTCTGAGGACCTCCCTCGCCAAGACACTACCTCTCACACGGCGTTACGGGTGCATTCCCCGCCAACTCTTCCCCCCGACTAGCCTGAGTCAGTGCTGCAGTGGCTTCATGAATGCCCCTCTTCTGTTTTTGACTTGAACGGTGCGTTGTCTGTACAACAGTGAAGGCCTCTGCAAAGTTGCGGTTTAGGTCACCAGCTGATGAGTATGTATATACCTGTTGCCCTGAGCGCCAGAGCCAGCCCTGTACGTGATGTGTGAAGCCTGCAAACCACGTTCCCCCGACTCTCAGACAGTCCCTGCTAGGCCCTGTCACCAGGGGCACAGTGGCAGACAGAGGGAGGGGGAGGCAGCTCCTGCTTTCCTGTTTCTGTAGCCCCCTTCCAGGAGAAGCAGCTGGCTCCCAGAGGAGCAACTGTTCCCAGAACCCAGCTCCTTTGGAAGCTCCTGGAATCGGCGTCAGCAGGGGCGTAAGAGCCGCTGGAGGTGTACGTGCTGGGCGGGACTTGACCGAGCCATCCGGCATCAGCATCCCAGGCCGCCCTCCGCATGCCTGAGCTCACAGCAGGGGCTTGTCCGCATCCCGCCCAGGGACAGGGTGCGCCAGCTCTGTGGGAGTCCCCCCTTTGAGATTAGGTTTTCTTGATCTCAGCTTGTCCCCAGCCTTAGCGATGATAACAACTTCCTGCACTTACTATTTTGGGCCATCTTAGTGATACTCTTTTCCAGGTCTTTTCACCTTCTAAAAGCTCTGAAAAAACGGTTCCTTGTATTAATTCTCTGTGTTTAAGTTCTTGATGTATTCTCCATTTTCCCGACTGACACTGACTGACACAGCCTGAGTAACAGGCACTGTCCTGAGAAGAGCAGCAGAGATTGGAAGATGGGCTTGGGATTGTTGTGCAATGTTCTTGGTCCTTCATGCACCTCACATTTCAAAGACTGAAATATTTAGAGATTTAATGGGGTTACCTTCCTGATACGTTTCAGGTACAAAACATGTTGGCATCCAATATGGCACTTTATGTCATCGCCTTTTTAGCAAATGAAATTTATTAATTGTGTTTTCTTCAGTAGGAAGATGTCACAGTCTCGTTTCTACTTCTCCCGGGATTTGATCCTGACTCTGTTTGGCTGTGTGCACATGTTTCCTAATCTGAGTGTCAGTTAGATAGTAAAAAAAAATAAATGAGATACCCTAGGAAACATAAGTGAGAAATGCCAGGAAAAGAACCTACTTTTAAAGTTTACTGGGTCAACACATTCTCTAAGGCCGTGCGCTCAGACGGCTTGGGAAGGTGCTGAGGAGAGAAAGGAGGCCCCTTTTGGGGTGGAAATGACAGGTTACACTACTCCTTGCTCCACCTTCCAAGGTGAAAATTACTTCTCCTCATAAAGACCACATCCTTCTTATTCTGTTCAAACATACAAGCCATTTAAAATCACATGAACACATGTGAAGTAGGATCTGTGGGTCTTAAACCATGCTCCTTGTTAAAGTAATGTGAAGATTTAGCAAATTGGAGGTGTTTGCTAACAATTTTTCCCATTAGAAATGAAACACTCTTTTATACAAGGAGAAATAATCGGTGTACAGCTAAGAACTCTGGTCTGGGAGCTGTTAGACAGGGAGCCTGTCTGAGAAGAGATAAGTCTGAGGGCATGGAACGCCTTGCCCAAGCAGATGTGATCACGTTAGAATGTGTAAAGTATATATTATATTACAGTAAAGCTGATATGATGACTTTATTGTGTGCATTGGGAATTTCTGAGAATCCTTGTAAAGAGTGCTAGACTAAGCTGAGAGCAGACAGCCTCGCATGACTGTTCAGGACCAGGTCCAGACAGGTCACCTCTGAGCCCCCATCTGTGTTTGTGGGGTACATTTCCCCTATCTGCTATACGCGGCCTCTGCCGGTCCTTCCGAGTCCCCCACTGAAGCTTCCACCTGGAACCAAACGCCACAAACTCTCAGTGTTTCATGCTGATGTTTCAGTGTGAAATATAAAAGATAAAGTAAGCTGCATGTAACTTTTTCATTTGATTGCAAAAATAACACAAATGATGTCCTTAAAATAAACAATGTAAAGAGTTTGATCTCTCTGAAATTATATTACAGTTTCACGGAAAAATAGTTCTTGAGTAGATGCTGTTTTTTTTCTGCGATTGTTCTGCATTTTAACTAATTGGTCACTGGATGTCACCCCTTCACATTAACCTGTGATACACTTAAATTAGAAGGATGTTTAAATTTTCAGATTTATCAACCCTCTGAAATACCACCTTCAAGAATAAAATTTTTGACATTAATTCAAATTCAGATTATTTCCTTATCACTAGGAATAATTTTTTTAAGTGGAAATAATAATTGATATAATTGAAACCTAAAAATTAAAAACTTGGGAATTTTTAAGAGGGTTGGGGTTACTGCCATTGTTGATTTCAACATAATGTATTGACTCAAAAACAGGTTTTAAGTTCATTTTTCTGTAGTCTAGTAAAATACATGTGTGACTGCTTTCAGAGTTGGTAGATTCTTTCTGCATCGTAAGTGCTGCACGGACCCTCAGAGATGTTCGCAGCCCTCGTCCGTGATGCTCATAAATGGCAGTGACGCAGGACAGAGAGGGTAGATCAGTCAGCTGAGGTCACACAGCTGGTGTCAGGCAGAGGCTAGAGCCCTCGCAGGGCAGAGAACTCGGCTGAGCGTCCACTCTGTCCTCCCCTCCTGCCTCGCCAGTGCGTCCTGTTGTCACTAAGACCTGGAAACAGACAGGTGCGAGGTATTCTCTTTGCCTCTCTCAGTGGTTTCATGTCGTCATGCTCATCGAGTGACATGGGATTTCGGTTCACAAAGCAGAGTTCTAGAGCCCGTGAGTCTCGGACTCAGGTGGGGAGGAAGAGTGGGAATCTGTATGTGAATGCGTGTCCTGGTTCACTCCACCGCAGTGGCCTCGAGTGACCCATTCAAGGAACAGAACTTCAGACTCGTATGATGCCACCTCGGGCCTAACCAGGCCTGTGGTTCTTTGCTTTTTTTAATAGTGATATAAATGATAGATAGATAGATAGATAGATAGATAGATAGATAGATAGATAGATAGATACATGATAGATAGATAGATAGATAGATAGATAGATAGATAGATAGATAGATAGATAATAGATAGATAGATAGATAGATAGATAGATAGATAGATAGATAGATGATAGATCGATATGATAGATCGATCGATGGATGGATGATAGATAGATAGATAGATGATAGATAGATAGATAGATGATAGATAGATAGATAGATAGATAGATAGATAGATAGATAGATAGATAGATAGATAGATGATAGATAGATAGATGATAGATAGATATAGATAGATGATAGATAGATCGATGGATAGATAGATAGATTGATAGATAGATAGATGATAGATAGATAGATATGATAGATAGATGATAGATAGATAGATGATAGATCGATCGATGGATGATAGATAGATAGATAGATAGATGATAGATAGATAGATGATAGATAGATGATAGATAGATAGATAGATGATAGATAGATAAATAGATAGATAGATAGATAGATAGATAGATAGATAGATAGATAGATAGATAGATAGATAGATGATAGATAGATGATAGATAGATAGATAGATAGATAGATAGATAGATAGATAGATAGATAGATAGATAGATATCGTCAATGTACAATTACTTGAACAACATTATGGTTCCTGGACTCCCCCATCACCAAGTCCTCCCCACATACCCCATTACGGTCACTGTCCATCAGCTTAGTAAGATGCTGTAGAATCCTGGTTGTCTCCTCTGCATATACTGCCTTCCCCGTGTCCTCGCACCTACATCATGTGTGCTGATCCTAACCCAGGCCTGTGGTTTTAGAGAGGCAGAGCGCAAGTGCGTGTGCTGTGTGATGGTGACGGCCTTGAGTCTTCTGAAAGGTGCACGTATGAAAAGAATTTCAACATCCTACTTTAAGAATGACTGAAAAGCAACATTTTTAAGTGGGCTTTGTGGAGGTAGATTTTATACAAAGTAAAATTTGCCCTTTAAAATATCCTTCGTGTAAAGCAAAATTCTCCTTTTAAAGTAAGACAGGTAAATCTTGGGGAGTTTTGACAAATATAAGCAACACACAGTCACCCCTAAAGTTCCCTATGTTTTGAGTGAAGCCTCTGCCTTTATCCCCAGCCCATGGCAGTGACCCATGTGAGGTCTGCCCCTGTGCTTTAGCCCAGAGTTAAATTCCGTCACACAATATACACCCCTACGCGTCTGGCTTCTGTCACTTAGGATGGTGGAGATGCGTGCATGCCGCGGCATATATATCTATAGTTCTTATCGCAGTTCTGTCTCACTGTATGAATGTATCATACTTTGTCCATTTGTCAGCTGATGGTTTGGGTTATAAAAAAAAACCTACAATAAATAAAACGGCTCTAAACATAAGATGCCAGGTCTTTTCATGGGCACCTATCTTCGATTCTTTTAGGTAGATCTTGAGGAGGGGGACTGTCGGGCCTGTGGTGAGCCGTGTTTATAGAAACCCATAGGCTTCCAAAGTGGCTGCACTATTTTGCATCTGCACTTACAGTGTGGGAGAGTTTCAGTTGCCCCCCATCCTCCCAGGATGGGATACTGTCAAGTCCTTTACCTTTAAAAAAGCTACTCTTGAGTGTGTGCAGTGGCTTCTCACTGTGTTCTGAAGTCGGGTTTCCCAAATTTCTATCACTGTTGAACATCTTCAGTGCAGCGCCCATTTGCAGAGCTCATCCACGTCTCGTGGGGTCATTTGCCTTCTGTTTTTTCTTATTCTCCTGACCTCCTCCTTTTGAATGAAGAGTTTGCTGTATATTCTGAGAACGATTTGTACATCAGCTGTGTGCTTTGCAAGTAGTTTTTTGTGTTTTTTTCCCCCAGTCTTGGCTTCACCTTTTACTTTCATAGTACTTTTTTTTTTTTGAGGGGAGTTTTTAATTTTGATGAAGTTTGGTTTATCATATTTTTTTATTTCATGGTTTGTGCTTTTCTGTGTGTAGCTAATAGCTTTGCTCAATCAAGAAACACATTTCCTCCTATTTTTCTTCTAGCACTTTTATTTTTTCCAATTTCACATTTCATTAAGTGATGTTTCATGTTAATTTTCTGTAATTTGCAAGGGAAGATAGATTCATCTTTTGCCCATTTCAGCATGATTTCATTAGAAAACTACCCTTTCTTCTTTGAATTTCCATAGTAACTTTGTCAAAAATCAATTGCTCATGTATGTGTGGTATACTTACAGACTCTGTATTGTACTGTCAATTTTAATGCTGATATCACACTGTTATAATTACTGTAGTTTTAGAATGTGCGTCGTAACGAAGTAGTTTGTGTTCTCCAAATTCGTTCTTATTTCTGCAGATAGTTTTGTCATTGTAGTTTATTTGCTTTTCAGTATAAATATTAATATCGGCCTCTCAATTTCTAACAAAAATTGTGCGTGGAAATAGGATTATCACTATAGGTGGAATTGATGTATAGCAATATTTAATCTTTCAATCTATGAACACAATATATTTCCCCACTTATTTAGGCTCTATTTAAATTCTTTGAGCAACTTTTTTGTAGTTTTCATCATAAATCTTGAAGGGTATCTTATTAAATGTAAAGTATTTCTTTTTTATGTCAATACATACTATTTTCTAATTTTAATTTCCAAATTTCACTGCAATTATATAAAAGTACAATTATTTTTCTATATTGACTTCAAGCCCCAAAACTCACTTATCAGTTCTAGTAGCTTTTATATAGGTGCCTCTAGATTTCCCACACACATGATTATGTCATTTGTGAATGAACTCAGTTTATTTTTCTTTGTAATCTATATGCCCTTTATTTTCTATTCTTACATCATTTCACTGGGTGGAGTCTGCGGCAGGAGAGTGTTTGATGGGAGCGGTAAACATCAGTGCGCCTCCCGACCACAGGGAGAGCGTGGACTCTTTCAAAGGAGTGAGCGCAGTATTGATGTCATTACTGAGTTCAGGGAGGAAGGAAGTCACTTCTTCCTGGTTTGCAGAGAATTTTGATCAATACTGGATGTTGGGTTTTGACAAGTGCTGATCTGCACCTATTTAGAGAATAACAGTATTTTTTAATTCTTTAATTTGTTGATAATGATAAATTAGGTCAATTGATTTTCTAATGCTAAACTGACCTGGTATTTATGGGATAAGTGCCACTTAGTCATGATAAATTATTGTTATACATATTGTTGGATTCAGTTTATTGTAGTATGGAGTTTTTGTTTCTGTGCTTACAAGATACATTAGTAGCAGTTTTCTTACAATACCTTTGTCTGACTTTGGCTGGTATCAGGACAACACAGGTCATATAGAGCAAGCAGGTAAGCATGCCCATGTCTTCAGTTTTCTAGAATTTATGTAGAACTGGTAATATTTCCTCTTTAAACCTTTGGACTATTTCACCCAAGATCCTTAGGCCCCGAGGGGCACTTTGTCATTTTTGAGGGAATATTTTTTTTAGTACAAATGCAATTTCTTTAGTAGCTACAGCACTATTCAAGTTACCTGTTACTTCTTACATAATCTTTGAAAGTTTGTATCTTTTGTGATATTTATGTATTTATCCATTTATTTAAGTTGTTGAACTTATTAGCATCATTTCCCTCAGCTATTGCACTGCTTTGCATATTGCTTTTACATGCATAGTTCCCATAAATTTTTCTCTACTGTAGATCACCTGCAATACTATATTCATGTCACTCTGCTACTTGAAAATGTTCAAATGCCATAATGTTTAATGAATACTCTTTATTTATTATATATAATAAATATATAGAATAATAAATAAATAATAATAAAGAATAAATAAATATATAATAAATATATATATAATAAATATATAAAAGTTTAATATATATACTCTTCAAACAAAAATCTAAGACACTCCTTCCTATGATATACTCTTTCTGAGTAATACTATACAGCTTCCCCACACTTCAGGCTTCACTGAAATTGAATTATGGAGTCTTTTATCAAACATGACTCACTTTTTTTAATGCTCATGCGTTGAACATTCTCAGACTTTTTACTTTTTATTTTGGGTCATGATTTTCATTTTGTACATTCTTTATCTACCCTAAGGGACTGAGATTTTAAATACATAGACTGTATCTTACATACTTATATGTCTCAGGGTGTGTGATCTGAAGTATCTTATACATGGTTAATGCTTAATAGATGTTTATTCAGTTAGATTGAATTGAGTATTATCTAATCTTATTTGGGTAGTTATTACTATGTATTTATAATGAAGTGGGATACATACAGATTTCAATTGGTTTAATAGTTCACCTAATCTTAGCATTTTCCTTAATGGGTATTTAAAAAACATTAATAGTGTTGCAGATACAAATTTCAAATGTTATAAATTCACATAGGTAACAATGTAATTCTGTTTCTCTAAAAGTTAAATTAGATTAGTTGAAAATCCTTTGTTGTATCAGCGGAAGAAAGAAATAAGTGTTGCCAGTTCAAGGAATTCCATCATTTTCTGTTTAAAGCTCAGCCTCGGGATAGGTCCTCCCTAGGCCGCTCCCCGTGGGGTCGGACGAGGGGCTCACAAGGGGTCCTGTCCCCAATGCAGCTGCCGGGCTCTCCGAGCCCATGGACACGGGCCGCGGGCCCCCGCCCCGCTCACTGCCAAGCCACGGCGCCGGCAGGACTCTGAGTCACCAGACGTGTGAACGCCGGTCCCATCACAGAGGTGAGAGGACGCGGGGCCCCTCGGCTGACCCCTCGCCTCAGTGCGCAGTACCCGGAACCCGGGTCTGGCTGCTGTTCGTACAGCAACAGGCGGGTCTTACCATGACTTTTCTCCTGCTCTGACGGCCGTCGTGACAAGTGCTACGGACAGAACTGGGTGGCCTAAATGACAGAAACGTATCAGCTACCATCCTGGAGGCTGGAGAGCCCCAGATCCAGGTGTCTGCCCAGTAGGGCCTGGCAGGAAGGGCCTTGCACGCCCCTCCAGGCTTACAAACAACCACCTGTGTTTTCCCTGTGCCTCATCACGTCGCCTCCCCTCTCTGGGTCAGAGTTGCCCCTTTTGGGGGAAACCAGGACCCCAGTTATATCAGATGGGGTACCCTGATGACCTCATTTAAACTTGATTACTTCTATGAAGATCATACACTGAGGTACTGGGGGTTAGGGCTTCAACATGTTGAGTTTAGTGATATAGTTCATCCCATACGAAACGACACTTTAATCTGCGGCCTGCCGCCTCCTGGGCTAAGCTTTAGGAGGCCAGGCAAAGGCTGTGCTTTCATATCCCTTAATCTACAAGGGATTTCTGCGGTCTACCATCCGGAACTGTATACAGGTCCTTCTGCAAGTCCTGAGGGGAGAGTATCCAGGAAAGGAGAAAACTGTGGTGGTAGGAGAGCTCAGTTGGATTATGTCAATTATTTTTGTCATGAGAACTTTATTATTCTTTAAAACATAAATATTAACATGATGCATAAACATAGAAAATTTCACAGAAAATCTGTATATATTCTAAAGGAAAAATGGGTCCCGTTCTCTCAGGACTGAGTTAACTGGAGAGAGGCAGCAGCAGTGAAGTGAGGTACCCATGGACCAAGCCTGCGGTCGTCCTCAGACACAGGCCCTCCAGACGCTGGGAAGATGTAGGTGGAGGTCTTCCTGCAGGAGGCGGTCAGAGCACTCACATTGCAGGGAAGTAAACTTGGAAAGAAAGAACATTAAGGAACGTTTTAGTGAACAAGTACCCTTGACAGCACCTGACAACCAGCCCCGCTGGTACTGTGGAGGTCGGGTTGGCACACGGCCAGGCGAGCCCTCTGTGGGGCCCGGAGCCCGGGGCAGAGTGCCCCCCAGCCTCGGCCGCTCATGAACACGGCTGCTGTGAGAGCAGCAGGTCCCTGTGCTCCAGGCTGCCCAGCCTTTGGGGCCAAGAGGAAACCCTCAGAGCAACAGTCGTTGCTGCCTCCAGAGGGACTCCAGCCGAATATACTGGAACACCGGTTCCCAGAAGGTACAGGCGGGACACAGACAGCTCCTGCCCCAAGGGATCAGGACACGGGTGTTCTGTCACAGGCCTGTGACCAGGGGCACACAAACTTCAGGATACATGTATATAAAAAAAATGTGTTTAATATATTCATAATTATATTTGAAAATTCCTTCTCTCTTTTCTGGCCCTTGCTTTCCTTTTTCTTCTTATGTCTCTTTTGTTTAATTAGCATTACTTTTGTCAAACGCATGCTATTTAAGAACTTAATTCACCCTCTCATGAAATGTTTGGAAATAATGATTTTCACTGTTGATACATTCCTCCACTTTGACTATTATCTCAGAGTTTCTCAAAGGCATGAATATTTAATAAACAGTGTTTAGCATGTTTGGAACTCTGAGAGGTAAAACTAGAACTTCTTGAGGGGACAACAGATGAACAGAGACACAATTGCCAAAGATTCCTGACGGTGGGAAGGGAGATCTATCCATCTCTCCATCGCCGTCCATACTTAGCATGGCCGTCCGCAGAGAGCCCTCAAGCAAGATTAAATCAGACTGCTCACTAAGCTTAAAAATTATTAGACTCACAGCTAACAGGACATTTTGGCTACACTGTTTGCCGAGAGCCAGACTCTTACCTTGAACATTCATGCCTTGTTTGTGACACCTGCCTCGGTGACGAGCGGCTGGGTACTAAGCTGCCAAAACTTGGTTAAATTAGAAAACAGTGAGTCACTGGACTCTACCAATATATGCTTAAAGGGTTTTAAGAAAACCAAAGCAGCACACAACTGCTGTCATGATATAAATTAACAGGCTTACTGTGGATGAGTACAGAAGAATTACAGATGTATTTTTACTTGTTAACCAGTAATGTCTAAAATAATTGTGAATTCTGCAGGTCAGAAATCATGTCATTTTTGAGCTGAGATGTTAATTCATAACTTACTGAGATATAAATAAATATGGAAATTTAATAGAGATGTAAATTCAACTGTTAAATAACATGGGATGCAATTACCAAAAAGTGTTTTTGTTATAAAAAGTAGTGCTTTAGTCAAGGAGTAAAAAGAAAAATCAGCATATCAGTGGTCATCTGTGTTATTCACCACAATTGTACCTCATTGTGTTAGCACACAAGACTGAATACAAGGCCACTGCTAAAAATACTCAGCCTTCTCAGTTTAGCCAAAATAGTACAAAAATTGTATAACTTGACCTTTTCAACAAAGCTCTTATGAGCTTTTGCTTATAGATACAGGATAGAGAGTTGTTTCAAAGGGGCTTATACTTGAACTTCAAAGTATATTAAATACATTCTGCTTTTCTTCTGAAAGCTATAGCCTTTGTTACTCACATACCCTCTTTTTCAATTACTTCCCTTCTCTACTCTCATCCCCCCAAAGAAATCATTCCATAGAATGTTTTTGAACATTCTGAAACAGTAACATGGGCAGCAGTGAAAACAGTCCTGGAAGACAAGTCACAGATGCCAACATCAACTCTGCTGTCAGCCAAGTAAATGCCGTCCACGTCTCCATTTCTGTTTGAACATTTTCACCCATATAGTAAAGCAGATAGGTGGATTAAAGAGATTTTGTTGTTCTTTGCAACTCAAAAGTTGTGATTGTTTTCAATCTTTCAAAACCTGAAAGGCAGCTGCAAAACTGCACTTCACCAAAAACCTGACTTCTGTTGGTATTGATTGAGAAAGAGTCAGCTGTGGAATCGCAAGTGTCAGAGGCTGTCACTTTTCCACTGATAACCGCTTCTCCAAGTCTGCGCATAGGACGTACCCACAGCTGGAGACCACGTTTTGTGGTCGTGTGGTGACTGGGTGTGGCCATGTGGCAAAGTTCTGGTCAGTGGAATGGGACCAGAGTGGATGTGGCCACTGTTTCTGGATCAGGCCCTGGAAGGAACGTGTCTGCTCGCCGCCTCCTCTTTCACTGGCTGCCAGTTGCTGAGAATTTTCAGAGCAGCTGCCTTGAACCCAGAGAAGGAAATGTATGGCTTGAACAGCCTTCATTTGAACCTTACTTTTAAAGAAGAAAATTTTTTTTTCAAAAGAAACTAAGTATTGGATTTTATTAATTTTTGCCTTAGTTAAGCTGCTATGCTAACCAGTAGATGCAATCTCAAGGAAAAATAATAATAGGAGATTACTTAGAAAGATTTGCAGTTTCTAATAAAAATTCAGTAACTCAAATGTAGTAATTTAATATCTAGTGGCTATTTATCTACGGATCTATCATCCATAAGATGGAAACAAACTTGTAGACTAAAACCAATGCATACAGAATTAACAGAACAACCTGGAAAACATGAGGGTCTTTAGATGCATGCCGGGGATATGCCGGAGTCTGTGAGAGCTGTGCTGTGACTTCCGTGACTTCCCCAACTTCCCGTGAGCCTTTGATTTGTAACACCAAGAACAAAGGGCAGCAGACAGGGCTCCAGCTGGGAGCCGAAATCCCAGCCAGTCCATCTGGGCACATCACGAAACAGAGGCCCAGGTTTGTCACTGTAACTTGGAAACTCTAAAACATCCATTGTCCAATTTCCAGTGCTATGATAAGAATGAAACAAGCTTATCTTTGGTGAAGTTAATTGGGAAATGTCACTTTAGAGCCCGGCTGCTCGGGCCGAGGCCCGCAGAGTCACAGTGGGCTTACTGAGGCCGGGGCTCCGGGACTGGGCGGGGACCCGAGGGTCTGCGTTCCTAGCCCTTCCTTCTCACTCCCTGAGAAGTTGTCTCTTTTTTACCTGTTCCTCAGACTAGAGACTCTCAGGTGACCTGTCTTCATCTTTACTAACTTTTTTTTCTTCTACCTGCTCGACTTTGCTCTTGAGCCCTTCCAGTGAAATTTTCATCTCAAATATTGTACTTCTAACTCTGGAATTTCTGTTTGTGTCTTTTTTCATAAAATTTCTACACTGTATTGGTATATTTTAGATGAGATGATTTACTTTAGTTTTTGAAGTATATTTAAAATAGTTGACAAAGTTTTGCTCTGTGAATCTAAGGTCTGGGCTTCTTTAAGGGCCATTTCTTACAACATTATTTTTATTTCTGTATGTAACCTCACTTTCTTTACATGTCTCATAGTTTTTGGTTGAAAATTGCACATTTTAAATAATATAATGTGGCAAGTGAAGAACTTAGATTCACCCCCCCTCCCCAGGGTTTGCTATTCTTGCTGTGAGTGCAGTGAATTTCTAAACTAATTCTGTAAAGTCTGTACTCTTTGTCATGTGCATTTCCACAGCGCTCGGCGTGCACATGCGTGCGCGTGGCCTTCTGGATGCCCAGGTGTGTGTCGTTCCCCAGCTTTCCCTTTGGGGTTTACGGTTAGCTTTTTTCATTTTGGCTCCCAGGTGTCACCTTGGTGTCAGGCAGCCGCCCTGTTAAACATCATCGCTGCTCATTGTATTGAGGAAAGCGCTGTCCACACTGGGCGAACTCTGAGTCAGGGTAAATAATCGACAAGTCTGGAAAGTGGATTTTCCAGGGGGTCGTCAGGCAGGTCAGATAGCAGCGATGTGCTGAGAAGGGGACTTTGCAGGAGCACCAGCCCTGTGCTTACTCCTCCAGAGGCCGAATGGTCCCTGGTTTTCACCATAATTTCAGAAAGCTTACATGGAGCTGGAAAGGGAGGATGGCAGTAAAATAAATTAAAATGCTGCAAAGTTTCTTTTTTACAAAGATTCAGCTGCTCTGCGTAAACACTCCTCGTCTTAATATAAGCGTTCAGTAAATTTTCAAATATCTGAAAATGGTCTTGTCAAGTTTTACCAGTGTTCTCAAGTCTTTCATGGGAGAGAACACCTTCCTAGGTCCTCAGCTCCGCCGCTCCCAGTTGTTGGGGGAGTCCTGTCGGAGAGGCAGGGAAGTAAGAGGACTCGGTGAGGACGGGCTTCATCAAAGGGAGTGTGTCTGGAAGGCCAGAGCAGAGTGACCAAGGAAGCTCACTGACCTGCTGCCCAGCACAGGGCTCGTCCCCTGCTGACTCCGTGAGCCAGGATCACCTGCGCCCAGCCTCTGTTTGGATCTGCGCCGTGTGGGAACTGAGTCCCCACCACCCCAGGATTTGGGGGGAGCCGCAGAGCAGTGGGTGGAGTGAGATGATGGTCTGTGACCTTCCTGTAGGTGAAGCAGGGAGACTTTGAGGCAGGCTCCTCAAGAGCAGGACAGTAAACTGCAGTTCCAGGCCACCCAGGCGACGGTGATCTGCTCGCCTAGATCCCAGCTCCCCGCGGGCCCTCCCTACTTGTCTGAGGACGGAGGGAGGGAAGGCTTGAGCTGAAATCCAGAGGATCGGAGTGACAAAGACACTTACCACTGGAAAGACGCACAGACAAAACGTTTAAGTTGAGCAGTGAGAGGTTTTTTTAAGGCAAAAAGGAGCACACTCAGAGAAAGGGGAGTGTGGGCTGCCCCAGAGAAGAGGCACCCCTAAAAGACTGGGAAAAAGTGAAAGATGCACTTCCAAAGTGAGGGTGACCTAAGAGAGAGGTACACACTGAAAGGTTGGGGGTTCCCCCTTTTAAAGATTTTTCAGGAATGTGACGAAGGGCTGGGGGTGCAGACTTGTTAAGTGGTTTCCGAATATTTAAAATTAACTTAACACAAGAAATGTACTGCTCTGATTTCTCCCTGAGATCAGGAGCATATCAGACAAGGTGGGCTGAGCTATTGTTTGTTTGCTGAAGAGTAAGTTAAGAATTTTACTTCTTAAGTTCCTGGATTTTAAAATGCAATCTTATCTTTAAGATGGAATCCTTCCTGCCTTTTACTATGTTGTTTACGGCTGGGCCTGCCTGCTTAACACAATAAAGACACGGATGGGCATGCTGACTGTACCCTCCTTTTTTGAATATTCAGACGTTCCAGGCCAAGTTACTCCTGGCTTTTTCAGTTTTTTAACTGATTAACTGATTAACTCTGTCAGTCTTTTCTGGCTTTGTAGTTTTACCTGGTTAACTCTTTGAGCCCCTTATAGGGGGCTTTACTGGCCTTAATTCCCTTTCCACCCCGCTCGTATCTTTTCCTGCCTAACCCAATGACGTCATTTAAGAAGTAAGATTTGTCTATCTGTGTTCACAAATTTGCTGTTGAAACCAACAGTTTTAGGCAGAAAATAAATCATTTCATATCTGTACATAAATTTGAACACAAACATGAGGCAATGGGAGAATAAGAGACACATTTTTCCTGGTAGTAATAGTTAGCTACCTCCCTGATGAGACTGACTGTGATCCCTGGAGCTGTCTGCATGTCAGCAGCGTTGTCATCCAGGTTACATTTCTGAGATTTACTTGAAACATCTCTGAACTGACAGTCATAACGGGCATTTAAGTATTTCAAGATTGCATTCGATTCAAGTGTTCACTTTGAACTTCTACCAGGGAATCCATAAATAAATGTAGCGAACATGCTAGTTGAATAATTGCATTTTCAAGCTAGAATGATTTCAAATGCACCATCTTCTATTTAACTTGAACATCTTAGGTTTCCCAAGAACATCACTGGTCCTGTTGTTAAATATACTTTTCTGAAGGTATTTACTTAATAAAAAAGGAAACTCTTGGTTTACTGCCAATTTCACAGTCACATTACCGCTCCAGGTTAGTTCACAACATCGGTAATATTTGGACAGTGGAAGCATCACTTTAAGGTACTTGAACCTTATCCTACACTCCTGAATCTTGTAGCTCCCCTATTACATCAACCTTATTTCCTAAATTCCTCGGCATATGCATTCTAAAATAATTTTCTTATGATGTGCTGACATAGTTTGAGATCGTATATTCTGTTCAGTGTAAGTCGTCCATGTCCCTGGAAGCACATCCAGCTGTGTCGTCCCCATCGTGCTGCTTATCAGCTGCAGACTCGGTCTCACTGCCCCTGCTGAAGACCGCGTTCTCCGGTGGAGAAGTACTCTGTCTCCTTCGGGAATGTGGACTGCACCTGTGAGGTTTCGGACTTCCTTTTTTTAATTCCTTAATATTTTAGTTGTTACAGTCCCCAACTGGTTGTCAGGAACTTTTAATTATAACCTAAAATTTTATCTTTTGTTTCTTTGTACTAATCCATGGAAGACTGGCAGTTTAACGTAATTCTTTACTCTTGTTGTTTTATAATTTGTTTTGCATATATAAAATAATTTGTTTTATGCCTTAGGATATTTCTATGGGATTTTTAAGAATTGTTAAGCCTTGTGGAACTCATCACGGTTGCAGACTTTGTGGAATGTAATGCCAATCACATGTGAAATTGGGTCACAGCATTTTTAATGCAGACAGTAATTTATTATGCCCTTTTCTCTTCTTCTCTCTCCTTGTATACGCATTGTTTGAATCGGGTTTTAAACTCCGTTTTGTCCCATCCTTGAGAGAAAGGAATGGAGGGAAAAAGTAGAACTGTTTCTGTAGGACATTCAGTCAGATACTCCCACTCCCGCAACAAAGGCCGTGTTTCATGTTCCTGCCTACAGCTGAACTTCTTAAAAACTGCCCGCCTTCAGGGTCTTCATGCATTCATTTCCCACAGTTAGGAGGAAACTGCAGCCTAGATCCCCCCCCCCCCCCAGAGAGACTGCTCTCACCGAGACCCAGTGGTCTCCCTTAATCCTCCCACCTCCCTTAGAGCAGCTGCGTCCCTTGGCATCTAGGGTGGCAACCTACTTCCAGCTGCATGCAGCCCCCCAGTGGCTCCTGCTTGGCAGCGCTGTTCCCTCCGGGGCCCCTGCGTTTCCATGAAAAAGCCCCGCTACCTAGATGCTGCCTTTTGCTGTTTATATGAAGGTGGAAACAAGACTGTGGTGCTAGCCCCACCCGTCCGCAGCCAGTGGCCTGCCCCACTTAGACACCCTAGGCTTGCGGGTCCCACTCAGACTGCTCGCAGCCGGGTGTCATTTTCTCCCCAAACCCGATTCGTCTTCCCCTCCCACATCAGCATTTTCAGTACCCACCCAGTAATCCATGTTCGTATCTTGGATGACTTCTGTTTCTGCTTTCTCCTTCAGCACGCCTGTTTTACTAGCTCCAAAAGCTCCCTGGTTTATCTGCCTCTCATGCCCACCTGTTTCCTAGCTCACGTCCCCCTCCTTTTCTGACAGGAGCCGGGTCTCAGCCCTGTGGCCTCTGCCCTGCTCTCTGGCCTCTGTCCCAGCCCTGTGGCCTCCCTCCCGCCCTCTGTCCTACCCCCACTGCCCCTCCGAGGCCCTGAGGGGAGCGAGGCTGTCCACTTGAGAGCCGCTGTCCACCTGAGAGCAGGTCTCCTGTGGCTACGGCCTTGGGGTCTCAGGGACCCTGTGGTTTCCAAAGCCAGATGTTTTGGGAGCTCCTCTCAAGAGCAGGTCCTAAAGTTGGGTGCCAAAGGTGAGGTGCGAGCTCCGGAACCCAGGGAGGGGCTGGTCAGTGTGGGGCTCTGACCTGCCCGGGGCACCCTCAGACCTCCAGGGGCGGCCCCGGGCCAGGGGTGGGGTCTGGGTCCCAGGTGGGGACCGCAACGGCCTGGCCTCGTGCTGGAAGCTCCCTCGCGTGGCCTGTGGCCTCGATGTTCCTTTAGTCTTGAGATACCAAGTCAGTTTGGAATTTAATGATTCTGTGTGGGATTTTCCTAAACAGCGTTTTCCTCCAATTGTCATCTTTGTGTAACCAAACTCAATTATTTGGTTCTTTATTTTAAGTACAATACTAGTCTTCTATGAAGCCATCTATGACCTTTCCTATACATGCTCTAATTCATTTGTCTCTCTGGTAGCCACTGTGATTGCCCCAAACGTCCCCTATTTATTAATAACTAAATCATCAGAAATGTTTATTATGCTTAGTTTTTCTAATTTACTTAGGATTCTATAATGGAACAGTTTTGATTTTATTTTCTTAGCTTTGTGTTCTCACATTTCAGTATATTTTCTCATCTTTGTAATTCCTGTCCCATTAAATGAAGTTATTTTAAGCTGTTCTCTAGAATAAATCAGAAAGGTTTAATTTTATTTTTTATAGGTTGTGTTGGCTAGACTGGATTTTTCTAATTTTTGCTATTTTGCTAGGAGCCTTCATTATGTTTTAATTTTGTCATTTTTTCATATTTGCCATACCATTTAAAAACAAACAAGCATTCATACAATGGATTGTTATTCAGGGCTAAAAAAGAAATGAGTTCTCAAGCCACAGAAAGACATGGGGCGGGGGTGGGGCGTGTGCCTTAAATTCACATTGCTAAGTTAGTGAAGCCAATCTGGGAAGGCTACACACTGCCTGATTCAAACTAGCACATTCTGCAAAAAGGTAAAATAAAAATATAAATGGCTGTCAGCAGCTGGGGGAGGGAGGGTTGAGTAGATAGAGCATAGTGGATTTTCAGGACAGTGAAGCTGCTCTGTGTGACACTATAATGGGTACACGTCACCGCACATTTGTCCAAACCCGTAGAATGTGCGACACCAGGAGTGAGCCTAAGGTAAACGGCAGATGCTGCTTAATACCCTTGTGTCAGTGTCACAGCTGGAAAGCCCAGTATCACGCCTGCTGCTGGCCCCTCTCTTCTGCCTGGGGACTCCATGTTTTCCTGGCCTGCCCCAGAGCCTGGCTCAGGTGTCCTGGCCGCAGCAAAGGAAGTCAAGCTGCGATTCAAGTCTGGTAAGACCCTGAAGGAAACCAGTGGGAAGTTCTGGTAGTGGCATGGCCTCCAGGATTTCCCATAGTTGCCGCAGAGTCACGGCTTTGTATTTCCACCCTGATCGGTAGCAGGCATGGGCTGCTCAGGGAAAGGGCAGGATCTGGGGAAGGTGGCCCCCCAGCGGAGGCAGTGTGCGGGGGCTGAGAGCCAGAGCTGCCTGTGCTCCCGGGTCAGGCGCCACGCCTCACGGGCAAGGAGCCCAGAGGGAGCGTCACAAGTCACTCCCCCTTCTGTCCTCAGAGTAGGGATTTAAGGATGCAGAGATGTGGAGCTTCCAGAACACATGGAAGATGGAGATGGGCATTTCAGAGTCATTCTCAAACACTGGCGATGAGTCAGGTACAGCAGAAAGGTCACGTGTTTCTATTAATGCATAAGTGTACCTCAAGTTTGAGACCTAGAAACTAAGCCACAGAGTGTGTGCATCGGTAATAAGGCACAGACCCGGCCACCTGACCAAGCGCCTTCCGTGAAGTGCATCATGGGCAGCTGGACATCATTGCAGTTAAGGCCCCTTGGGATCCAGTGTCCATTCTTCTGGTTTCATCTCCCCACTGCTGTTGTGGTGTGTTCTGCCAGGGATCCTGTACTGTTTTCATAGCAATACATGAAGATTTATGTAAGTAAATAAAAAAATGTGCTCGCTTGTACTTCCCCACTGAATCAGGCTGGTTTCCAGTATTCCACTGCTCCTTGAGCAGTACCCAGTATTTCCTGCCAGTATTTCTCATCCAGTCATTAATACTCTTGGTGCAAGCATGCCTGCAGGCATTGCTGAAACCCCTGCAATCAAATCTCCGTGTGTGAATTCATTGGCTTCCACCTGCTTTGTTTTGACATGTGTATTTCCCTTCGGGAGCCGTATTCAAGAAAAACTAGAAAATCCTAGGTTTAAAAAATTGCCTTCACTCCCTCTCCTCAATGCTGCCTGCTTTTCACTCAATACACAAAGACAAATTCATAATGTTCCTGATGATTGTCAGCGAAGGAAAGCACTGAGGCATGCATCTAAGGTGCACACAGTTTCTGTTTCTGTTTGTAAAGTGACTGATCGTACCACTGGATGCACTGGTCTGTCTTCATTTGTTTCAGTGAAATACCCGGAAGTGCCGAAATGGCAGATGTTGTTTCCAAGGAAAGCTTAGATTTCACAGTATGTGTAAGAATATTTTAATCCCTTAAGGATTCATATACTTCACTGCTTGAATTTTGAGCAAAAGAAATATTATTTGGGATGTTCTTGTGGAAACTGTTTCTCCTAAATATTGCTGAATTGTAACTTTTTTTCATAAAGTAGATTTGTTCCTGGATCTATCAGGGAAAAAAATAAAGCAGAAATTCTTGCTCTGAAGTGAAGGATGGCCCTCGTGTGGAATCTGCCGTTAACTCGAGCACAGTGGGAAGACAGCCAGCTTGAGATGAGTTGGGAGGTTTTGTATTAAAAATGATGAATTCTTTTCCCCAAAAAAGAAGTAAAGAAAGGTTTTCCAGGCTTTACAAACTTAATTTGGGTTTTGAAATGTAGGTTGAAGGCATCTTCTTGAAATACGGGGTTCTACACTCCTACCTCCAATGTTTTCCAGTAGGAATATATTTTACAGTTTTTGTTCTGTTATTTATTGGGGAACATATCTGCTAGCTTCTGGGAAGAATGATATACAAATATTTATATCTCCAGAACTGCATGCTCTTTACCATGGAGAAACTACTTAGAGGACTTAATGCAGGTAAACTGCATATCTGAGGAATTCTTTTTCCCACCATTGGGAAATTCAGAGAAGAAAGATTTCCATGTTTTTATAGCCAGAACAGACCTTGTCTCACATGAACACTATAATGTTAACTATTTCAACATTTCATTATAATTTAAAGCATTTATTACAGTATTTTGAGGTATATGTGTGTTTTTCAAGTTGTCAGCCTAGTTAAATGCATCTTATGACAGTTTAAGCTCTTAAGATAGCATATATTTATCAAGTGCATTCTATGTGATGTGCACTATCTACCTACAAGATAGGGCACAATAAAAATCAGGTCACTTAAAGAGTTAAAGACAGAGGGAGGGTTTTTCTTGCTCTTATATTTTTGTTTTCCCAATGATGAAACCAAGGTTTGGATATTACAAATTTTCAAAATTCACAGATTAAAACCACTTCTTGAAGGATGGGGGGGAATTTGCATCAAGTCGTTGGCATCAGGGAAACGGGGATACCCAATCACGTATTTCAGGGCACATGACACATTGGTCTGTGTCAGCATGAAGTCCCAGATGCCCCCCTGTTACACTGTGGCATATGAGGAACAGGTAACAAATGGAGTCCTGGCTAAGGTCTGCCTACATCAGGCCCCCTCAGTCCGCACACCACCAAATGTTATTTCTCCAGTTCTTGAATGAATGGATAGAATAGATATGCTTGAATCTGTCAGCGTTCCCATACTGGGCCCTTGACCTGTAGCCGAGAAGCCACCATGTGTGGGAGGTCACGAGGAGGCCCCCGAAGCCACCCCCTCCCCACATGGCCAAGACTGCAAATGAAGAGCGATGTCTTGTCCCTTGGGACTGTGTAGATTGCCTCTGCTCTTAAGGGGCACAGAGGTGGTGGTGCCCGCCGTATCACCGCTTAGCTCACTAGTCAGTGACCAACGAAGCACATGGGTCTTGGAGGACAGAACTCTGTCCGCTGAACTAGGTGTTAGTGCCCATGCCTGACACTGGCTTTCTGAAGCAAGTCGACACGTGCGGCACCACCAGAAGAGAAAACAGGACGCGTTCATGCCCACACGGACAGAACAGCAGTGCGCAGTCAGAGCTCTGCCCCACCCAGGTTAACTATTCAACCCTCTGCCTTACTGTCATCCAGAGAGACTCGAACGGGGTTCTGCAGTCCTGCTGGACATCACATTGATCCCCTGAATCGATGGTATGATGCTAGTAGATAATACACACATGCGGGAGGATGCGGTAAGACAGATGGGTCCCACATGGCAGGAGGTATGTTGTATGTACGCTCAGGACTTGCCACATTGCATATAAATAGTAGCAAAACATTTAGGTGTCCAGTAGTCTGGGGGAATGCTGGATCACATTGTTAGAATTAGGGAAGAAATTATTGCCTTGATCCTCTTATCACACGGAAGATTGAGCGATGTGTGTGAGGGTTAGTTCTGTGTGCTAACTTGGGTGGGCTGTGCTGGCCAGTTGTTCCATCAAACGGCGTTCTAGGGGTTGGTGTGAGGTGTATTTTATGTGATTAACATTTATAATCAGTAAACTTCAAGTACAGCAGATCACCTTCCATAATGTGGGTGGGCCTCTCCAATCAGTTGAAGGTCTGAAGGGTAAGATCGGAAAGCACATGCCAGCATTTTATGTAGTAACTTCTAGGTCGGAGGCTGATTCCTGGCACTTCAAACTCTGATGTATGAAAACAGTGTTCTTGTTTTTGTTTTTGTTCTTTCCAAAAACGGTACTAACATAAGGTATGAAGATTCTGGTAGAACAAGGGAAAACCATTTAATACGCTTTGCTTTCCACACTTTGGCTTATTTCAACTCATTCTTGCTGCAACTGAGGTCATGCAAGATTGTTCAGCAAAGCGGATTCTTAGTATCAATATTGGCAGCTATGCTGTATTACTCCTCACTGTTGTCAGGTGCTTCCTCATACAAAAGCTTCACACTGGAGGCTGAAACAGTTGTGCAGAGGCCAGGTAATTTATTCATTTTTATTTATTTTATTTTGGTATCATTAATCTACAATTACAGGCAGAATATTATGTTCACTAGGCTCCCGCCTTCACCAAGTCCCCCCGACATACCCCTTCACAGTCACCCCAGGTAATTTTTAATGCAATATAAGTATAGGCTAAATCACTCAGTGGAAAATTCATTATAAAATTGTGTGTCCAAATTTATTCAGTAACAGATTTTCCACTTTTCAACTATGATAAATGGCAAAAAGTTAAAAAGCAGATGCTTTCCAATGTATAGGTTTATATGTACAAAGAAGTCTAGATATCTGAGATCACTTTGAACCCCTTTCTGAAGGGATGCCTTAAAAAGGCTGTTTTCTCATTACAGCTAGGATTTCTGTCTTGCTGAGTTAAGAGGTGCCATTACAAATGATCAGATGTGCATGGCCCTAGTCCCTTTGCACATTAATAAACTTAGCCATTTAAATGGCAGTTTACCAAAGGAGAGCATTTATACAGCTTTTTAGTTGCGCATTTTTTCAAATACTGTATCTCACTTACAACACCCCATACCCAAGACCTTCTGTTAAAATTAGAAGTATAATAATAACTCCATTAATGATAAGCTTCATCTCCTAAGGGCTCTCAGGATAAGTAAAATAGTGGTAGGAATGGAAGGCATACAGGCCTGATGAAGTCTCCTTTAGAACCCCTGATCTATAGTCTTGCAACATTTTGACAAAAAGTAATTACTTCCTTTATTTAGCCCAAAGGCTGAATTTCTAACAGAAAAAAAAAAAAGTACAGAATTCACGTTGAGTTAAACGAGTAAATGGATGGGAAAGTATTACTGCCGAACATTCATATAGACTCAAGCCGAGATTAATAGCTTCCTTATATGCTAACATGAAAAATAAAAAGGACCATTTTCTTTCCTTCTAAATTGCTGCCTTAGATTATAACAAACATGCCCAAACATTATGTTGTTTAAAAAATTATGAGTAAATCAGTTTGACTCTAAATGATTAAAGATCTAAAATGAAAAAAGAGACGTTGTATTTACTGATAAGTAGATTTTTAATGCAGCAAATGTTATTGTCTCAGAATCGTGTGCTGTGTCTGCACTTTCTAGGCCAGGGATTCATGGAAAAACGCTCACTTCCTAATGCAAACAAGGGTCTGTTGAGGGGTCGGGCACACGTGGAAGCCTGCAGCCCCGCTGAGATGGCGCAGGAAGCACGGCCGTGTGGGGGTTAGGTCGGCGTGCGTCGGCGGACACCGGTCACAGACTCGGGGTCGGGGGGCCGCACCCACATGCCTCGGAGCTGTGTTTCCACCCCCATGGGACAAGCCCCACACCTGGGCAGTCTGGTCCACCCACAGGCCAGCATCTCGGGTCCAGAAGACGGGGCTCCGAGAAGTTCCTGTAGAAGCTGAGTGGAGACACAGAAGAGCCCCGAGGCCCGGTCCCTGGGACATTCTACCGTCTGGGAAGGACGGAATGCGTCGGGTCTGTGAAAACCCTCAGAAAAGGAAGAGCCGGCGCAGGAGGAGAAAGCTAGGTGTGTGGGCATCCCTGAAAGCAAGCGCCCAGAGCGAATGGGCAGGGGCGCCCTAGGGGCCAGAGCCGGTGCGGTGGTGCCGCCAGGTCCCCGGGAACGGGCCGACCACGCGCGCTGCGCGGACGCCACGCCCAGAGGCCGCCGGGCACGGCGACAGCCCCGACGTTGCCACCGTGCCGGGGACGAAAGAGTGGCCGGGAGAACACGGGGCGTGAAGGACTGCGGACCGATAGCGCCTGAGGAAAGGCACGGTTCCGATAGAGAGGAAAACTAGAGCTGTGAGAAAAGTGAGCCATTTCTGGAATAGTCTGGAGCGGATGGAGCAGCCCGGGATCGTGGAAAAGATGGGAGGAGAGAGCTGTGAGGCCGCGATGCGGAGGAAGACCCCACGGGCGGGGGGTAGGGGGTCGGGAGAGGTGACGGCGGGAATGAGGCAGTTTCATCCCCCGAGCAGCTCGGGAGCGGGGTCAGGCTGAGAGTGAAGGGGAGGAAACAGGTGATGATGTTATCACAAAAGGTAGGAATTCATCTGAGGATCAGGGTGAACTCACTCGACGTAAGTGAGGAGGTTGCGGGCAGCGCCAGGAGCTCGGGGAGGCGTGCGCTCCTCTGCACGTGTCAGCATACTGCAAACTAAACCAAAGTAAAACGATCTTGAAAGCAGCCAGAGAGAAACACCTTTTTCCTGTAAGTGAAAGAAAATTATAGTGACAATAAATTTCTCACCATGATCTAAATAATCCATGGGTCAAAGAGGAAGCCTCAATAAATTTAAGAATACATTGAACTAAATGAAAATAAAAAGTGCATTTTAAAACTTGTATAATTCAGAGAAAGCAGTCCTGAGAGGAAGATGTATGGCATTAAGTGTATCATTAAATGCATACATTAGAAAAGAGGAAAAGTTTCCAATGAATTGTATCATTTCAATAACCTAGAAGGGCAAAATAAACTCAAAGCAGCCATAAATGGGAAATAATAAAGATAATAATAGAAATCTGTGAAACTGATAACACAAAACGATAGAGAAAAATCATATAGTTGGTTCTTTGAGAAGACCAATGGAACAAACCACTAGTAAGACACAACAGGATAAAAAGAAGCATTTTACAGGAAATTATAAGGAAAATTCAAAAGGACAATAATTCAGTATATTCTGTGATCACCTCTACAACAAAAAAAAATGCCAACTTAGATGAAATTGGCCACTTCTTTAAAAACCACAAATGCTCTAAAATCATCCAACATGATACAGATAATATAAGCAAGCCCTAGAAATCTTTAAAAAATTAGTTTGCAATTTAAAAACTTCAATAAAGGATATCTTCAGGCCCAGATGGTTTCATTGGGAAATGCTACCAAACATTAAAAAAAATTTTTTTAACACTAGTTCTACACAATCTTTTATATAATAGAAGAGGTGGGAGCACTTACAGTTCATCCATGAAACTCAAATTACCCTCATATCAAAACCAAAGTACAAAAAAATTGAACTAGTATTCCTCATTAACACACATGCAAAAATATTTTAAATATTAATTGAAATTCAATACTGAAATTTTGTCACAGGCATTTTGAATCCATATAGCCAAAATTATAGAAACAGAGTGGCTAGCAGGGGTGAAGGGGTCTGGGTAGAGGAAGGCAGGCGGGTGCTGAAATGGTCTGTTTCTTGACGGTGTCAACATTAATAGCCAGTTGTAATACTGTACATAGACCTGCATGAGGTCACCAGGGGGAACACAGGTAACACACAGAGTCTGTGTACTATTTCTTAACAACCATATGTGATTCTTAAATTACCTCAAAATTAAAAAGCTTAACAATGACAACAAAAAGGACTGTCAGTCTGTCCTCTGGGAGAACTTAAACTCCCAGTAAAAAGTCATGAATGTATTCATTCATACTGTCATGAACAGTGGGTCTTGCCAACGTGCCGTATTTTTTGTCAGCCATCGATACCCACTGTGATATCTTTCTCTTTCTCCTTGATTCGCTTTTTGTGTTGACTATTATTTTTAAAAATTCCTACTAATGTTGAACATTGTTAAAAATACCAGTTTGACTTTTAAATTCAATATAATAGATTTTTAAATTATATTTTTCATGTTAAGATTTGATTTTTAAATCAGAACTTTTGTTCAAAATCCTATGTAATAAATATATAGGTACATGGTTTCTAGCTCTGAGTCATGAGAAATAACTCAATTAGAAACATTAACAATCTCAATCTAAAAACATTTTAAAAGATTCAGATTTTATTCCAGTAGCATTATGGTCTCTTTTTCAACAAAAATGGCTTTCACTGGGGAAGTAAACATAACTGCTTACCAATGTTCTGTAGGGTTTCTAAAAATATTCTACTTAAATGCTCTGTTTTAATGTCCGAAGACAAAAACTAGAACTAATAATCATCCCATTTCATAAGCTTACTTAGAGGAGTAACTGAGGAAAGGTCTGCGAAATACTTAAGATTGTGTCTTGCACTCACAAAAGACTTCAGTACTATTGCTGTCGATCAAAGTGTGTTGAGCAAAAGCAAGGCGTCTTCCCTTACTTAAAAAATTTCTTTCAGTAGGAAGAGTACCTCATACCTAAAAATATTTTTCTCTCATGTCCTTTCTGAAAAAAAATACCGATCTGTTTGTTCAGCCTCATTCCACGCCAAACGGATTGGTGTCCCCAACACCTTCCAGACACCAGTGTTTGTCCTCGGGTTTCGTGGTTCCTGGCCCTGAACGTGCCCTTTACCGGAGGACACCTGGCTGCCCCCTCACTAAACGGGCCTGATGTGAATTTCCGTGGCTGCCTGCCTGCTCCCTGCCTGCCTGTTGATGGCCACTTCCCTCCCAGTGGCACTGCTCCTGAGTGCCTGGCGACTCCCTGCTCCTTGCTGTTCGACTCCCTCCGTGGCTCCGTGAGCACCTTGCTGCTCGCCCTGCTCTCAGCTGCTGCTCGGCCCCGTCGGCATCCTGACCCGGCCGCTTATCCTCTCTCTAGTGGGTGTGCACCCTCTCGCTGGCCTCGCCCCTTCACACAGGCCCGCCGATAGTTGTTGCTCTCTCTGGGAAGGCTGTTACTTCCCATCATCATCTCGCCTTTTCCCTAATCTCCTCTGCACGGCTGAGCAGCCTCCAGCCATTCCTCCACGTAGGTGACCAGACTCCGTTTTGAATTCTGTTGTTTTATGTATGCTCTAAAGGCTAACTGTGATTTGTTTCTATATTTTGAATAATCTGTATGAAAATAAATGTTAAAATATTTAAATAATTTCAAAGGAGCTTTCTGAATTTATGAGTTTCTCTATAAATACTTGTTTATTCTTACCTTCTTTCCTATGCCTAATTAACATCCCAGTATACTCACTTCTCTACCTGCAGAATTATGTTTCTGACTGAGATTATCTATGGTTAAAAAGTTTTCCTTTTCTTCTCCCTATTCACTGAACTATAAATTTGGTGACTGCTCACATTTTTATATATTTCTCTTCCAACTGCCTTATAGTTTCCTTTTTTCTTCTTTCCCTTTTTAGAAAAATTTTGGACAATTCTTTAGTTTAATGTTAGTTAACCATTTAAAGTCCTGTTTCATCTCATCTTTACAGATCCTGAAGCCCTGCAGTCACTAAGTTGGTGACTTTCCCCATCACCCTTTCCTATTCTCCACTGTCTTATCTCCTTAAATTTGATTGCAATATTACTTAAATTACTGTTTTAAATCACTTCATGTGTCCCAATTTTCTACTAATGGCAGTTTCAGAATTTAGTGCATAATCATAATTAATGTGATTCTAAGGCCATGGTTTGAATTAAATTTATAAAATTAAATATACAGTACTCTGGAAATGAGTTATTGTTACTAATGTATGGACATTTCTGCATTTGGAGTCTAGTTGATAACACCAAGTACAGTCTGTATTAGGTTGACAAGAATGTTCATTACATATAATTTTGAGAAGCAACTGAGAACCTGCATTTAACTTCAAGCTTAAAAACTTCATGCTTAGGAATAAACCTAACCAAGGAGGTGAAAGACCTATACCCTGAAAACTACAAGACACTCATGAGAGAAAGTAAAGAAGCTACCAATAATTGGAAATCGATCCCATGCTCATGGCTAGGAAGAATTAATACTGTCAAAATGGCCATCCTACCTAAAGCAGCCTACACATTGAATGCAGTCTCTATCAAAATACCAAGAGCGTTCTTCAACAAACTGGAACAAATAGTTCAGAAATTCATATAGAACTACCAAAGACCCCAAATAGCCAAAGCAATCCTGAGAAGTAAGAACAAAGCTGGGGTCATTATGCTCCCAGACTTCAAGCTCTACTACAAAGTGGGTAATCAAAACAACTTGGTACTAGCACAAGAACAAACTCCTAGATCATTGGAACAGAATAGAAGCCCAGATATAAACCCACACATATATGGCCAATTAATATACGATAAAGGAGCCATGGACATACAATGGAGAAATGACAGCCTCTTCAACAATTGGTGTTGGCTAAACTGGACAGCTACATGCAAGAGAATGAAACTGGATTATTGTCTAAGCCCGCACACAAAAGTAAACTCGAAATGGATTGAAGACCTGAATGTAAGTCATGAAACCATAAAATTCTTGGAAGAAAACATAGGCAATAATCTCTTGAATATAAACATGAACAACGTTTTCCTGAACACATCTCCTCGGGCAAGGGAAACAAAAGCTAAAATGAACAATGGGACTACATCAAACTAAAAACCTTCTGTATGGCAAAGGACACCATCAGCAAAACAAGAAGGCATCCTACAGTATGGGAGAATATATTTGTAAACAACATATCCAAGAAGGAGTTAACATCCAAAATATATAAAGAGCTCACACACCTCAACACCCAAAAAACACAAATAACCTGGTTAAAAAATGGGCAGAGAGTCTGAATAGACACTTCTCCAAAGAAGAAATTCAGATGGCCAACAGACACATGAAAAGATGCTCCACATAGCTCGTCATCAGGGAAATGTAAATTAAAACCACAATGAGATATCACCTCACACCAGTAAGGATCGCCATCATCGAAAAAACTAAGAACAACAAATGCTGGCGAGGATGTGGAGAAAGGGGAACCCTCCTACACTGCTGGTGGGATTGTAAATTAGTTCAACCATTGTTGAAAGCAATATGGAGGTTCCTCAGATAACTAAAAATAGAAATACCATTTGACCTAGGAATTCCACTCCTAGGAATTTTCCCAAAGAAAACAAAATCCCTGATTCGAAAAGACATATGCATCCCTTTATTTATCGCAGCACTATTTACAATAGCCAAGACATGGAAGCAACCTAAGTGTCCATCAATAGATGAATGAATGAATAAAGAAAATGTGGTACATATGCAGAGTGGAATATTTTTCAGCTGTAAGAAGAAAACAAATCCTACCATTTGCAACATCATGGATGAAGCTAGAGGGTGTTATGCTCAGCGACATAAGCCAGACAGAGAAAGACAAGTACCGAATGTTTTCACTCATTTGTGGAGCATAACAATGAAGCAAAAGTGAAGGAACTAAACAGCAGCAGACTCACAGACTCCAAGAAGGGACTAGCAGTTACTGAAGGAGGGAAGGGTTGGGGACGGTGGGTGGGGAGGGAGGGAGAAGGGGACTAAGAGGCATTGTGATTAGCACATAATGTAGGGGGGTCACGGGGAATGCGGTGCAGCACCAAGCAGACAAGTAGTGACTGTATAGCATCTTACTGCGCTGATGGACAGTGACTGCAGTGGGTTCAGGGGCGGGGGGACTTGAAAGTGGGGTGAATGTTGAAGCCCCTTGTTGTTTATGTGAAACCATCATAAGACTCTAGGTCAATGATACTTTAATAAAAAATGAAGTGCTTCTGAGATAAACACCAAGAAAGATGAATTTGTCTCACAGAAATGGTTGCTTCTCATCACTATGTGTGTTTGTTACATAAAACCAAGAAGAATATGCCATATTGTTCTCATTTTCTTTGCCATACCATGTTTCAGCTTTATAGGAGTATGTGTGGCAAAAGTATACGGAGAATATATTTAATATGAAAGTATTCTTAAAGCCTGGCTTTTGAAAACGAGCTGATCCATTGTTCTGCTCCCATTAGCAGAGGGCATCCTCAGCGTGAGGACACGGTGAAGTCGACGGTTCCCGTCTGCTGGCCTCTCCTGGCCACTTTTGGTGAATTAGCTCATTGAACCCCATGAAGCAGGCGGTCTACTCCCCACTGGGTCTGCCCGTGGACACTGTCGTGTTCCACTTCAGGTTCTCAGTGCCCAGTAGCGCAGTTGGGTCAAAGGATTTCACAAAACATCATTCATTTAAGTGAATTATTCAAAGAAAAAGTCATCTGGAAGTTTTTAGGAATCTGAAGAAATTTCTAAATTTTGCGCATGTTACATATGAATTTTGATGAGCTAATGTATTTAAATAACACAAATTCTTTTTTTTTTTTGTCAACCTAATACATGTCTTATACTAAGGACTCAATTAGTAGTAAATAGATTTATCATTTAACACAAATATGACTGTAGTTTTCCTCCCCGTTTCTCACCACTCCGGGGAACATGGTGCAACTGCATTTAACAGTTTTACCTGCATCTTCCATATTTGTTAAGGGAAAAAAAAAAAATTACCACACTATTGTTTACAGATTTACCGTTTCTTAATCAGCTTTTCGCCATGCCCTTTGCTTTCCTCATCCCCTAGCACAATCATATGTCCCCTGTATGAAGCTAAACCCCTGGCCCTTTTCACTGTGGAGTCTGGTGATCCCGGCTTCCCTTTGGCGTTGGTTTTCCTGTGTTCACAGCGACTTGTTTATTCACCTGTTTCTCGTGGACGTTTCCAGCCATTCTCTGGGTACCCATGAGTCCAGCTGGCACGCGTCCCATTCTGTCGTTGTCCTTTGCACATGGCCTTTCTTCCGCATTCTTCGTCCTCCTGCCACAGTAGTGGACGTCACTCCACAGGCCTCTGTGTGGCCAGCACCACCCGGCTGAATCCTGTTTTCCTGGGCCCGTTCCCTTCATCTGTCTTGGATTATATATTAGTTTTGAAAGAACCCATCCTCCAGGGGTTTGCAAATGCCCATTACAGTCCAGAAGTCTTCCTGGAAAATCCTGTTCATGTCTGTGTTTAAGGATCTGGACAAATCACCATAAATGGCTCTGGGAAAAGTCCAGGGCTGTCACCTCGGGACAGGTACGGGAGCGCTTCAGCCACCTTCTCCAGTACCAGTTCCAAGCGTCAGTGGGAGGGGCTGACACTGTCGAGGTCAGCCTCCACGAGGCCCAAGCCGCCACGCCAGGCAGCGAGCGCCCACCCCCACTGGGTCGGCACTTGGCCGTGCTCGCTTGCGTTGTTCTGTCATCGCGAATTCAGTGGCAGCTGTGGTCAGGAAAGATGCTTCTGCTGCTTTGTGAGGTTGGAAGTCACCGTGTGTCTCTATGGTGTTCAGCCCAACAGGACCACCAGTGATCGATGCTGAATATCTAACCCCTATTAATAGTCATGAGGAGGATTGAACATGAGTTAATGAACAAGTGGAATCGAAGTGGAAAGCCCTGCTCACTGCTGCAGACCGAGTATAGCTGCTCTGCGGAGACATGAACTCCAGAAGCGTGTCATCAGCCTGGGGCTCAGGAGTGGGCAGTGTGGTTCAGTGACCTGCCAAACTCTGGGAGGAAGAAGAGAAAGTTTTAGGGGAAAATAACTTAATTGACCCCAGAGGGAATGGACTGAGAAAGGCCTACAGCATGGCAGACCTGCCGGGGTCCAGCAGAATGTCTTTGAAGAAAGCTGGCTTGCTGTGCAGTTCTGCATAATGCCTGCTGCATGTGGCAGCCGTTTGGTTTAAAGTATTCCAGGTCTAAAGTGGATGGGCCTCTCTCAGCTCAGTCCCACGGGGAAGCACGCAGACCAAGTGTCAGAGCCGGGCGTGCTTTTGAAGTACTGAGCAAAAGACTGCCTTAGGCCCTGGGCAAGCGCTCAGATGAAGCCACGGGGTGAAGCAGGCCTCAAAGATGGTCATGTTTTATACTGCAGCTTGAAATATTTATACCATTCAACATCTGTGCTGTTATTTATTGTGTTCTCAAGATGCCGACTGCCACTCACATGGTTGTTTGAAAAACAATGACATGAAAACTATTACCCAAGTATCTTCCTCCAAGTGCCAAGGAAGGGCAGTGTTATTGTCTGCACGGCAGGTACATGCAGGGAGCCGCCCCAGGGGAGAAAGGGCTCCCAGAGGAAGCCGTGCATGTTCAGAGACCTGCTGTCACAATTCAGAATTTAGTGGAAAGGCAGAGTGGATGTGGGTCAGGCCTAGAAGGCAGATTCATGGGTGAGCAGACCAGAGAAGATGAGGCTGGTGCCCGATCAGGTGGCTGAGATGTGGTGGGATTACAGCCAGGGCTGAGCGCTGGAGCAGGACTGTGGGAGGACCCCTGGCTGCACTGGGCAGCTCTGTGCATTTGCGTCACTGGCAGGCACAGGGCAAGGTGCACGTCAGCAACAGAATGGCCCTGGGAACCGTGAGAACGACCTCCAGCTAGTTCCAGGGGCAGCTGCCCTGGGACAGGAGGAGCTGCTGTGCAGCTGAAACTCACATAGGGGCCGTGCCGGATGGGGCACATCAGGCGCTCTGGGGACTGACACCAGTGCAGGTCCTCGGGCGGTTAGAGGTCACAGAGCTAGTCAGTAATCGCCTGTCAGAGGGGGCGACTGAAGCAGTCCAGCAGAGAGCCGCTTCTTAGACTGACTGAAGAGCCGACCCGTCTGCTGGCAGAGTCGATCTGCGGAGCGTGCATGTGCATCTTGCATGTGGCCACACGTGTGACATGCCCTCTCAGCTAGAGGGGCGCATAGGCAGCACTTCCAGGGAAATTGCTGGTAATGCAAGTCACCCAGCACCAGAGCTCCGTGACACACATTCACTGTGAGGCACATGTAAAGTTTTCATTTCTTCTAGAAGTTACATTAAATAAAAGCACAAAGAAACAGGTAGAATTAAAATTAATAACATTTACCCTGTTGTGTCAACATGTCATTTGCATGTGCAGTCAATATGCAAGTTAGTAGTGCAGTATTTTACTTCTTTAATACTCAGAGGCTGTGTGTAGCAAGTGGCCATTGTTTTGGGAATGCACCTTCAGACGTAGGGCTCTTAAGCTTCCCTGTGTCTGGATGCGTGTTTCATGATCATGTAACTGAATCCTGCTGCTGGGGTTTAGTCACTTGCCCACTGGCAAGAAGATGTGTGAGTGCGGTCCGAGATCTGCCTTGACATAGGCACCACTGTGCACGTCTCTGCCAGATTCCCCGTGTATAAGAATATCCGTCGTTTGAATTAGGGTCCTCCTAATGACCTCATTTTAAACTTAATTACCTCTGTAAAGACCTTGTTCCCAAAAAGGCCACATTCTGAAGTGCTGGGAGTCTGGATTCAGGCATATCTTCTCTGGGAGTGCATAGATGAACCACAGAGAGAAATGATTCTTAATTCTGAACACAAGGATATAAATCTTAATTTATACATTACTTGCCTTAGGCAATTCTTCAAGCTAAAAAAAAATTTCTTGTATGAGCCTTCTAATTAATGTCTTTATACTCTTGATGTGTTAAATGGACAGAAACCAGAAATACCAGTTCTTGAGATACACAAGAACTACCACGTGTTTCTCATCCCAGTTTTCTGTCCGTACACTCATTCAATATGAAACATAAAGCCAACACATTTTCTTCGTTGATGTACCAGCAGTTTTGATGTGGGGCATGGGATCATCATGCCAAGTTCCTGAAGTTAAATACGGCAGCTTAAGCAAAGATGCATAATTGAGAAAGACCCAGTAATGCATTTTGTATATGTAGCGATCATATTAAAAGCATTTAAAATTTCTGTTCTCTTAAACACTGCTCTTCAGCCTCAGAGCCTCCTAAAACTCATTCTTAGGCTTTGCCACGAGCACCGTATCCCAGACCCTGTCACCGTAAGCTGGTGGCTGAAGCGACTTGTTCAGCCAGCATCTGCTCCCTTCTCCTTGCCTGCATTTAATTCTCTCTCCAGTGTGATCGTCCAGTTCTGTCAAGCTCTGCTTCACAAAATGACATTTATACCTTCAAGGTATTAAGGTTTATTTTATGTGTCCTGATTTAAACTGGTTTGTCCCAAAATCCCAGAGGCCGATGTTCCCGAGAGAATGACTCCCTCCGGGGGATGCAGACCGAGGCAGCCAGAGCAGCTCCCCTCCTCGAAAGGACGGACGTGAGGCCGGTGTCCGCTGCCCATCAACGCCCTCCTAGGGCCACGGGACAAACCTTTACAAGGACAGTTTCTATAATTCTGCAATTCTAGGGCCACAAGGGAGAATCTGTTCTAGTAACTGATGCAAATCCAAGAAGTAAGGCATGTTTGTAGGTGCAGTGGATTTGGATTCAGCAGTTGTGTGCCTTATGCATTGATCAAGTCTGTAGCTTTCAAATTCCCACATTTAGTCAATTCCGTTATAATTGCAAAATCCCACAATTAGTCAATTCCGTTATATATATAATATATATAATTATAATATATAGTTACAGACTACCCCTACTCCCACCCCCCATCATGACACCGTTTCCCAGGACATTAAACCGCCATCAGCAGGTGAGGTGTGAGTGAAGAGGCGCACGCACATCCCTCCTGCTGAAAGGTACGCGGTGGCTGGGGAGGCGCCGGCACTCACACGGGCTGAGGTCCGCGCGGCCCCTGGGTCTGCGCCTGTGCCCTGCGTCCCACCCCGCACCGCGGTTGCCCAGAGGAGGCGGAGCCGAGCACTGGCCCCCAGCGAGCCTTGTCTCACAGTGAGTGAAAAGAAATGCATCAAAACCGTAGACGATACTGTGACCACACGTGGCTTCACGAGCATCGGCCTTGGCGCCCTGGCTACAAAGTTTTGGGTTAATTAGGTTTGTGTGTATATTTTTTTCTGTAAAAGAAGTTCTTTATATAAAGTTTGTATTCAGACCTTAAGAATGGCTTCAGCATAAAAGTTTAGTTCGCTAATAAATCATGTCCATAAATGGTATTTTCCAAGTGAAGACATCACTGACTCTGCCTGATTCCTCAAGCACGATGGATTTCACCTTCTCTGTCCATTGCAGTCTGACACACAGTTGATGAGGCATTCGGGTTCGACTGCATGGAACTTACTCGACGGTTCCCAGTGCAGACGGCTTCCCGGCTCTTTTCCTTGAAGGCGTTGATTCAGCGGTGACAGGCGTGGCCTGCCCTTCCAGGCCGTCCCCAAGCAGTCGTCCCAGCCTGCCTGGGCGCCATCCCAGGGCCAGAACCTCCCCAAGGTGGTGGGATCATCAAATGCGATCCCTAAGGGACAGGCTCGCAGCAACAGCTGAGTTATGTCCTGGTCCCGCAGGGAGGGCGGAAGAAGGCAGGGGCCCCCTGCAGCCGGGGGACCGCAGTCAGAGCTGCCCTGGGCGAGGGTGGGCGGGGATCGAGGCGCGAACCACGGGCAGCCTGTGTGTGGCTCGGTCCCTGCGTTTGAAGGTGACTTTAAGTTAACGGCGGTCTCCATCCTGTCCTCTTACTGCTCCTGGCCCGTTGTTTCCTTACCTGAGACGTGATTAGATCCTGGGGCAGCAAGACGGCGTGCCCCACCCCTGTCCCCATCCTCTCCAGAGCCCGTGGCGGCCCTCCCAAGTGCCCCCCGCCCGGGCCCTCCTCCTTCCCGCTGCCCTGCCCTAGTGGCCGCCCACGGAGGATCACCTGGGCGCAGGGCCATCTGATTTGGAATATTTAGCAGGATCTTTTTGCTCTGTTAAGGATCTTTACCAACATGCTCTCTGAAACAGGCTTTTTAGGCAGAAAACCCTCATTGGAAATGTGGTTTTCTAAGGTTGGCCTGTTTTATCATGCCATCTTTCTTACAGTAAAACAGCCCGTGTCCCTTGCTGGGCAGTGGAATAAAACTGCCACTTATCTGATTTAAACTTTGTGTTGTGAAATCACACAGCACATTCAACTTTCAGGAGGACAAACACAAACTAAAATTAAGAGGCTTAATTCTCCCTGTTGAAAATCAGGGAAAGATTCCCATCGTCTCCCTTTTGCCAGAGCATTTGCTGCAGAAAACTCGTAAGGACTTTTCCCCCCTTTGAAGTACATATACGTCCTTTTAATAGGCCTCTTCTCAGCCTGGTGACCCGGCTGTGTCTTTCTGAGGACCTGGGAACCAGCTCTTCGAAATACAGTCAGGAAGGAGGCAGCACCCCCATCTCTCAGTGGCCCTGGGAGGCTCGGAGGCAGAACTGGGCGCACCTTGTTTCAAGCTGTAGAACTACTTCCTGTTATAAAAATGTGTGAGGTTTGTGTTTTCCTCTGGATAAAGCCAGTTAGTTAACACAGGTGGTCACCCCGATTACCAGGGGATTTTTAAGATGAACTCGTTAGCGTTTTTCTTGGGAACGTGTGTATGATTGGTGTGTCTGCCTGGCTGTGCGAGCAGTGGGGCTTCCTCGGCCTTCATAGCCCCCAGCAGACCGCTGGTGATGTGTGTCACATCCTGGCGTAGTGCTTACCTGATAACTGTTTCCTTTCTCTGTTTCCTTTGTGGAGAGTAGTTCTGGGTTGGGAAGAGATTTTGTTTTTTATTATATTTCCCCAAATTCCTCGTGGAATAGATGAAATACAGAAACAGCTACTGTATGTAAATAGTGACTATATCCATGCATGCTCAGATATTCCTTGAAACAGTGAAAATCATATTTTTGGTTGTTAACATCATATTTTATCTACTGCAATGGAAAAGACTAAAATTTTATGGCAAATACTATTTCTTAAATTTCCACTGGCTACATCGTCTATTCTGTATGCTCCAAAAGGAATTCTCTGGTAATTTATTGACAGATAAAAATGTGGAGCAAATGTATTATGTATTGGAAACTAGCAGAGCCATTCACTCCCACCATGCGGGTCTCTCTCAGGACACCCACCATCGGGTTCTCGGGCGGCCAGAAGCTTACCCTGGTGAATTACATGCATGCATTGTGCCCCATCTGTGCATTTAACATAGATTTAGAAAAAACTCAATTTTACATCTTAAAAACTTGGCTGCTTATTCTCTTTGTGTGAAATGCTTTGGAAAAGGAGAAATACTTCCAAAGTGATGGAGTTAATTTACCCATTTGTTCATGTATTTTTAAATACGTGTAAAGGCTCCTAGGTGACGAGGGAAAAAAAGAGGAAATGGCTCCATCCTCAGGGCGGCCCCGTCTCCTGGGGCAGCAGGCGCCTCTGACGTGTCCGTCAAACCGACGTGATAAGTGAGGAGTACAAGAAGAAACCCAGTGGGGTGGGTGTGAAATGAGTGTACAGAATTTAGGTGGAATAATTCTGAAGTGATCCTTACAGTGGGGAGTGGTTTTATATGAATGAAATAAATGCACTACATTTAAACTCTGATATTTTTATAATACAAATAGAAATGTAAAATATGTTAATACGAGAGCTCTGCAGAGTGCTCCTTCTCTGAGAGTCACCTGTGGTCCTGCCATCAGCATCTCTGCAGAGGATCCCCGTCGTCGTGGGGGTGCCCCTGGTGTGCCGAGGGGGCCTCGGATGCAGAGCCGCTCTGCTTCTGATTGAGGGGAAGGAGATACTCTAGTCCTGTTCAGTCCTCTGCCATGTGTCCTGAAATTTGCATGTCTTTACCTCCGTGTCTCTCCGACGCCCTGTCTGCCGTGCATCCGTCCTCCCCCGCATCTCCCCCCAGACCCGCGCGCAGCTCCCATCCATGCGGGAAATGCTGCAATCGTATGCTGTTCATTACACCCCCGGACTGACTGCTTTTGTACTTGGAGGCTGTCCCTTGTGACACCCCTTCTCCCCTGCATCCAACCCCCCCTTCCAGCCCCTGGAGACCACCAACCCCTCCTCTGTCTCTCTGAGCTCAAGGAGACTCCCATTAGAAGAACATGTTTTGTTTTGTTTTTGTTTCTTAGATTGCATGTGTAAGGGAGGTCATGCAGTATTTGTCTTTCTCTATCTGCCTTATGTCACGTAGCATAAATCACCCTCAGGGTCTACCCATGTTACCGCAAATGGCAGGATTTCCTTGTCTTTGTGGCTGAGTAACCGTGGTATACATACCACATCTTTTTCCAGCCATCGTTGTTGGGCACTTGGACTGTTTCCATGTCTTGGCTGTGTGAGCAATGCCGCATGGACGTGGGGTGCAGCGGTCTTCTGGAGGCAGTGTTTTCCTTGAGGGTGTCCTGTCCTTCCCCGAAGGTGGGCGGGAATCCGGACACACTGGTTCTGGCTGACCGGCAGCAGGAGCCTCAGGCAGCAGGAAGGCAGACGGCCACAGCCTGGGGGGCCACAGGCATGAAGGGCCTGAGCCTTGAAGGCCTTCAGAAAAATCCACGACCAGATTCAACTGTGGGTCATTAGACTGAGAGCAGTTATCAGCCTGACACCTGAGAATGTGATCGTTTCAGAAAAGAAATATATGCTCCTTAAAGCATTCTGGAACGCCTCAGACATGGCAGGAAGTGTCCGTGTGGCGGGCCCTTGCGCTTGCTCGGCGCCCGGCGCAGAGAAGTGTGCTTTGGGAGTCATATTTAACTGGGGCCTGAGTTACACCACAATAACAAATAAAAGTGGATCTTCTTAGTTTCATGCTGAGAACGGTGATTTTCTTGCCCTATCCAGCTAGACTAGCCATCACCTTGCCGCCACCTGGTCAGCCGCAAAGCTCGCATGTATCAGAGGGCTGATCTGCCAGGGTGTTTTTCTTGGTATAAAAATGAATATTCTCATGCTTGCCTATCATCTGCCTCTCTGACAAATATGTAGGAGCCACGAGGTGACAACCCTTGTCTGCTTCATTTACTTGAACAGTGGTTGGTATGTAATAAATATGCAATAAGAATTTATTTCAGTTATGTGAGTGAATGAAGGCTTTCACCTGGAAAGTGAGGGGAATGTTTGAATCTTGACAGCGAGCTCCCCCTGGGGCACCAAGGGAAGGAAGATGTATCGGATTGTTTCTTCCCCTGGTACATCAAATCGTTTCTGTGCAGGTAGAACAGGCTCCTTCTCCAGGTGCCCTGCTGTCAGTGGTGTCAAGGAGGTGCCTCTGGGGTTGTCTTCAGTGACAGCGTAGTGGGAAGCCCCTTTTATGCCAGGGACTGAAATAGATGAGAGAGGGGATGTCAGGGAAGCGCCAAGCAGTGTCTCTAGGATGGACGGCCGGAGAATACGGCTGAGTGGTGCCCGTGGGATGGGGGGGGGCGGGCAGCCCACAGGCAGAGGGGCTGATGCGGCATCCTGTGCCCAGAACGAGAACCAGCTGACTCGCCTGGGGGTGTAGGGAGTCCAAGAGGACAGTGTTCTAAGATGAGGTCAGATTTTTCAAATGTATTTGTATTGTTTCAGCCTTTGAAATCCAGGCTGTACAGCTGATTTCATCTCAGGCCTCTGGGGTGTTTGAACAGGGCGGTGTCACCACCACTTTTACATGGCTTTCTTAGAAGATGACTGTGGCTCCTCCTGTGGAGAGAGGGTTCTAGAGAGGATGTGGTGGGTGTAGAAAGAGGATTTAAGTGGCTGTCACATTGATTTAAGGACTGTAAGGATTCAGAGCGCTGGGGAGCTCAAGAGAGCAGACACATGGGCACATTTTGTAGACCCAGTGGGCAGCATCAGTGGACTGAACGTGAGGAAACAGACAAATCCAAGGTAACTTTAAAATTTTTGACTTAAGCAAATGAGTTGCTAATAGTGATATTTATCCATCTGGGAAAGGATGGAAATGGGGGAGGATTTAGGCTGGGTGGGAGTTAAGGCTTAGCTTGAGCTCAAGGAAACTCCCATTAGAACAGGAGGAGATGTCACATCCCAGCATCCGGGGGCCGTGGACACGCAGGTGGTGGTCCAACTCAGGCAGCGATGGGGGAGAAGCAGAGGGCCCCCAGGGGTCCCCGGGAGACTGGAGCTTCCTGGCCGGCAGGCGCACTCAGGGGCACGGGGAAGGAGCAGGGAGCACCCATACACGAAAAGCACTCAAAGCGGAGGGTGGGTGCCCGGCTCCCTGGGAGGGTCAGGCTCCCTGCATCGGTGAGAAGCGAAGCCGGGTGGGCTGAGGGAGGAATCGGCACAGGGAGAGCGGACCAGGGTCAGCCCTTCACTGCGTTTCAGCTTGGAGACCTGAGCGTGTGGCTGGGCGGGTGGCTGGTGGCCGCGTCCCAGCACTTAGGGCCCCGCCAGGCCACCAACTCTGGGAAGAGCTCGCCCAGATGCTCCTCAGACCCACCCGGAAGTGACGTGTGGTCCGGGCACCTGTGACCAGTCGCCTCAGTGCCCGAAGCAGCCGTCCGCTGACGCCCTCCCGGAAACCCGCTGCCCGTCCCTGAGAAGGTTGACCTCGCTTATTTGGCCATTCATCCACCTTACCGCACTCAGCCTTCTCCGACAGCCGGGCTTTCTGAGGCCCATTCAGCGTGACATTGGCAGAGACGTGGGATACAGAACCTCCCAAGCTAGCGAGTCCCCCCTTGAGACCTCTGCTATCAAACTCTTGGTTTCAAGCCCGAATCACCGTCAGCAGCTGTCACCTGTTCTACTTCCACCCGACTGATTCAGAGGGTGTGAAATCCCTGAACGGGACCATCCTTCAAATAGCTAAGAACTGCTGTCTTATCTTCTGGAGTTAACTTTCTCTTCAGTTTTGCATATCATGTCTTACAAATATACATTCTTGCAAGTCAGCCCGTTCTCTGCTCTTCGGTCCAGTGCCGTCTGCTGGTCCCTCAGAGATGTGACGTGTGTTTTGCTGCTCAGTTACCCTGAAAACAGAAATGCCAGGTTATAAAGTAGATCATTTTATGATTTTACTAGATACTTAACACCACAATGATTTCTGAAATGCCATTATCTATTTATACCTCCATTAAGGTCATAGAAAAGTGACCATCTCTCAGCAACTTCCCAGCAGGGATACAATATACCATCTTTCCATATTTAAAAGAAATTAACAGCCCAGTGGGGTTGCCAAGATAGGGCCAACCAGCGCACATATAAAGACAGGGGCTTCATCCATCATTCCTACACAGAAATGAAACCCTAGAAATGCTGGAAATAGCAGCTTTTTAAAAATATTTGTGATCAGTTAGATATAATGATCCTAGAAAAATTTAACATTTCTTTCAGAGTTTGGAAAGCCAGTCTAATAATTTTTAGCTCTATAACTCATGTATAGCAGAAGATTTCTTTTAAACCTAAATTTTCTTTTCTTTCTTTTTTTTTTTTGGTTTAAAGTGTCTTATGTGATGAAAATACCGATACCGGCCAGGGTGGCTTCCCCTGCCAATAGTGTTTGCACCCTGCAGTGGCCCCCTCAGGTGTAGCCCTGCCCATAACAGGCACACAGGCATGAGCTGGTGGGCTCTGGGCCCTGGGACTGAGAAAGTGCAGAGTGGACTCTGTCGACAGGCAGTCCAGTCAGGTCAGGGCCATACTTTTGTACGTAATGCGAAAGAGTCAGCTTATGAAACATATAATTGTTTTCTGTGTCAAACACCCATTTTGAAAATAATGGAAAACATTAGAGGCTTGCACAGAAGCATGAGAGCCGACTTGTCCTGTGACACGAGGAACTGTGACCAGCAGCCGAAACCACTTGAGGTTTTAGGCTTGAGGAAATACTTGTCTTGGCATGGAAGTGAGAACTGTGCTAGATGACACTACTTAACTTTGACTTGTCTTTGGAATAATTTGCTGTTAGTGTGCAGCACTCTGCAACCTCCAGACAACTGTGTCAGGGAACCAGTGACCCGTATGTACACATGGCTGACTAGTGGATACGTACACTCCACCTTGGGGGGTGCTCGAAACACAGGAGAAGAGTTTTGGCAGGGCAAATGAGTTTCTTCTGGCAGTAAATAGTGGCAGAATTCTCATAATGTTTGTTTAAAATATAGTTAATGCAAGGGGGACTTAGAAGGAACATTAGAAAAATATTTATGCTCCATTTCTCTTAAATCTACCAACAATTATGGAATGTAATTTTCGCAGGCCACATATCATATGTATGTTTTGGAAACAAAGGTTCATTCTATGGCCTGTGGAATCCTATTAAAGAATCATATGTCCAGCCTTGGCAGGACCATTATAATGAGTTGCTAAAAATATGAATGGGCAGTTCACAGAAAAAGCACATGGCCTGATTAACATAATGTCTGTTCCACCTGACTGAAATTTACAGAATGGGTAGCTTAACAGCACAATGTCACCTCTGGGCTGTTAATTTCTTTTAAATATGGAAAGATGGTATATCCCTGCTGAGAAGTTGTGGACAAATGGTCACTTTTCTATGATCATACTGGAGATATGAATAGATAATGGCACTTCAGAAAGCATTTTGGCATAAAGTGTCTAGTAAAACAGTAAAATGATCTACTTTATAACCTGGCATTTCTGTTTTCAGAGATTTATCCTGAGGAGATATTTCCTCAAGTGCAAAAAAAAGCCTGTACAAAGAAGGCAGTTCTGTTTGAGTGACATGTTAGGAATAACTGAAATAATAGAATAAATTACACATAGGTTTACAAGAAACTGTGTTCCCCTGCTTAAAAATGTTGATGGACACTGGTTCTTAACATGGAATAGTGGAAGCAGAGTAGCCAGGAGAAAACAACATTTGCTGCAGATATTTTAGAATATTAATATATATAAATATATACTCTCGATAAGTTTACTTTTTATAAAAATGTAATAGAAATTTGTAAATGTGGAAGGAAAAATTAAAGAAATTTCAGAATACAATAGCAATTCTTGGATGCTGTAACAATTTGGGAGGCTTTCACTTTTATAGAATTCATGTTCATCAGATACATTCACCAGGTAGGTATAAGGTGGATACAATCTTTGTATCCACAATGTTTGGATTTTTTAATCCTTGAATTTAGATGTTTTGTACACTCTAATAAGAAAAAACATAAGAACATCAGAAACTAATAGGAATTAATGGAAGAGTGACGTAGCGTTTTCTTATTCCTGTTTCCCTGTGGGCAGGGCGCACGCCCCACCCCCAGGGCCAGCTCATGTTTCCTGTGGTCTCTCGTCTGCCGCCTCCCGTCCAGGACCCTGGCATCTGTCGCACACTGCTCCTGGGCCACCCTTGGCATCCCATGTATCAGATCCTGTTGGAGGCTCCAAGTCTCGGAGACAGTGGAGGGAGGAGAAACACAGCAAGAAGCTACTGTTTCTCATCTCACAATTCACTAAGCCATGAGAAGCAGAGCTTTGGCCTTTACTTTTCTATTTTGCAAAGCTTTGTGGATGACTGTTCTCAGTTTACCTGTTGGGAAGTAGCCCTGCAGCTAGGGGCTGCCCGGCTGCCCCGGACGGTCCACTGCTGAGGCCACACGCGCCTGGCCTCTGGCCTCCATTTGTTCTGGAGTTGGGGTGCACGTGTTAATGATGCGACCTCCCGAGTCTATCTCTGTCCCTGTGGATTTTTTTTCTGCAAATTTTCTAACATGTTAATGGGCCATCTAGATTTTGTTTTGCAAAGGGAAATGTGTCTTAAGAGGTATCAAACACTCCCAACCAATAGGTTTAAGTCATGCTAATTATGTTTTCTGATTATAGCAGAACTAAATAAAGTCTATATCCAGTTATCTGTTTACCCCAAATTTTGAAATTAGACAATAGACTCCTCAACAGTACTTGAGTCAAAAGAAATCAAAAGATAAATTAGAATGCATTTTGAATTGGACAGAAACTAACATACCCAAGGTTGTAAGGATGCATCTAAAGCGGGGCTCAGAAGGAAATGTATAGCTTAACAAAATTTTTTTTAATCATGAAAGATGGCCTCACATTAATGAGCTAAGCTTCCTCTAGTAGAAACTAGGAAAAGAATAACACATTAGTCAAAACCTAGCAGAAGAAGTTAAGTAATAAAGATAATATCACAAATCAATGAAAATGAAAACAAGGTCACTAGGGGAAATCAATGACACCAAAATCTGATTTTTTGAAAAGATCAATAAAAATGATAAATTTCTAATCTGAATGATAAAGAATAAAAAAGAAGGCACAAAGTGCCAATAAAAAGATGAAAGATACCATATTGCTAATGATTTCTACAAATGCTGATAAGATATAAAAATGTTATGCCAATAAATTAGTTAAAATAAATAAAATGGAAAAATAATCTTGAAAAATTACCCAAATCAATCAAGAAAAAGGACATATGACCTGAATAACTGTTTATTGAAGACATAGATTTTGTAGTTAAAAAGCTTCCCCAAAACTACATCAGGCACAGAGTTAGTGAATTCTACCTCACATTTGAGAACAGAGTAATGATACCAATCCTACACAAATTCTTCCAAAAAGTAGAAGGGAATACTTCTAAACTCAGCTAAGGACCTTTGCCTAATCTGTACTGAAATGTGGAAAGAGACATTTCAAAGAAAATTGCGACCAATAATCTTCATAAACATAGATATGGATTTGAAACATGGGTCAAGAAATAGTGGTAAAAATAATAGCTCTCCCGAGTCCATAGCTCTGAGGTAACATGAGAAGTGAGTTTTGTTCCCCTCCAGTAACGCCATAACCGCAGCATAAGCATAGAAACAGATCACGGGCGCTACATGTAGTTGTGGGTTAGACGTAGCAGCCAGCATGAAAGAGGTGCATGTGTGCACACATGTGCGTGTCTGTGAAGCTGGCCTCCAGCGTGGGATGGGATGGGAAGGCAGGGCCGGGCTGGAGTCCCGAGGGGGTGGGCTCAGGGCCGTGTCAGCGAGCCCTGGTGAGCCTGCCTAGTAGAGTTCTCGGGCAAAGTGAGGTAATGCCAGTAGGTGAGTGAAGTTTTATGTCGATTCTAAAAAGGAATTATCTCCTTGGCGTCTTGGCATTAACCTTTCAAGTAAAAATACACTGTTATTGTTGGCAGCGCTGTCCCATTCTCTCTCTATTTTCCACTTGGCTTTGGGACCTCATTTTTTTGATAGCTGGGAAAATGAATTTAAACCGTTTTTCTTATTCTCTTTCTGCTTTCCTGCTTTTTTGGGGGGAACGTGCTGTGTGTTCATGGCTTAGACTTTCAAGCTACCGTTCTTCTTGTAAAATTTGCACCATGGCACTGATGCTAGGTATTAAATCCAGCATCTCTAAATTTCCATGGTTCAAACTGGCAGTCTTTTAACACAGGAGCCATAAATGCTTTATTGCTCTGCTGAATTAAAAAATATCCTTGAGGCTTGGCCAGGCCTTTGACATCCTGCCATCGGTTTATAGCGATGGCCAAAACAAAGGGGGAAAATTCCCCTGCAGTGTGGCACTTAAAAGTCTTTTCCTTGCTCTGCTCTGTTTTGCTGGGTAATAAAACTGTTTTCTGGAATGCAAGAAAGAATGTAAATAAAATGTTATAATTTTTTTATATTTAAGAAATATACCGCCCATAGTGTGTCAAAGTAATTACCTTGTATTCCTACTTTTTAGAGAGTTTTTATCATGAAAGCATGTTGACTTTTACCAAATGCTTTTTCTACATTTTTTGAGGAGATCATATGAGTCTCACCTTCTGTCACATTTGGTTGATGCAGCACATGTACATCACATTGATCAATTTCATGCATGCAAACATCCTTGCAACCCAGGGATAAAATCCACTTTTAATGTTCTGTTGAACTTGGTTTCTAGTGTTTTTCTGAGGACTTTCGTATCTGTGTGCATTAGGGATATTGGCCTGTAATTTTTTTATGTGTGTTGTTTCTTTGTCCGGCTTTGGTATCAAGGTAATGCTGGCCTCACAGAAGGAGTTTGGGAGTGTCTCCTCTATCGGTGTTTGGGCTGGCTGGAGAAGTAACCATCTTGTTTAAATATGTGGCAAATACATGTATATAAATCTACATATACCAAAAAATATAAATCTGTTTACTGATTTCTGGGAAACTTTGGATATGGTAATAAGATTTCCAATAGCTAATATAAGCTCAGTCTTGTAGCATCATCCACACTTGGTCATATTAATTAACAATTGAAAGTGGAAATGTGTGGTGGTAAAAACAAAGCTTTCTGGAAACATACTATGGGAATGGCATCTGCAATTACATGAAAACAGCCGAGACCCCAGGGGGATGGTGAGCCCTGCTGACCATGGGTGACGGGTCTGGACCAGGGCAGGTAATGGCCAGGAGCCAGCTGTGGCGTCCCAGCAAAGGGACTTGCCAAACGGGTCAGTGCTGGAAGGCTCAGGCGTCACGCGCCCTTCCTGCTAAGCTAGGTGCCAAAGGAGATGGTTAGGCTCTCCTACCAGCAGAGTAGTGTAAAAGTGGAATTGTCCATAGGGTGCTGAAGACAGGAGCCCATCCCTGCATGTCAGCTGTATCAACAGAATCCAGAGGAAAATACCGTGTAGACCCAGAGAAATGACAGCGGGAAACACTGTAAGCAATCGCGCATCCAGTGAGGTTTTGCTTGGAAGCTGAAGGTCGGAATAAACGTATACGATAATCAAACTGACCACACTTTGCATAGTTCTTTCAAAATTGCTGGGCTGCCAAAAATAAAGTGACACAAACTGGGTGGCTTAAAGCCACAGAAATTAAGTTTCTCGGTTCTGGAGGCCCTAAGTCCAAAACGAAAGCGCTGGCGGCTGGTTCCTCCGGAGGCTCTGCAGGAGCTGTGCCGCCCGGTTCCCAGTCCTTGCCCACCGTCCTCGGCGTCCCCGGCGTGTGCGGCGTCGCTCGGTCCGCGCCTGTCCGCCCTGCCCCGTGGGCGGGCCCTGCGTGAGTCTGGGCCTTGTAAGGACCCCGGTGATCGGATTGAAGGCCCGCTCTCTCCAGACTGGCCTCCCCGTAGCTGGATCTTACCGCAAAGACCGCGTTCCCAAACAAGGCCGCACTCGCAGGCCGCGGGGTCAGGACTCCAGCCTGCCCCTCCGGGGCCACGGCTCAGTGCCCGGTCCCGGCAGTCTCCAGCTGAAGCGCCCCACTGCGCGTCTCCCTCCTTTTCGACAACAGCTGCAGGGAAAGCGAGGCGCAGGGTGGGCGATGCCTCCTCATCTGTAGTGGGTTATAGTTCTCTGTGACAAGTGACCAGAACAATTCATATTAGGGATCAATATGTGTATGTTTCCTGAGAGGGAACAAATGGCTGTTTTTACCATTATGTAGATGCTTTAATTTTTCATGTTGAAAACAGAAATTCAAACCGATAATTCCTTTATGAATTTCATAGTTTACCAATGTTAAATACACAAGCACATGCAAATACATAATACATAGGTATGTGTCCACATCTGTTATTTAGTGTGCATTATTAAAAATATGCAGCAGAATACACTATATTTTTTTATTACCACTGCAGTATTTATTTCATTTACAATTCCATGCATTGTCTCTCAGAAAAATCGTTCCATGTAACTCTCTAGTTACTCTATTGTTGGCATTTTGCAAGGACATGCAGTTTGGGGGAAGCATATTCTCCTAAAGGACTGGTTCTGAGACTTCCAAGATGGAAAAGCAACGGAATGACAGTGCACTATAAATAATGACAAAATTGTAAAGCTGTGATCCATAAAATACTTCAAAGGAATTGAGCTATAACAGATTAAATGGCTTGCCTGAAGTAAAAAGAAAAAAGTCTTATTTCTCATTTGGACTTTTGTCTAAAGCACTACATTTAGGTTAGACTTCTGCGCTAAAGCTATATACACTGGCTATTCTTTTGAACTTCCTGGGAAATAGGAATGAAGAGTATATGTTCTTGCTTGAATTCACAGTGATAGTCAGTTTATACCTTTACTTTTAATCAGAATTTTCTAAAGCCAGTATTCTGTTATTTAGTAAAGCTGTATTTTAAAATTTCTGATACATTGATGCCATTTTTTTTGCCTGAATAATGAAAAGCATTCTTTGTCTTCTGTTACTATTGTAAAATAAAAATCAAATACCAATCACAATAACAAGTCATCAACAAATTTAAGGACAATTTATTCAGTGCTGATTATGTGCCAAGAGCTTAGCATAAATCGTCCGAGTCAGTGTTTGCGAGAATCCTTCGAGAGCAGAAGCGACTCCTTGCCAGGGGATGTTCTGGGGAGCGCGATGCCTGGAAATGGCGCAGCGATGGCAGAGGAGAAGGGGCCCCACGGACGCCTGGGCAGGAAGGCACAGTGCGCCCTGGTGCCCTGAGCTGCAGACGTGCCCGCACAGCGCAGAGGGCCTCCCGAAAACTGCCGAGGGGTGTGGGGAGCGGCGAGCCTGTGACGGGAAAAACCGTGCGGAAGGACCCCAAGGAATTCAAGCCCGTGGCAGTTCCCTGATGACGGTGGCGGTGCGCCCGCTGAGGCGCCTGCTGTCTGTGTGGCGGCGGTGAGTCGGCGCGTGCCCGCGGCGGAGCAGCCTGGGGACGGCAGGCGGTGCTGGGCGGCCTTCGGGGAAGAGCGGCGGCACCTGTGCGTGCGCGGCCTTGGCGTCGTGGCAGTGCGGACAGCGGGCGCCCCCCGCGCGGGGGGAAGAACCTCCTTGGGGAACAGATGGAGGATCGCCGAGCGTGAAGGAATCCTGCGTTTTACTTTCACTATGAGCCCCACAGTCTGAGGTCCTTATATGTTCACTACATTTAGCATTTTTAAGGACTTTGAAAACTCTATGGTGGTGCCTCACTTACTTCCCAGGGAGTAAAGATAGTGGGACTTTGGAGATCGGAACGCTGTGGCACTCAGATGAGGACCGCAGAGGGTTGGCAGAGGGTGGGCAGGCCTGCCGCCGGTTCTTCTCCACTACGTGTGACGGGGAGGAATTCACAGGGACGGCAGGCTAGTCCGGGGGCCCCCCGCCGCTGCCCTTCTCGGGAAAGACAACACAGGCTCCCCCGCCCCTGCACTGCCCACTCTGCCAGGCGCCCACCCCCTGACCTCCCTCCCCTCCGCTGTCCGCTTGCTGCGCGTGTAGAGATGTTGCAGATACGGAGGCAGGAAGCTGTATATCGCTCCCCTTGCCTTTGTTCGGGGCTCAGACCTTGGGAGCTACTCCCCTCTGAGCCCGCCCGTGTCAAAACAAAACGACCCTCCAAGACCCCCGAGTGCCGCTTGGTTCTTCCATCAGCGATCCAGTCCAGGTTTTTTCCATAACCTGTGAATGAGTCTTTAACCCCAAGACTTTAATTTAAAGAGAGGCTCCTTTCAAACACCCCAGCTGAACCGACTTTGTGACCCTAAAAAGCAGGCGTTATTTATGCTGCGTGTGGAATATTACACACTGCTTAGGGCCTCCCGGCCCCCAGACAGACGGCAGGCTGCTGGGGAATTCCCCAGGCAAGCGACGCCTGGGAGGTGCGGGCTGCAGGGAGCCCACGCTGGCGAGGGGGACGTCGTTGCGTAGGCTTCACTTCTAACCTGCAGTGCCCCCAGAAGTCTTAATCCTCTACCTGGTTTGGAAGGTGCCTGAAACCCATGGAAACCCACCTAAAAACAGCACCAGGACCAAAAGCTACAGGAGCTTGCCCTGCTAAGTTATTAATGCCCCGCAGGGCTCAAGAAGTCTGAGACCACACTCACTGGGGGATGCCAGCCTGGAGACAAGCCTGCCCTCCACTGGCGCCATCTCTAATTTTTCTCTCCCCTGTTCTTGCACTGCTGCGGACCAAAATGGATGTTGGAAAGCTGAGAGCTGAGGAAAAGGTGCACACACGCATCATCTGGGCATACATGGATTTATTGCAAAGGTCCTTTCCCAGTAGCCGCAGGTAACAGTCATGTCCAGGTGCAAGTCCCCCCCTGTATGTGAGTATTCTGCAAACGGCAGCGCAGAGCCCCAGCCGAGAGTGTGGCCATGTGCCGTGGGGCCCAGCCTTCTGCTCCTTGGAGAGGCTGCAAGACGGAGAGGAAGCCAAAGGCATGTGAAGCTGTTTTTTGGAAGAAAGTGAGACAAAAGTTTGGAATGGATTAAGTTCTCTTTCTTAAAATCAGCCAGCATTTGGAGTGCAAGATGGAGTGTCACTCTGTGGGGCCATCCTGTGCTCATTAAAAAACAATGCGCATTCATCAAGGTGTGCTTATACAATGTGAATTAGGCAAATGACGTGCATTTGGAAGAGCAGCCTCCAGGCTGAGAAATTCTGCTACTAGATGAATAGGAATTATATTTTTATCTCATTTTGAAGTATTTAGTATTTGAAAGAAAAACTTCCAAGCCCTAAATATGTCTCTTTACTATTTGATTAGAATCAGCAACCAGTAGGATTGGGAATATAAAACCAGCTCCCTTTAGAAGCACACTGTTAAAGGAAGCTGCTATATTTTGTTAGATTTTTCTTAAAATGATTATATTGGAAGTATGCTTTTGTAGATGTACAATTATAATAAATAACCCATTTGATCCAGTTATGTTTATTTGGGAGGTACTGTTCAGGTTTTTATCTAGTACACAGGGAAACAGATTCACAAATTATGGGCCACTGAGTTTGGAAAAGTACAAACACATCCTCACAGGAGCATGTGGAGTGAAAATTAATCCCGATGGGGGAAACATGGGTCAGCACAGCCTTCATGCAAAAGATAATATTTGACCTGGACCTTGCAGATGGACACGTGATCAAGTAGGTTTTGGGTACAGGTGGGAGTCACTCGGTAGTTCTACTGGGCGCTGTCAGTGGCGGGTGAGTGCAGACATTGGCTAAGTCAAGCCATAATTGAGTGCATTGCACCTGGTGGGGTGTATCCTTGCTGAACATGGCCTGTAGGGGGAGAGGGACGGAAGTGCTGAAAATGAGTTCTAGGGAGGGCCGGTAATGGGTTCACAACAGGAGGTGAAGCTGTGATGAACGTGTGTTAGGAAAATCGAGTTGTGAGGAGTGTGCCACAGTGCAGTTATGTCCTGAGATCCATCCGGGGGCCTCTGAGCTCTTGTAGGTCTTGCTGATGGCGTCGGGACGTGACAGCAGGAATGGAAGGGGACCCGGGGCTGGTCACCCGAGCTTGGCCCTCCTGCCACTGCATCTGAGGGGGCAGTGGAGGCGGGAGGGGGGTACGGTGGGGGTGGGGTCAGGTTGCACCTATAGAAACCCCGCAACCCAGAGGGAGGGCACACTGCAGCAGACAGACCGTGTTTTATTTATTGTTTTGGGGCCCTCTGGCCAGATTTTATAGTTAAAAACACAAATTTTGTAGGTACTGAGCAGGACCAATATATAATTTGAATAAAACTTGCAAACCATCCTATTTACTGTACTACATATTTATAGAAAAGAATGGATTAACGCCAGCTAACTTGTAGAAGAAAAACGGGCGTCTTAGACCTGTTTTTCCTACCCCAATGGGAAGAAAGGACAGGAGACGCTGAAAATGACTCAGCTGCTTCGGCCCCTGCTGTGCAGACATGAGGGAGTCTCTGAGACCCAGTCAGTCCAAGAATAGCTTGGTTTAGTCTGTTTACACAAATCAACATAATAAACATCTTTCTTTTATAGCTCAGTTAGGATTTTATGTTATGGTGTCCATGTTTATTATTGCTTTTTTTTTAACCTTTCTCTGTGTGGCCTCTGTTGTTTTATTTTGTTCCTTGTTTTTCTTAAAATGTGAGACAGTCATTCATTTAGAATTACATTTACAAGTTTATGTAATATATTGAATTTTCCTTTATGACATACACCGACTGTCTGTAATGAGTGCCGACAAGATGGGCATCGTCCTGGTCCCCCTCCTCTGCTCCTTCTCTCCCTTCTCTCCTCTTCCCAGGAATCCTTCAGTTTATTATACTCTTTTCATTGGTATTCAGCCCGTATACCTAACGTCGTACCTGGACTACCTGAATTTTCAGCTTATGTCATTTTTGACACATGGCTGTAATTTCCGTGCCACATATGTCAGTTACGTTTATGTGTTTCCAAACTGTGAAACCTCTGCATTTACGTGAGCCGTGTCTTCCCTGCTCCTGCTGTCCAGTGGACCCGGTGCCCCTCACCAGGCCTCCTGCAGGCGTTTAGCCATTCGTATCCAGATTGTTTCACCTTTTAGTCATTGTTTTGTTTTATTCTGTTTTTCCAAGTAGTCGTGAGGGTCTATGGTGTGCACCCCAGAATGTTCAGAAAGCTTTGGTACTTTATACTTAAGGGCCAGCTAGCTGGATGGAAGGTTCTAGGGTTGTGCTTTCTTTATTTAGTGACTTTCTAGATTTACTTAATGATTTTGAATGAAAGATGTTCCTTTGACTTAAGAAATCTCAGAACTTACCAGCTGTGTCACTTGTGTCGTTTGAGTAATGATGATTGTTCCAGATAAAAGACATTTCTTTCTGTGCATGCATGTCTTTCTGAATTTCTGGACAGTTTTTATTTAGTATATTATTTTAATATTTGACATATATGATGTAGGCTTATGTTTTCAAATCTAAAAACTAACAGTGATGTTTAAAGTCATGGATAAATCTGAAAAATAATTGCTTTTAGTGAAAAAAGCCAGACAGAAACAAGTATGTATTGTATGTGTTTACATGAAGTTCAAGAATGGCCAAAACAAATTTGTGATACTAGAAGTCAGAAAAATGGGTAACTCTGATGAGGAAAGCTGTAAGGGGCAAGCTAGTTAACGTGCTAGAATGTTCTGTGTCTTATGTGGGGAGCTGGCCCCTCGGTTAAGGCGTGTCCCAAGTCCTTGAACAGTACACTTACTATCTGGGCTCTTACCATTTGTGATTAGACCCCAAGTCAGTAAGAGAACAATAACTTGTCAATTCTTTTATGAGCCCAGATTACCAAGATATGCAAATCTGAAAAAGATAAAAATAAATGTGTGAAGATGAAATATAGACTAGTATCCCCCATAAACATAAATGAGGTTATTTTCAACAAAACAGTAGCAAATCAAATTCAGCAGCACATAAAAAGGGTACTGCATCGTTGCCAGGCGCCGTCAGTAGGGGGCGTGAACGATTCATTCCGTCGGCGTCCTAGGCCGCGCCGAGAGCGTAGAGAAGCAGCCAGTGGTCATCTCAGAACGCCAGAAACACGTAGTGACGTCCCCGACGTCCGGCGACCGCTCGGGGGCTCCCCCTGCTGGAGGGGGGATCTTCCCGCAGCTGTGACCTGCGGGAGGTGACGGCACCGAGGTCGCGTGCAGGTCGCGGAACTGGTGGCGGGCGGTAGGACGGACGCTAAAGCCGAAGCCTTAGTCTCGGTGTCCGCGGAGACACACGGCTGGGCTGCGGCCGCGCGCACCGTCTGTCGGCCTGCGGGCCTGCGGCGGACCGAGCCGCGGCCCTTTGTTGAGCAGAGTCCCGGATCTGAGCGCTGTGTTCCTTGGGGCCGCACGTGGGGTGGGACGGCTCTGAGGGAAGTGCCTTCGGGGGGCGCCTGCTCCTCAGGACGCTCCCTTTGTCACGGCCCCGTCAGAGCACCGGGAGGCGGGGTCCCCGCAGCGGGGCCCGCCGGAGGACTTGGTCTACGACAGGAATCGCCCCCGCGCGCGTGCTGCCTGCGCCCCCCCACCCCGCCGGGCTTGCGGTCGGCCGTTGGGCACGGAGGACGCGAATCAGGCAGCGGAGGCGCGCCTGTGCCACGTGCCTGCACCCAGCAGCTGCGGGCGTGAGCCTTGGAAGGCGCAGGGGCCGCGGGGGGACTGCGGCCGTGCACGGGGCGGTGACACGCAGACGTCTGTGACTGACCAGGAGTCTGACTTGCAAGCGGAATGCCCGTGGGTGTAGGCGGAGCATCGCAAAATGCAGAAAGCCCCTCGGGGGGCAGCTGCTGGAGACCTGGCCTCACCACGAGCAGTTTTCACACCCAGCACCAGGAACATCATGGCATCTGCAACCTCCAGTGTTCTTTGAATGATGGGTCATGTGACTCCAAATAGGATTTAAAACACATACTCCTCTGCGGCTCCCGGGTCTCAAGATATCTCAGGTGTGAAGGGGCGAAATGTGACTTTACAGTAGATTTTGATAAATGAGGAATGTATGTTTAATCTCCAGAGTAACCACTAAATAAAACACACAATTTCAAAGACAGTAGTTGGGCAGAATAGAATAATTAATCCAAAAGGAGGAAAGACAAAAATGTAGAACAGGAGATAAAATAGAAAACAGTAAATTGGAAGATTTAAAGCCAGATATATCAGTAATTACAATGTAATCCATATTGAAATACTCTAATAATTAGAAGTCATATACTGTAAGAATGGACTGAAAATAATGATTATTTAGGGTGACATAAACACAGCATATTAGCCTTGGGTTCAGTCTTTGAAGGATTGCTTTAGAGTAACACCTGGTTGTAAATAATCTGGTACCAGGTTTATTTTTGACAGGGTTCAGAAGAAGCTACCCCAAAATGTGGCAGCTCACCATATTGGATATGTTAAGATGGAGGAATCTGAGGAAGGGCACGCACCCCAAAGACCTCCTGACCTTCCCTGGAAGCAGGTCGTAGGGCCTGGGGGCAGCGGGCACTTAAGGGCGGGCCTTGCCGAGTCCCCGGCCTCTGTGCGCAGCCCGCCTCATCCTCGCACCCCTCCCCCGACCCCACTCCCCACCAGACCGCGGCCTGGCTCCCCCGAGGGCCCTCGCCCCGGAGGAAGCCTGGCCCTCCTGCGGAATGTGCGCCCAAGGACCCTGTGTGCTTCTCTGTCTTCACGTGTCGCTGATGACAAGGCTCCCATCCGAGAACTCAGAAGCGCAGAGGACAAGACGGTTTCCTCTCGAATTTTCAGAACAAGAATTAGGTTTCACCGGTTACTAGTCTTCACAAAGATCACTGAATGGAATCTTGAAGAGGCAGAGCCCATCATCCCCACAGCTCACCGAGGGAGAGCACGAGGTCTGGGACGGGGCACCCTGCCAGCCCCGGTGCCTGGGTCCGCTGTCCGTTCTCACTGCCTGTGCCGCATGCGCGCGCCGTGCAGAGCGCATACGTCCTCCTGGTGTCTGCATCTCGGCATGGTAGACATCTGCTGCGTTCCTTTTATTTCTTTTGTCCAAAAACCCCCTTACGTGCAGAACTGAAAAACGTCAACAGAGGAATTAGATTTGTATTTGAATCATAGTCACTAAAGGGGGGTGTGGTGGGGTGGCCGTGGTTGCCAATCCACTTGTCAACAAGGTAAAACGTGCCCCACACTATAAGGTGCAGTTTTTATGCTTTATTGTAATTAATCTTCACAACTCAGTAAAAAAGGCATTATGCCTATTTTCCAGATTAAGAAACTGGTCTTTTCAGGCTTTATATCATTTGCTCTACTTTGAATAGCTAATGACCGTTGATGTTGGATTTGAATTCAGAGCTGACCTAAAAGCACGTGTTCTTTGCCCCAGAAGAGAATTTTTCAGAGTGTGTTTCAGAACATCAGTGTGAAAGGCATTCCACAGAACGGAGTGTGAGTGAGGCCAGATGTCAGGTGGCATAAGAAACACCATTTCCTACCTGGATCTTCCTGGTGCACAGAGCACGTGAGCACGTCCTGGAGGCTTGGGTCACCGCACAGAGCACAGGTGTCCTCCACCGGGGCCTTGTTCTCATGTGAAGCAACCACACTGCCGTCAAGCCAGACTCATTTTCACAGAACTCACCGGGAAATGCTGTAAAAATTCATTAATATCAAGTCAGGTCGGACAAATTCCTCCTATTCTTGAAGAAATGAAGGCCGTGGTGGGCGAGTCCAATGCAGTGAGCAGGTAGGTGTAAGACAAGGGCCACGCGTAAGTCAGGCCGTGGAGCAGCCGCGAGAACGAGACTCCGCTGCGCAAATAAGCCCGAGCCGACCGACCCGCTGCGGCTTGTGCTGCCCCAGGAGCTCGGCCCCCGCCTCTCTTTGCCGTCAGACAGACTTAGAATTGTTGATGATCCGGCCAGTTCATGTTTTTTACGTTAGGGAGCGTTCGGCAGTTTCTGGGTTTTTTGGCCAAGCTTATCTTGATTTTAAATGCTTGAACATTTGCATGTAGGTAAAAATTGATGCTCTGAAAAGCTACTGGTGATGATTGGACACAACTGGTCTATTTAAATTGATGTATTACAGTTGTGAATATAACATTTCTCTAGGCATCAAAGAGCAGCCAAAGCCACGTGTCCACAAGTGATGCGACTCTGCTGGTTGTGTCTATTCACTTGGGAGTTTTAGCCTGTTATCTGATTACCTCATGTTACCTGGGGTTGGAGAGAAAGTTCAAAGATCTCCTTGTCAGGCTATGACAAGAAAAAGAAAACTAATTCCCCAAATCCCACCCAAGGCGGTGGGATCTCAGCATTACCCGCTTGTAGACTCTGGGTCACCTCTCCTGGCCTCTCCCTTGTCTGTGTGACCATTTAATGGCTACAGTTAGACGTGTTCTACAGACGGGGACGTCCTTCTCCAGGCCTGTGCCGAAAAGAGCTATTCTGTGTGACAAGTCACCAGCAAATACTGGGAAACTGAAGTTCCTCCCTGATTCTGTCTGAGAACACGCTGACGCCTCTGGACTCGTCGTCTGTCTCCTCGGGCCTTCGTTGTCTTGGTGAGGAAGGAATCGGGCCAGAGGGATTGAGATGATCTCTAAAAGTCTTAACTGCACATGGGATAAGCTCTTTATTCATTCTTCTTTTATGGGAAAATATGGTATTTTTAAATCAATAATAAATAACCAGTAAATTATAGTTGGTGCTTCTATTTACATCCCAGACCCTTAAAGCAAATGACTGTCTTACACTGTAGAGGCATGTTTTCAGACATATTCTTCCAAGTTACCAAGTCAATTATATTTTCTACTCAATGATATTATTCCATGATATAATGTTTATTAAATAAGCTTCTTTCATCTTCCCAGCCTCAGAAGTCTGACACCCATTTCTAGCATGAAGCCAGTCTCCTGAAAAGCAGCGAGTAATCTTCGCTTCTGTATTCTTAATGCATTTGAAGATGATATTCACTGTAAGAGATACTGACACATTCTGACTTAATAGGGCGTTGCCTCATAAAGAATAAATGTTTATTTCTGATAAGGATGGTTTTTGAAATGTCAACATCCAAACAAAATTTTGCAAACAGCTTTGACTTATTAAGGTTGGGAACATACTAATTCCCAGTCCCTATTATGGGCACAGTGTTCCTCACTGAAAGTTAAACTCAGAGTCACAATTCTATTGTCGTTTGCTTTTTAACTTAGTTAAAGAGGCACGTTTGATCTTTGTTTTGGTTTTTGGTGGGGGTTTTTTTGGTACATTTAATTTCTCACGAGAATTAAAAGCTCCAGAAATTTAATACTTTTATGACATAGAAACTTTAGTTCAGAGTTGTGATGCTCCCTCCTGTTTTTCGCTTTCTGTCTCAAACCTGCCAAGCGTAAGTATGTATTTTTTTAGGCCATGGGTTGCACGGAAAAGAAACTTTATATTTATTACAAATTTCTTACACTTTAACTTTACTAGTTTAATTTATTTAGTCTTTTACTTTATGGGTATGTTTGAATACTTAATATATGCAAGACACTTGTAGGTATTTTGAGGTCCAAGGTGCTGCTGTGGGTAAACAGGGACGCGAGTCAGCGATGCTGCCCGCCCAGCCCGAGTGCCGGCCGGTGGTGCAGGGACAACGTCACCGGTCACAGCAGTTCGCAGACCTTGGGAGAGGCTGTGTGCTCAGCCTGTTTCTGGAAAACAAGCAGCTGGTGAAGATAAAGATGGGGCCATGCACGCACGATAGGAGAGATGCATAAATGTCAAAAAGCAACAATAGACAAGATGGAAAAAAGTGGAAAAATTGTCAGAATATGCAGTGTAGCTTTTCCCAGAACTCATTTTGCAGCCCAAGGGAATAGGAAATTGGCTTGAAAGACAGAAATTAGACTGGTCTGTGAGGATCTAGGTAAAAGCTCTGCATAGTTTCAGTTTAAGAAATTGCAAACTACTAAATTGTTGAAAAATTATATGAAAGGACCAAACAGTAGCAGTGTGACTTCAGTGATAATTTCTTTAATATGTTTTTTAAAAAAGAATGAAACATGAAAGCACATCTCATTTTAGAAAAGAAATTCCAAGTGGAGTTCCTAAATATTTCTTTATCAGTAACCATGTTGTATTCTCTCTTTTATTAAAAAAAAAAAAAGCAGCAAAATATATCCCTTTTTAAACATTGGAGTTTTTTCTGAATCTGTGAAGCTAGAAGAAGCATTTAAAGTTTCTAGTACATCATTGTATCAGAAGGGCCCCATGTGCAGGTCCTTTAGGGCCCACCTGCCACCCTCTCCCACCTCCACCCCGTCCTCCGTCCCCACCTGCCAGTAGTGTGGCCTCCATTCCTGTAATTCCATCCTTCCAATAATTTGATATAAATGGACTCATAGAATATGCAATTTGTAAGGATTGGACCCCTCAGGACGACTCGGGACGATTCTTAGAAATTCATCCTCTTTGTGTGTCCATGAAAAGTTACATTCCCACAAAACCTGAACACAAATGTCACAGAGGCTTGTCTGTAACAGCCACAGTGTGGGAACAAGCCGATGGCTCTCAGTGGGCACAAGGTGAGGCACAGCGCGCACTGTGTGCCAAGGGGCACCACTCGGCAGCAGGAAGGAACTGCCTACTGACACATTCTTCTACTTTCAACTTATTTTTGTCTTTATATCAAAATGTGTTTTAGGTAATAGAAAGTTGGGTCTTCATTTTTACAATCCAACAATCGGCGTCTGAATTGGAGAACACACACCTTCCGTGTTTGGTGTCGTCACTGTGACGGTCAGGTCACATTTATCTTGTTATATTCATTACACTTGTCCCGTGTGTTCTTTGGTTCTCTTTCCTTTTTTGTCTGCATTCTACTAGATTTCCTAAGTATTTTCTACAATTATATTGGATGTTTTTTGGCTTATTAGCTGTAGTGCCCTGCTGAGTGTCGCTCTGGCTTCTTTACCATCGACTGGCTCACTGTGGTCTGTTTGCGGATGTCACACCGCCGTGCACGTCAGCCAAGGACCTTACACGCCCCTCTCCCCGCTGCTGCTCATCTTCTCTATTTTTCCTACACTCCATTGTAAATGTGTTAATTCTACGTCGGACACGTCACACTAATTGCTGTTCGGCGTGAACAACACTCTTGAACATGAAATCAAATAACGGGTAGTGGTTTCACACGTGTCCTGTACTTCCCATTCCGAGCCTGTTCCCGTGTGCGAATGTTTCCACCGGCTTCTCTCCCGTCCCCGCGGAGGCGTTCTTCTGACATTCCCGGCACGGGGTCTGCTGCCGACGGGACCGCGCACTGTGTGTCTGAAAATGTCTCGTGTCGCCTTGCCTTACAAAGACCGTCCTGCCGCGGTTCGGGTTCGGGGCTGACTTCGATGCCGCCGTGTGCGCTGACGGCCCCGCTGCGTGTCCGTGTGGAAATCGGCCCCAGCCCTTGTTTTCGTCGCTCTGTATGGAGTGTGTCTTTTTTTCTCTTCAACTGCTTCTAAGAATTTCTCTTTATTATCAATTTCGAACATTTAATTCAGATACATCTTCATATTTTTTAAATGTTTTTTTTGCTTACTGCTTGTAGAGCTTCTTGGACTTATAATTTCCGTATTTCACATAGTTTGAGAAATTATCAGTAATCAGTTCTTCAAATATTGTTCAGCCCCAGACCGAGTAAGGGACTTTGTGTGCACGGGGCTGTAGGATACCGTTGTGCACCTCCCTGGCTCTCCGGTCTTTTATTTAATCATCACTATTATCTGTCTGTGACTTTGTTTTGGGCAATCTCTGTTGCTGTGCCCTCCAGTCCACTAATGTGTTCTTCTGCTCTGTCTTCATGGTCATTGATCTCATTCAGTGTAGTTTTTATCTGTAGGAATTCAGGCACTTTTTTTTTACATAACCCTTGTCTCTACATTTTTTTAACATGTGGTAAAGTTATAACTGTTTTAGTATAGTTTTCTGCTATTAATAAAACATGTCATTTCGGGGTCCATTCTGATGGGGCAATTTTGATGCTCATTATGGGTATTGCTTTCATGCTCTTTTCCATGTGTGGACAGATTTGATTGGATGATAGACTATAAATTTTACATTTTGGGGTTCTAGATATTACTGTATGACTAGGATCGCTGTCTTAGCATTTATCTCATTGAGTATATACTTCGTAACTGCCAGTACGTTTTTTAAACTAAATATTTACGCAGCTGCCGCTCGCGTCTCCCCCGGACACGGGGCCCCCGCCGCCCGCCTGCCTGGGGCGCTGCCAGCCTCGCCCTTTGCCCGCCCGCCCCAGGGCAGATCGGCCCGTGTGCTGCGATCGGAAAGCTGCTTTTGCCGCAGGTGCCGAAGTGAAACGTGGGAATCGCCGCAGGTGCCGAAGTGAAACGTGGGAAACACCAATGACAAGGAAGAAAGCGGGGAAGAGTCAGGGCAGCGCTGCGTGGCGTCCGCAATGGGGCGCCCGCAAGCCCGCGTCGCCCCGACGGGGACCCCCCGCCCCCCGGGTGCACGATAAAGCGGCCCTTGTGCGCCCGTGAGAGGCCGTGCCGTCCGCCGAGCGCTTGAAAGGCGCCCAGTCGGCGGGTGGGAGACCCCCAGGCAGGCCCCCTGCACGGCGGTCGCCCGCGGACACCGCGTGCCCGGTGCTCGTGCAGCCGCTGCGGGTCCCGCCCGCTGAGCCCGGCCGCCGGCGCGGGGAGCGGGGCCGCGTCCTCGGGTTCCCCCGACAGCCGCAGGGATATTCCTCCCCACTGACTTTTGGGTTACGGGCTTGCTTTCTCCGCTAGAATTAAGGGTAATTGCTTAAGGAAAGTGGATGGAAACCCTGTGATGGCGCAGATTCCAAGACCTCTTTCCGCAGGGGAGGCGGTGTTGACTGTTCACCGGGGGAGGTTCGCTGCCGTTCGAGGCACAGGGGGAGGTCGCACTTTTAAAACTTCACAAGTCAGGAAAGACCATTCAGATTGTTTTAGTCAAAGGAACGCAAGCAGAAGCCACGTGTGCCGTCGCCCGCAGGAGTGCCACCCCCACCCCACCCCCAGCCCTTGTTTCTTGGCGCCCATCTGAGAAGCACACCGATTGGTAGAGACCAGCCTGCGACTGAAGCAGTCGGGGACACCGAGCCAGCCTGTGCGAGTGACAGCACGCTCGCTGGTCACCCTGCTGTGACTCGGGCCCTGCTTGTTACCCCATTGGTAACCTGTGCAGTCTGTTCTGAGTCAGACATCACGAATTACCTGCGTTTGTTATGTTGATCTCATTTGTACTTTGATTTCTTTATTTTCGAAGGAAATAACAAACATTGACATTTATACTGACAACCTTTGCAAGCTACTAAAAATGTTTAGTGAGCAATAAAGCACACAGTCAATTTCCATCTCAGCAGTCAGTTATTTAATTGATGCAGTTTAACATTTCAAAGCATTTTCACCGCTTTTATTTTTGGCTTACATATAAACACATAGCCCCACTAATTTTCCATTGTAGCTCTGACCTTGTCAAATCAGTGTTTTATGAAAATACGATAGTAAAAATAGAGATGCGAATTGCCTGGCCAACAGTGAAGAGAATGAATCTGTTAATTTTGAACACTGGAAAGTTCAAATCTCTCTAAATAGTTTTCTGATTTTCCTCAGTGTTTTTAAGCAGCATTATTAATGTGTCATTTACATACCATAACACACACTCACTGTAGGTTTTCCGCTCACAGACTTTGGAAACGTGTAACCCCCGCAGCCGTAAGCCGGGTCAGGACCCTCGCCACCCCACCCCACTGCACCCTTGTGCAGCCAGTCCGGGTTCCATGCGAAGCCCCAGACATACGCCCATCTGCCCTATCATTTTGCTTTCCGAGATGTATCTCCAAATAGAACCGTACAAGATGTAGTCTGTCACTCACCTCATCTGTGTCACAGGAGCCTGCGATGGGCCCCATTCAGCTCCTTCCTGAGCAGTACCCCATTGCTGTCACTGTCTGTTAACTCATCCATCCCCCGTTACATGACCCTCTGTTACATGATTAGCAGGACAGCCGAGAGTGGATGTCTTGGCCTGGTGTTCAGTCACACGGGAAAGTGTTCAATTTGTCAATAGTAGGTGTGATTTTTCCTATTTAGTAGAAGGTGGACCCGCCGTGTGGACATGCTCACCTCACCCCAGGTAGGATGGCTATTATTGAAAACACAAAACATGTTGCTGGCAAGGTTGTGGAGACACTGCTACCATTGTCCACTGCTAGCAGGATGAAAAGAATTCCCTAAAGACAGAGCTGCCCTACGATGCAGTGGTCCCAGTCCGGGCATGTAGCCAGAATCAGAACCGAAGCGATCTCTGCACCCCACGTTCTCATGCACCCAGCATTATACACAGTTGCCCAACTATGGGAGCAGCCAGGCTTCATGGACAGAGGAATGGATAAGGAAAATGTGGCATTTATACAATGAAAAGTCATTAAAAAAAGTAAGGAACCCCTGCCAACCATAACAGCCAGGGTGAACTTGGAGGGACTCTCGCCAAGGGGACTAACAGTCATGGAAGGACACGTATGCGGTTCCGCTCAGGCGTGGGATCCGGAACATCCTAACCCACAGAAGCAGAGATCTTGACCGTGGCTCCCGTGGACAGAGGACCTGTCACTCAGGTGTCAGGAATGCTACGTGAGTCATCCCTAGATAACTGGGGACCTCTTGGGGAGAAGACGGCATTGTGCCCTTTAAATGTGCTGAGGTAGATATGATGAGTATTCTAAATAAGTGTAGGGGGGACACAGGAGTTCCGGGAAGTGTCGAGTGTGTCTGTTGCCTTGACCGCGGTGATGGACTCGTGGGTGTACGCATAAGCCCACTCATCAGATTGCGGACATTAGGTACATGGCAGCTTTTTGTATGTCAACCAGCTTTACTGATGAAGCTGTTAGGAAAGAATGCTGTTGGGAACGATAACTGTTTTGTGTTTCCTGATTATTTTAGGATAAAGGAATACAGTTGGTTTTTCATACTGATCCCGTATCCTTGACCTCACTAAACTCATTCATAAGTTGTTCATAATTTTCTGGACTCCTGTGACTTCCTGTAAATAGAACGTGCCATCTGTGGGGTAGAGAGCTTCACTTCTTCCTTTACGAGATCCGTGCTGCAGCGGCCAGAGCTCCCGTCACAGGTCAAAGTGAGCGTCTTGGCCTGGCGTTCAGTCTCGGTGGAAAAGCGTGTGCCTTGTCAGTAGTAAGCGTGGATTTTCCTACAGGAAAGGTGGGCCTGTGGTGTGGGGGCCTCTCGTCCAGCCCATGGGCCTCTGCAGCTCTGTCCTTCCATGTGGTGAGGCTCACCCAGTAGGAAGGCCGGTGGCACCTTCGTGAAGAACTGGGCAGGCCTCGGGAGTTGTGTCTCCTCATTTCTGCTTATATCACATTTGAATTCCTTTGTTTGCCTATTAAGTAAATCACATCAATTTAAACCGCATCCCCCAGAAAAATGTTGCTTCTAATGTCGCCATCAGGATTTATGTTCCAGCCTTGTTCACGTGTCGTACCAAAGGGCAACCCTCCGAATGCCAATCAAAACCACACTGAGATAGCACCTCACACCAGTCAGGAGGGCCACCATCCAAAAGGCAAGAAATAATAAATGCTGCTGACAGCACGGAGAGAAGGGGGCCCTTGTACTCTGTTCGTGGGAGTGTGAATTGGTGCAGCCATTGTGGAGAGCAGTACAGAAGGTTCTCAAAAATTAAAAATAGAAATACCATATCATCCAGCAATTCCACTTCTGGGTACTGACTGAACGAAATGAAATCACTATTCCCCAAGAGGTCTCTGCATCCCCATGCTCAGTGCAGCAATAGTCACAACAGCCAAGGCGTAGATGACCTCAGTGTCCATCGGCAAATGAATGGATAAGCGACACCTGCCCTACTCAGTGCCCCCCCGCATCCAACAGTGCGTGCAGAGCTCTGCTGTACTGCCAAGACCAAAATATGCTGCCTTAAATCTTCATTCCTTATCTACACTGATTTCATGATCAATTTAAATGTGATCTTTTTCTCTGTACGTCTTATTTATAACTGCTATGCATAGTTTAACAGCTAAAGCGTATTATTTTGAGTGCATTCTAGATGCCTAGTAAATTTACATGAGTATTCAATGAAGTCTTCTGATAATATGAGATAGTAGAAATGCATCACCCTTTATTGTAATGATCTAAGAAAATACTCCAAAATAGTAAATTGGCAGTAAGAAAGAATTTCAATATCATATCCATCACCTTGGCATAGTTCTGAAAATGAATGTTCAATCTTCAGGTGTGAAAGGAATATGGAGATGAGCTGTGGAAATGCAAACAGCTGTGTTGCATGTTGTCTGTACTTGGAAGGCATTTTGATTAATGCAGCAGTATTTGTGGGGGGGGGGAAACTCATTCAGCAAATACAGAGTAACCCAGAAAAACTTCTATTTCCATATGCTGAAAGGGGATAGACTTCTTCATGTGGAAACCCATGTGGGATAGAATATGCACTGAGAGGAGGGGACTGCCTCTCGCTGCAGTGACGGACAGCTTCCTCTGGGCGGGGCTCTTGGGGAACATTCTGCGTGCATGAAGAGATGCATGCCTGTGATGTATTCTGACCTATAGGAGGAATAGAGAAATCAGGAAAGAGGGATTGAAAGAGGGAGAGATGGAGTAGAGGAGACGACACTGCACTGGCCCTAAGTAGCCTGCTGAATGAATGGAGGTGGTAGCTGATCTCCTGAGTGGTCCTCGGGGTGGAGGCTTCTGACATAGTCCTACCAAACGGCGCCAAGCCTGCTGGAAGCTGGAATGCAAATCAGGCTAACAGTCCACCCGGGTGAGAACCTGTAATATCGACTATGAGAGGCAGGTGGAGGCATAACACGGCCAGGTATGAAATAGAGTAACTTCTTCAGACTTTTCTCAGATTCCCTCACCTTCTTGCCAGCCTGTCTTTATCCATTGCTTCTCCCAGTTCTCTTACACCAAAATCTCCCAAATATCAGAGAAAAATTTATAGGAAGTAAAATTCCTAGGAAGGGTACCCACATTTGGTTTGCTAAAAGTAATCCACCGTGACATGTTAGGAAAATATGTGGGAAGATTCCTCTTGGGGGTTGAGCTGCCACAGAAGTAAATGTGCCACTGAACCACAGAGACCCAGGTATCCCCTGGACGGTGGCCCTCCACAGCTGGCAGAGTGCCGCCTGCCATCACTGAAGCTGGGGGCTCCTCATGAGGAGCACATAGCCCGCACTGAGCAGGTTAGTTACAGGATTAATACTGGCTGTTACACGGTAGGTGCCCACCGCCCGCTCCCCTTTACCCTGCGTGCTGGAGGGCATACATGAGCATGGCAGTCAGGGAGCAGCTCCAGGAAGCACATCCACCTCACAACTGGCTGGCGGTTTTCAGGGAGAAAATCTTTGGATGAATATGAAAGGAATATACTTACAATGACAGGAGATCTTAAAGCATCCAGTGAAGGAGAAGATTCCCCTGATGGAAAAACTCCACAGAGACCTCATGCAGTGTGTGTGTGTGGGGGTGACTCTCGTGACACACTGAGCCAAATGATCTCACTGTCCATCCTGCAGTCACTTTCATTCGTGTGGTAAAATATGTGAATACAAACATGGCGAGTGTATGTATGTGGATACGTGTGAACGTGGGTATGAATATGTGCTGTTACAGGTAAATCATAGACACAGGCCTGTTTGAGTCTGGAAATGGGTGCAGAGCGTTGGCGTGGTGGATCAGCATGGAGCAACCAAGATGGAGGCAGAGCTATCTAGATACCACTCTAGTCATGGTGTACCTAGAATAAATCATTGAACATCGTCTGGTTCTTCTGTCAAGTGAGGGAAATAGCACCAGTCCTACTATTCTCACAAAGAAGATAGCAATGTATAATTAAAAACCTGTCTCACATCCATTATCTCTTTTAATAATAGCAGCTGTGACAATCTTGATAAGATAAACGTGGAAATTGGTTTTTAAAGTTTAAAGCAATATAAAATATTCATTATACCTAGAAAAGAAGTATTTGGTTTTAAGATTTGAGTCATGATTAATGCACGTAATATCTTCCTAAAATAGGAAGGGCAGGTGAAAACAAAACACTATGACGCCTGGTAACCAGTGAAGATTTGCTGCCTATCGCTGAACTTACTGTGTTCCAGCTCAGCATCAGCCCTAGTCACCAAGCGAGAGTCTGACGTCCTGACTAGCAGGGTGCGTGTGCGCCTGTGCGTGCGTTTAGTCTACTCACATTGGTCTCATACTCTTCTAACCCACTGAAATCACCTGCTGTTCAGAACAAACCTGCCTTCTCGTTTGGCAAGATGCTGCTCTAAATGTCCGGCCCATTGATTTGATGACGTACCTTCTGCCTTGCAATGTGGCTTCTGGCTCGGTGACCTAGCGTCCTCTCATTTCAGGAGACAATTTCTTCTCCCTCAGATGTGGAGACAGCATAACTCTTACTGAAATTCCTTTCCTGAGAAAACCACATGATACTTGAAGTTCTATAAAAACTATAAATCTGGTCTACTTTTATTTTAGTATGTATTTTGTGATTATTAATATTCTTTCATCTTTATCGACTATTCATAACATATTGATGTAAAGCCACTTTCATCCTAGTGAGGAGGGTCCCAGCTCTGCCAAGTGTCTGAATGATGGGGTTTGAATCGGTCGTTGCCACCACAGGGGAAAGAGGAAAAAAATCTGAGGAAAATAGACAATGATGTGAACGTGGGACAGAGGAAAACCACAAAGCTAGCAATAACCCATCTCACATTTCCGAGTGACAATTGCCCATTCAGAGAATTTTAAAGTGAGTTAAACTAAAACTCTTATACTACCTAAGAAAAAGAAAAGTGAAATGAATCGCAGGTGGATTGGTGGATTTTCATAATGGTGGGTGAGTGGGAAAACCTGCCACCAGAAGGCATGATCATTATTAAGCTTGATAGTAATTACATCTATTTTCTCTGATAAAGGCTGGGTACTGACCTGTCAATGTTCCTAAGTTTTTGCCACATTTTTAACGCTGATACAAAATACTTCAATTGGAATACTTAGCTCTTTTCATAAGTGAATATTGCCCTTGGGTGACTTTTAAAGGAACTGTTATGACACTTGTTAGAGACGGCAAGGAGACCCTTACCTCACGGCGGCTGCAGTAGGGAAGGCAGGGCTCATCGGGGAGCCCCAGACTGGTGGGGTGCTGCCCCAGAGCAGGTGGGCCAAGAGGGGACATCGGGGTTGGGGATTGTGGCCAAACCGACCTCCCAGGACTCCTGCTGAGGGCAGGCCAGGGGGGAGAGACGGGCGCTGGGGTGGGGGTGGGGATCTGACCAGAAGTGGGGGAGCACAATGCCGCTCGGTTGGCTCCGTCCCCCCCACGGAAACTGGGAGGCAAGACGTGTCCCCTTGGTGTTCACTTCCCCAGGAGACGGCTCCCGCCCTTGCCGAACCACAGAGCTGACAAAATCCCAGCTCGTATTCAAAGGGATCTGTATGTATAAAGAGAAGAGAAATAATTACGTTTTTTTTTTTAATAAACACTATGAGAAAAGGAATTGAGGGAAATCTCTTCCCTTATTTCCAACCTGGAGATTTAAGGCTCTTGTCTTTGTTTTGTGCCTGTGCTCACATAGGTCTGAACAACCGTGCAAACACTGCCACCGTGAGGAGGCCCAGCGGTGCAAGACACTGCCAAGGGCCCATGCTTAGGACGCCAAGTGGGACATCAGGATCGAGCAGGGCCACACAGGTAAGCCCCCCTGGACACCCGTGCTCTCTGCAGGTGCGCAAGTCCTGGGCACCAAGGGAGCCATAGCAACAGCCAATCTCAAACACACGCGCCACTAGGTCACTGCAGGTCCCACGCCACAGGCCTCCCAACGTCAAGCAGGGGACGTCTCTGACACGAGGACTGTTGACCTGCATCACTATTACCCTGTAAACACAAAACAACTATGAGGCATATGAAAAGGCTAGAAATGCAACCCGTCTCCACGCAAAAAGAAATCAGAAGCAGCCCAAATACGACACACATTTAGCATCTGACATGGAATTCTTGAAAACAGCCAGAGAGAAAGGAATTAGAAGAAAAACAGGTAAGAGTTCCTGCAGATTTCACATCAGAAACCATGTACAGCCAGAAGATAACTACACTGCATGTTTGATGTACTGTAAGGATAAAAACTATCAGCCCCGAACTTTATGCCCTGAAAAGTCTTTCAAAATAACTGAGAAATCAAAATAGTCATCCTGCCTGAAACAGTCTACAAAGTCAGTGCAATCCATACCAAAATACCAACAGCATTCTTCAAGGAACTAGAGCAAATAGTTCTAAAATTCATAAGGAACCACAAAAGACCTGGAATAGCCAAAGCAATCCTGAGAAGGAAGAATAAAGCAGGGGGATCTCGCTCCCCAACTTCAAGCTCTACTACAAAGCCGCAGTAATCAGGACAATTTGGTACTGGCACAAGAACAGAGCCACAGACCAGTGGAACAGAATAGAGACTAGATATAAGCCCAAGCATATATGGTCAATTAATATATGATAAAGGAGCCATGGATATACAATGGGGAAATGACAGCCTCTTCAACAACGGGTGTTGGCAAAACTGGACAGCAAGAGAATGAAACTGGATTATTGCCTAACTTCATACACCAAAGTAAACTCGAAATGGATCAAAGATCTGCATGTAAGTCATGAAAACATAAAACTCTTAGAAGAAAACATAAGCAAAAATCTCTTGAATATAAACATGAGCAACTTTTTCCTGAACACATCTTGAGCAAGGTTCAACAAAATAAACAAAATAAAAAATGAACAAGTGGGACTACATCAAACTGAAAAGCTTCTGCACAGCAAAGGACACCCTCAGCAGAACAAAAAGGTATCCCACAGTATGGGAGAATATATTTGTAAATGGCATATCTGATAAGGTGTCAACATGCAAAATATATGAAGAACTCAGATGCCTCAACACCCAAAAAGAAATAACCTGATTAAGAAATGGGCAGAGGACCTGGACAGTTCTCCAAAGAAGAAATACAAATGACCAACAGACACATGAAAAGATGCTCCACATCACTAATCATCAGGGGAATGCAAATTAAAACCACACTGAGGTATCACCTCACACCAGTTAGGATGGCCAGCATCCAGAAGACAAGAAAGAACAAATGCTGGTGAGGATGTGGAGAAAGGGGAACCCTCCTCCACTGCTGCTGGTTTGCAAATTGGTGCAACCACTATGGAAAGCAATTTGGAGGTTCCTCAATAAATTAAAAGTAGAAATACCATTTGACCCAGTTATTTTACTCTTAGGAATTTACCCAAAGAAAACAAGATTGAAAATACACACTAAGGATTGGAAAAGACATATGCACCCCTATGTTTATCGCATACCTAAGTGTCCCTCAGTAGATGCATGGATAAAGAAGAGGTGGTACATACACACTATGGAGTACTATTCAGCCGTAAGAAAAAAAACCCTACCATTTGCAAGAACATGGATGGAGCTGGAGGGTATTATGCTCAGTGAAATAAGCCAGGCGGAGAAAGACAAGTGCCAAATGATTTCCGTTATTTGTGGAGTGTAACAACGAAGCAAAACTGAAGGAACAAAACATCAGTAGACCCATAGACACTGAGAAGGGACTTGTGGTTACCAGAAGGGAGGGTGGATGCGGGAGGGAGAAGGGGACAAAGGGGCACAATAATTCACAATCACAATATAGGTAGGTCGCAGGGATGGCAGTACAGCACAGAGGATACAATTACTGACTCCATAACATCTGACTGCGTTGATGGACAGTGACTGCAATGGAGGGGTGAGGACCGGATAATATGGGTGAAGGTTGAACCACAGTGTTGTGTATTTGAAACCAACATAAGATTGTATATCAATGATACTTTATTTCTCAGTACTTTTATTTTCTTTTTATTAAAGTCTTAGAGAAGAAAAAGAAAAAAAAGGACAATTAATTTACAGATTGACTCTATAAGAATGTTGAAGGAAGCTCTTTAGGCTGAAGTAATGTATCATCCTGAAGCCAGGATCTGTATAAGGAAATTAACAGTGCTAGAAATGGAATGAATATAAGGAAAAATAAATTTATTCTCTTAGTTTGAAATGCTCTAAAAGGTAACTCAGTCAAGCTAAAAATAGTAACAATGGCTTGTGTATTTATATGGCATACTTAAAAGTAGAATACGAGAAAATAGTCCAAAAAGTATGAGGAATTGGGAATAAATTGTTTTAACGTGCTGGTAATAAAGGGTAGACTGCTGAATTCAGGATGTATATTGTAACCCCAAGAAGACCTACTGAAAAAGCAAATACATAAAAGCGGTGTAATAGGTTAGTCAAGGAGATAAAATGGAGTCAAAACAAATGCCTAATTGAAAGAAGAAAAGGTGGAAAAGGAGGAAAAAAGTAAAGAGGACACAGAACAATAACAACCAGCAAAGAACAGCTCGAGAGACATGAACTTTCCAGAGTAAAGGAGCCCAAAGTGCATGGGAGGCCAGACCCTGAGCCAGGAGCGGTCAGGGTGAAGGCTGCACGGAGATAGCGAGCCACTGCGGAGAAAATGGTATGAAATGCACATAAGTAGGTAACTGGTTGTATCAAAAGTAAGCCTCCCTATTACGTTGGTGGCTCTTCGGTTATGGAAAATAACACCCTTGTTCTTGGGAAATACAAACTAAAGAATTCCAGGGATAATGGACATGATTCCGAACTTTTCAAGTGGTTCAGAGAATGTGTGCATGTGTGTGTGCACAGGTGTTTGTGTGCACATGTGTGCATGCATGTGCGGGAGTGTGTTCATGTGGAAAGAGGGAGAGGGAAGGATGAGAGAAAGACAACAGCAAATATCTGAATCCAAATCTGGCTAAGGATGTAGGATTTTCTTTTACTATTATTGAAACTTTTTGATGTATTTAAAATTATATCAGAGTAAAACTTTACAAATATGTGTTTTAAATGAAGGTGAAATAAGAGAAAGGAGATCTGAACTCAGGCTCCTATAAACCTAAGTCCCCGTATCTCCCGATCTCTAATCCCCCTGATGGTTAGTTTCTCCCCAGACTTGAGTAAATGATCTGTAAAGGCTCATCTGCATGGCCGGGAGGATCAAGGGAGAGAGCAGATTCCCGTGGGTTATCTCGTGGATCAATGAGTGGCTTAAGGCAGACGTAAAAATTACTGAAAACCAGATATTCTATATGATACATTAAAACAGTCACTCCCAAGTGAGAAATAATATTCTTTGAGTTTATCAGATATTCTTTTCAGAGTATTTTTCCTGACTTTCCTTTGACATGCATCGGAATGGATGTATCAATCAAACCTACTTTTGCCAGAAGCACTGAGCATGTCTCGTGAGTGCTGACCTGCCCCCACCCACAGCCTCTCTCCACCTCTGTGCTGTCTGAATTTCTTCCTGTTTATGACATAAACTAAGATGATGCCCATTAAACCATTTAATTCTATGAAATCAGAGCGAGCACTTGTTCAGACATGGCATGTGGTCTGAAGAGAAAGGCGCCCCCGTTCCTTGTGTGGAATGTCTTTCTCAGGGCGAGGAAGGCTGTGGAAGCCGGGATATTCAGAACATAAAACAAAATCTTCCCTTGTCCCTTTTGTTCAGTCAAGGCACCGGGCCTCGGACGTTTCCACACCGTCTGGAATTCCCGCTCCTGTAGAAAGGCCACCAGGAGCCTCTGCCACATGGGTCTGGTGGGCCTGAGGCCTTTCTGCACATGCCGCTGAGACGGTAAGTCTGCGATTCGTGCCTGTGAGCTCAGGCGCCTCGGGCACCAAGGGTCCCGGCCGGGAGCTCATGCCCAGACCAGCAGGGACAGAAGTGCACCTGGCCTCTGGGCGACCTGGGGCCAGGAGCACCTCCATCTCCTGTGAAGGGCAAGTTCTGGCTGCCCCTGGCTTTCTCCACCCTCCTTTGTCAGCCAGGTTTGCTGTCCACCTGCTGAGACTTTTCGAAATGTTAGGGAGAAAAGTATTCCTCACATGGCAAAGAAGTGGAAACTTCAATGTTCAAATATGTAAGCCTGTTATATGAAAAAATCTCTAGGTGACCCAGGCAGTTAATGTAACTTTTTGACTTTGTTAATCAGAAGGAAAGAATCATTACTTGGAAGGAACAAACTTACAAGAGAAATTAAAAATCAGACGATCAAACCAGCATGCTGGCCCCTTCCTCCTGCACACTGAGAACTGAAATTAATTTCCTGGAAAACCAAATTTCCTCTGGCATGTTTTCTAGCTCACATGCTTCATGACAGCCATAAAATGTGCAAAACTTGGGAAAAGGGTTTGAAATCAATTGTGAGTCAATACTCATCAGCTCTCCTCCTAGGATACCTGTTCTCCTGATCCTTAAACAGACCCATTTCAGGCAAGGTTAATGGTTTCCATTAGGGGTTTTTGCCTAAATCCTGAGGTATAGAGATTTTTATCAAGAACTGGGGATTTAATTTTGCAAAGGATTAAAGAAAAAGCAGACAAGATTTGTAGATTGCCTTCTCAAATAAAAGGACAGCGAGTCCTTTTAGGAAAACTAAAAAGTACTTCAAATTTTTATCTTCTATAAGATAAGCATTCAGGGCACCTTTCCAATGTTTTTGATTGATCAATATAGTGCTTCGAAGTGACCACCACCAAGCCTTTATCTTTACGTATTTCCGGGAGCATACAGGACATGCAGGCACCCTGGGACGCCTGCCGTCTGGGCAGCGGCCTCAGAGAGGGTGTCACTCATGGCCAGGATGCTGGCCTTTCCCCCTCTTGCCATTAGCTGCCCAGGGCATTCTTGTCCCGTCCCCGACTGACCTCCCTCCAAAGCCCCCAGTCAGGTGGTGGGAGCATAGGGGCCTGTGAAGGCCCCCCTTCCTATGTAAGCATCTCCGCAGCTTACCTGGCACCGCCGTTACCCAGCGTCCCCTTTGAGGTCCCTGTGGCCCGCCCTTCACGGTAATCGGTAAGTTACTGCTGCAGGAAGCATAGCGGCCGAGTGCGTGAGCCTGGCCGCTGGATCCAGTCCTGGTGTAGCAGGAGGGAGTAGGGGGTACAAACACGACCCGGCTTGCGTGGTTTTGAACAATTGAAGGAAAGCTTGAGCAAGAAATGGCAGCCAGAGGGGAAAAAGCACAACAAACCTGAGCTTCACCTTGTTGCAGTTTGACCTGCAGCCTGCTGGGCCCGAGGGGCGTGGCACAGGGACAAGCCCGTCCGCCTGCTGCTCGATTGGCCGTGCCCTGTGTGTCAGCCCCTCCTGGGGCATCGGATTATTTAAAAACAAAAGCTGTGCATAAACCCCACGCCATTTCTCTGTCCCTCTTTGCATATTTATTCTCAAAAAGACACAGAGACAACAGAATGGATTTATTTTGTTTTTTACTCACCTCTCTGTTTACTATTTATGAAGTGCCCCTTGCTCCCTCTGGGTACAAAGCCTGAACAGAAGAACATAGAATTGCCAGCTGTCAGATGTGGATTGAGGGAGAAAATGTTTTGATTGCCAGGATTTAGGGAAATGAGCTGACTGGACAAATTAAATTTAAGATGCCTTTGAGATGCTAAAGTGGAGACAACCCCGTGTGTATCTTTAATGTGGAAAGGTGGGCGTCAGCAGGTCAGGCATACAGGGAGCCGGGCGCTGACCTAAGAAACCCTGCAAGGCCCTGGGAGGAGCTGCCGCAGAGCAGAGATGCTGTGTGTGCTCAGAGCAGCCCCACGGCCTCTGAGGATGGAGCTGCCCCGGCTGGTGGGGAAGGGCACTCCTGCCACGTGAGAACAGGGCGGCTTTGCCTGCAGCAAGGGTTGGGAGAGGGCAAGTTTGAAGAGAGCGTCCTGTCAGGGTTTAGCTTTGTTCCTGTTGGAGAACTGAGTACAGATGTGGGGAGGTGGAGACGTGGGGTGTGCAAAGGGATGGCGGCTGGGCCCCCACGGTCCAGGCCTGACCCCGGCTGCTGCACGATGGCCAGCTCCCTTACTCCTCTGCCCCCACGCACACAGGGGCCCTCTCAGAGGAAGCCAGCAGGCGACACCCCGCTCCTGGGAGCCCGTGCTGTACGCCGGGCCCCAGCCTTCCCTGTGCGTCTGGCCTCCCGTCTGTATGGAGCGGCAGAGACTCTGCCACATCGTGACCCAGGCGGCCTCAGTGTCCTGGCAGGTCCCACCCAGACTCGTCCAGGGGCACCTTGTGCTGCTCTTCCCGAGACTGTGGTGCCTGCGGTCTGTCCCGTGGCACTCACTGGTGCCGGACTGGGGGTGGCGTCCTGGACTCCAGGCAGAGCTGAGGGCAAAGGGGGAGAAGTGGGGTGAAGTCTGCTCAGGCCAGTGCAGAAGCCAGCAGGGCCGAGGAAGCGCAGGGCAGCAAGAGCCACGTGAGAGGGGGTCCAGGCCGCCTTGTCGTGGAGTCTGTGTGACCACAGGTCCCACTGCAGGCGGACACTGTTGCTGGGGACCCACACGTGAGGCCTGCCTGGCCAGTGGGGTGGGGCAGTTCTCTGGAGGGAGGTCAGGCCAGGCACTCGGATGCCCCGGGCTGGCCACACTCGGTGCGTTGCCCTGACTGACGTCTGGGAGCTTGACACAGGCATTGTGGACGTCTTTTCCGAGTTTCCTGTACAATGGAGTCGCGTGCGGGCGTGAGGGAGGCCTGGTGTTCCTCCGCGGAGGGGCCTTTATTGGGGGTTTTATGTTGCGTAAATGCCGCCGCAGAGGACGACCAGGGCTCAGGGCCAGGAAGCAGTGCGGGGCCAGGTGTGCTGGTGGGCGTGCGAGCAGGCGCGGGGGCAATCCAGGAGGGTGGGCCTGGCACCTGCGTTGCCTTCTGTGATGCCTGGTGGCAGGGGTTGTCCACATTTTCAGTTTCCTCCCAGATTTTGTTCCCTCTGTTTCTTTCACTCCACATGTGATCGGGTCACTGCCGTGGGGGAGGCCTGGCAGGGCACATAAGGCCAGTTGGGTACATAAGGAAGAGTTCAAGGAAAGAGGTGGTTAACTGGTCCAGTAAATGCACTCTTCAGCTTTCAACAGATGATAGCTGCCACATCATACGCCTGGCAGGTACTTTACCTGAAGTCTCTAGGGTGAAACCATGCTGAAGACTTTCATCAGGGATACCGGTTCCTGATCCGCACACAGAGATAAACAGATGCTTGATTTTATTCCGCAGGAGGAAAAACTGATACTGAGCTGTAGATCGCTTCTCAAAGTTGGCCTTAAAGTTAATGTGACCGCAGCCAGACCTCTTCATGTCTCACAAACCAGCTGTGACTGTGCCGACAGGCAGAGCGTCCGGGTGTCCTCCATGCAGCTCAGCCACAGGCCCCTTCTCCACGCCAGCTGCTGTGGGTTTACAGGGCAGTGAAGTATTTCTCTCTGGAGACTGGAGTGTGTGTGCACGTGGGTGCGAATGCAGGATGGGAGCAGCGTGCCAGACCCAGAGATGGGAGGTGAAGCCCAGGCTCCACTGTGACCTTGAACAGAGGGGAGGTGACACGTGAAATGCTGTTGGGGTGCCTGACACATCCTGTCATTCTGTAACTGCAGTTAGTGTTATTACAACAGAACGTGGGGCCTGGCATACAGTAAATTTTCAGTAAGATGAAACTGGGCGACACGGACATGAGGTCTGGCCCCAGTTCCAGAGGCCTTGAGTGTCTGTGCTCTCACTCAGTCTCCGAGGAATTTTCCCATTGGCCTATGTTGAAGGTCACTAGGCATCCCCACTTGTCTGCAGCGACCCACTGAAGCGTCTTGAGGATGGCTGCTCTGAGCCTCAGATGATGGCAGTGCTGTCACTGCCAGCATGCACCGTGTCGTTCATCCCCTTTGGGGTCTTCTGTTTCTCGTATGATGTGGCTCTCAGTTGAAACTGGGACACATTCGTGCTGTGGTATGACACCTGCATCTTGGCCCTCTGTGGGCAGCCAGGCCTCCCTGGCAGGTGGGCCCTGGAAGCCTCAGAGCTGTGCCCACAAGCCCTTCAGTGACATGGCAGGAGCGTGTGCCCCTCGGTGGTCTTTCTGGACAGTGGTTTCCTGTGGTGTTGGCTGAAGTACAGAGGTGTGGCCTACATGTCCCCATAGGCTGACCTTCCCATTTCTCAGGCCAGAGAGGGCAGTTCTGTTCACTGCCATTGGTATTTCCAGGTTGATGGCTTCCTCTGCCCAGGCAGGAGTCAGTATACGGCAGAAGATAACCGGGGACCTTGGCAGCATGCCGTTCCAAGGGTCCTAGGGCTCCCGGCCATGTGACTCTTCTTCTCAGTGCCTTTCAGGGTCTTCTGATGTCCGCCTCCCATCTCACGTCCATGGTGTCCTTAGGGGAGGAGTAGGAGAATGTGCTCCTGCCCAGATCTCCTTGAAGCAGGCTCCTGGAGAGAGTCAAACAGGTTGAATGACTGAATTGAACACAAGGCAACACCACCCATCTTTGCATCATTTTCTGAGTTTTAAATTGCTGATCAGATGCACATAGCTCAACCCAGAATTAATCAGTGTGCTTAGGGAATGCAAACTAATATAAATATTAGCTTTGATAAAAGGTAATTAAACTGATTTATGTCAAATTCAAATACTGATGATTTAGAGATTATCAACTCTTGTGATTAGGTGAAATTGGAGCTGGAGCATTTTCTCCCTAAAAGACTGACTTTACTGGATGTGGTTCAAGATGGGAAAGTTAGTAAAGAGCCAATAAGTAGATGTGACCTAGGAAGTAAGGAGGCCCTGGGGACAGGGTGGCCCCAGGACTGCGTGGCCCTGGTGGGGGGAGTGTCCCCCGGCTCCAGCAGAGTCTCTCCCGTCTCACCTGCCCCCCTCCACGCTAGCAGCCGTGTCTGGGTCACACACTGTGTTGACAGACACCGAGAGTCGCTCAGGACTCAGTGAGGAGACACAAAGTTCTCCTCAACTAACTGGCCTTCCATGGAGGCAAGAAAGAAATGTGGTGAAGTACAGCCCGTCATCTTCTATTTCAGGGTAAAAAGAGCAGAGGAAGGGGAATGAACACATGCTCACTGAAAAACGAAAGAACCTGCCCAAATTCAAGTTATCTGCACTGAAAACTCATTTGCATGTGAGGTAAGATTTTACTTGCCTTTATTACAGTATGCTTTGGGTTTTTTTCCCTGTAAATTACATGAAAGAAGGATTTATAATTTGGGGTCATGTATAGAAATAATAATAGGGGTTTCTTCCTGTACTTTGATGACACCACTGCATATGATCCTGTGTCTGCAGATGTGTGTGATCTCTGTCCACCTTCCAAGGCCTTCATCCAACACGGCCTAAGGTTGCCCTGACTTGACAGATGCCTTCCTGTGAAATGACCCTTGGTCCATGGGCTCTGACTTCAAAGTGTCAGCCGTGGGTTAGGGTTTGACCCCTTTTCTACAGCAAAAGGCAGAGATGTAAAAGGAGGAGGGGGAGCGACCTTGCTGGAAACCGGGGGGAAGAGCTTCCCAAGCCAGCGAGGTGACAGGGCGGGGCTGCGGTTCAGGCTGGTGTGGTTCTCTCCGGGAGCTGTGGTTTGATTATGAACTGCGAGCAGCAAACACTGCAGAGAGACCCCGGACAGGTCACTCAGCACAGGCTCTCACGCCATGAAAAGTGAGCGTGCTTTAACATAATATTCCTTAAGGAAAACAGTCATGCAATATTTATATATACAGACAGTATCAAAATTATTATCACTAAAAAGTGTGACTGTTTTGAGCACGGGGAACATCATTTCTAAGCTTTATGATAAATTTAAGAGGGTATTACCTTGAGTATGTCTATAGCATATGTATTATTTATCTAAAGGTGTTATTTTACTGACATTTTTAAGGTCAGATGCATACAGTGGCAAACTACTAAACTGCAAACTAATTGGCAGGAAGATGCTTAATTAGTGTTTAAAATCTAGTAAATGAAAGGGTAAATATTTTATTAGCAGGGAGCAACCTAAGTATATGTGCAGTGACTGACACACCCGTGTTAGGATCTCCAACGGCCGTGGTTTAACCATGTCTGCTTATAAGTCATAGATGATGTACGACCTACGTATGTATGTGAGAGTACTTTAAGTCAAGACTGCCTGCAGAGGACCACACAGGTATGACTTGCACGTGCCTTACCTGATTGTGTGTGGTCTGCCTGTTACGTCCATCAGTAGTTTCCTCAAGCTGCTTCTGCAGGTGAGCACAATGGCTGCCCCTGCCCTCTGTGATGGGAGCTGACTCACGTGCTTCCTGCACACCTCATGTTGAGCCCCGAGTATCCAGCCTACTTCTCGCTGGCTCACAGGCTTACCACTGCATCATCTCAGTTGGTGAGGTAGGCAAGGGAGGTTTCGTGGCCAACCTTTCATGCCACAGCCATGCGCTCTCACCCAGCACACCTAATTGTGCAAGAGGTCTGATGGGTAACTAACTGACTTTCACTTGACATGGTTATGAACCAGTGTCAAAGGATACTTAACTTATTCAAGCTTTGCTTAGTTGTTTAAGCAGTGAGGTGAGGGCAGGCAGTATGAGAGGCAGGCCTGGGGAAAGCACTGTGCACCCACACTTTCTCCTCCCGAGAGAGCACCCTCTGACTCCCACCCTTAGACACACTTCTCTGCTGCGTCCACCAGCAGGTGGAGTCGCAGCCTCCCCTCGTGCTCCCCGAGCACATCTCCAGGGCCATGTGTGCAGACTTCCCCCTGTAGGCTGGGATGGGGGCAGCGCTTCTGTCCTGTTTGAGCGTGGCATTGCCCCGCATCCTTCTCTGTGTGGTCTTGTCTTCTTCCCCAGGTGCAGGCTCCATTTCTCCCGACTGGGGAGGTGCCCATTGCTGTGCGTCTGACCAGCCCATGAGCCCTGCCCCACCCTGAGAGACTCCTGCGCTGATCACAAAGGTGGCGGCGGAAGCAAACTGTCAGCACAGGGGGAAAGGGGGGAAAGGCTCCCCCTGCACCCACTGAACTCCAAGAGCTGCCGGTCCTGCAGAATAGAACTGAACCAGGCACCAGACAGTAAGGAATCCTGAGCTTCTGGGCACCTTAGATGCCTTTTTCCATTAAGCTATGACTCTACAGGCCTGGAAGCATAGCAGAGCCATCATCTAATGCAAAGAAGAAACACAGAAATCCAGACAAAATGAAGAAGCAGCGGAGTATGAGTCAAACAGAAGTACAGGTGAGAACCCCAGGAATGAAAGAATGAGCAGAAAGCTGTGTGAGGAGTCCGCGCACAATAGGGGTACCAGAAGGAGAATAGGGAGACAAACGTAAGGAAATCGTTGCGGGAAGGAAATAAACACTCAGGTCACAGAGACCCTGACAAAAGGAACCCCAGGAAGAGAACACTAGACATATGATCATTAAAATGTCAAAGATCAAGGATAAGGAGAGAGTGCTGAAAGGAGCCAGACAAAAAAGATTACTTATAAAAGAAATCCCATCAGGCTGTCAGCACAAACTCCAGAGGCCAAGGTCCCAAACACAAGGCCCTCCAACCAGTGTGAGTACCACCTTTTACATTTGGAACAGGTGTCAGACAGCTTCCAGATAAACACCAGGCCATCACTAGGCCAGCCTTACAGGACATCTTAAAGAAACTGCTGTTTCTCCAGCATAGATCCCATACTAGGACACAAAAAGATCAAAATGGTATCAAGCAGCCTCTTGGGCCACCATGGTGTGAAACTAGAAAGAAGCCATACAAACACATGGAAGCTAAACAACAGTCCCCAGTTGGGCCTGCCCAAGAGCCTGCAGCGTGGGAACAGGAGCTCAGGGCGTGTCCTCAGCTCCGGGAATACAGTGCCACCCTCCACCGCTCCTGGAGAGCCCGGTCCTCAGGCGAGGTACAGGGAGCAGATGGGGTCCCAGAGCGACACCTGAAGAGGCTGACTCAAGAAGGCGGTCTCCCTCCTGCCCATTGCGTGGCCAGAAACACCGCTCAGCGAGCAGGCCTTGGTCCCTTCAGCTGCTGTAGGTCCGGCCTTCCCAGACCCATGACTTCCTCCTTGACACAGAGCCAGCTGCCTGAGTAAGGCGAGTCACCTCCCCGGCCCGATTCCAACAGACCCTTCAGGAACTGGCCGGGGTGCCTCTCTTCCAGCCAGGAGACTTAGTCTTAGTTAACACAGTCTTTCTCTCGCCCTGATCTGGGAAGGACCATATAAAATAACCCTCTCCACTCCCCCTGCAGCAAAAGTAACATGACACGAGTCTTACCCCTGACTGAAGCCCCCCTCTGAATGAGGAGGACTCCCTGCCCCATTCATAGGGGATCTGAAGTCTCTTCATAGGTGACAACCACATCCGCTGTGTTCTTCCAAAGATTCTCTCAAGAGCTTAAGACGCTTTAGACTGACTGGCCAAAGATCTCTCAACGCTTCAGAACCAGACTGACCACCTGGTGGCATGGTCTAGACCTCCTCACAGCAGAGAGAGGAGGTCTTTGCCATTTTCTCCAAGAATGTTGTTTCTACATCAATCAATCAATCAGGCATCATACGAGATAAAAAAACAAGATCAGGCAGACAAACTATGCTGTGAGACCTAAGGCTCCTGAGCCCTCGTTCAATCTAATGAAGTGGATCCTGTGAGTTGTACCATTTTTAGGACCCCTCATTATAATTATCCTTCTCATAATCTTTGGCCTCTGTATCCTAAATCTACTAACAAGATTTGTCTCTTCCTGCCTAAATGGTGATGCAAATGGAACCCAGTGTGACAGTCTGTCACGGCCCATGGGATAGGCCCCTCAGACAGTGAACCCGGCCATCACCCACTGCCAGCAGCTCGAGCAGTCATCACCCTTCTTCCTACGGGTAGTTAGGGTTACCTCTTCTGAGGGGCACTGAGGCAGGTGACGGTGGGGCTTCGGCAGACAGCGTTCAAGGCTGTGGTGAGTTTCAAGGCCCTGTGTGTCGCATGGCCATCTAAGTCTCAAAAGGCTTCCAGTCCAACTCAGCCGTTCAAAGCTACACTTAGACTTAGACCTCAGCTCTGACTGGTATACCCCATGCGAGGGAAGCAGCGTACCTTCAGCCCGGCAGGAGTGAGCTGTGACAGCATCATCCCCGCCTCAGTTGTCTGTTAGGTCCATGGGGTGGAGCTTCCTCCCTTGAAGAAGCTGCAGAACCCCTTCTTCTTTTCACTCCTTATTAAAAGCTTTGCTGGCTGCTCTGTACTCGTCTGCTGGCTCCATTCCTCAGTGACTCCAAGACACGATCCTGGTGAAAACAGCATCTTGGTCAGTAATACTCTGACTGTGGCCCTGACCTTACCCCTGACTGTTAGCCCCTAACCCTTAAGCACAATGACAGATCAATCTCAAGAAAGAACAGAGCTGGCGGCATCACGGTTCCTTATTGCAAACAAAGCTCTAGTCATCCAAACATTGCGGCACACAGACAGCTGGCTCAGGAGTGCATGCCCCGAGGTAAACCCATGCGGAGATGGCCAGTGAGTCCCCCAGCAAGGAGCCTAGGGCAGCAGGAGCAAAGGTTAGTCTGTCTCCTCAGGAATGATGCTGGGGAACCTGAGAGCCACTCAGGGAAGAGCCACAGACAGCACCTCACACCGCAACACAAACTAAGTGAAACTCACCATTTTCCATATCCTGCCAGAGCCCTTTGGACTAATTTCTGCAAATCTTATTTTCAAATAACAGCATTTACGGGGCTCTTCATTTTGTATGTTTTCCCTAGGAAACTATTTCCCTCTTGGAAAATATAACTTCCCATTAAGAAGAAATAAATTTTTTTAATATAAGAAGCAGTGGTCAATGTGATTCACTCACCCTCAAAATCTGAATCTTAGGCTGCTAACAAAACTGAGAGAGGTACTAATTTTCAAAGCAAAAAGAAAACGTACCATTGGACAGAGAACAGTGCGGTGCTCTGGGTGGTCTGAGCAAGAGGGTGTGGCCTCAAAGGCCCTGTGCTTACAGATGGTGGGGAGGGGGCACCCAGCCCCACAGAGCCTTAAGCATGGCTCAACACAGGCCATCCCCTGATCTCAGTGCCCTTCACCAGTCAGATACCCTCCCCGTGGAGAGGCCCCAGGACACAGAAGAGCTGGCAAAGCACCACCTTCCCCCAGCACTACCCAGATGTGCCCATCAGGCTGTGTCAAGAACACTATAAACATCCTGGTGGGGAACCAGCTAAGGCCATGGATGGCATGTCTTTGGGGCATTAGGGGCAGGTTGACAGTGCGCGCAGGTCCCTGCTGCCACACTGTGCCACCTGCCATGGACACATCACTCCATGGCTGAGAAGCCCGAGGGGATTGGAGTTGAAATATTTTATCTATACATATGTATTCATATGCACTTAGATATTCATATTTTCTCTATACCTTCGAGATTGTACAGTATTTAGAAATGCCCACTTATTTCACACAAATGCATGGTGAAGGTTAGAAAGGATGAGATCACAGAGAGGCTGATTAATTCCTTGTTCAAAATAATCTTAGAATATTATGTTGAAAATATAAACAAGGAAAATGTGAGCTCTAAAACCTCTGAATGTCACTCCAAGATAACATATACAAACAAACATGTCATCAACTAAATAGCATAAAATGAAACAAAAACATGAGCAACTTGGAAAATAAAACCTTGATGCTGCTACTGTTAAAGGAGCATCAAGGTCAAAACATCCATCTTGTTCATGGGATGCAGAAACATCCAAATATTTTATGAGCAACTAAAAAGTGTATTCCAGCTATGAAACCCGGAAAATGATTTGCATGTGCCAAAAAACAGGGTACTTTGGTATTTTAGGGCCACTTGCCACGGTTTCATTATGCGATAAGAGAAGTGAATCCCCACCACCACCATTCACTTAACTTTAGGTTTCCCGATTTGGCTGAATGATCATCACGTCCCCAACACTGCACACACGTTGCCCACATGCTGCCCTTCAGCTCCAGGGTCGCCCACCCCAGACACAGAGCCTGCCGCCCCCACCCCAGGACGCCCTAGAAGATGCTGTCACCATCAGCTCTGGCCTGGGACATCATAGCCTTTCAGACGCCACTAGAGTCACGTTGCTCCTCACAGGCTGGCTGCGGCCCCTTCTCTACCTGGGCCAGCTTCTCCAAGGCCGGCGCTTGCTGGGCATAGTCTGGGGACATGGCTGGATAGCCTGGCCTGACTTGACAGCACCACAGCACCCGCGTGGGGCCGGTGGTGGGCACTGTTGCACTGCTGCCCAGGGGTGATACACACTCCCTGTGGTATTTGTCTTTGTGTTTTTTGTTTCACTGCAGTTCAGTCATTTCCTCTGAAATGAAATCATTACATCTGCCTTTTACTCCTGTAATTCATTTAAAAAATTTCCTAGTATCCTTTTTCCCTCATATGAACTCTTCAAATGTATACTCCCACACAGAATTAATCCATTTCCACCTAAAAGATGCTTTACACTCATGTGTCTCAAAAGACGTTTTGCAATATGCCTATATTATAAAATACCCATTACATCTACTTCACATTAACAAGCAAAGTTCAACAATTTGAAACCCACATTAGCAGTTTCCTCAGAATTATGAGTCATCTTATCTAGTGAGTATCTTATTATGGGACTTTGACCATAATTTAGGTCAAGAAAGTAAAAAAACCAGTCAGCATTGCCTGGCTGCTACACCCATGCATGGTCCGGTTTGTACTCTCCAGAGAGGAAGCCCCTGAAGAGCTGTCGGCCTCACTTCACAGTTGTGCAGAGGGGGGCCACGCTCGAGATGGGACCCCGCGTGGCTGGGCTTCCTGAAGTTAACAGCTAGGAACTCATCGGTCTTTACACTTCACCACCTTCTGTATCACATCCTATTTATGATACATAAAAATTCACTCAGGAAAGAAATGGTCATAAGTTGGGTTTCAATCCTATCTCTGTTCATCAGCATTTTAAAAATATTTCATAATGCACTTTAGCTCAACCATGTATTCATGGGGATATTTACAAATTTAAAGAAAGTATGTAGGTGGGGGGTAAAGTAATGATCTGATGGGCTAGAAATATGGGTTCTGATATGACGTATGAGCTACATATGACAGCTTTATGAGAGAGTCTTTAATATCAATAGCTTCTATGTGATTTCAAAATACCGCTAACAACCCAATGACCCGAGATGAGGGACACCGAAGCAGGCGCAGAACATGGGCCAACACCGAGTGTGCACGTGAGAACTCGCTGTGACCAGCACGGGTCAGTGGTGCCCAGATGCCAGCTGAGGCCGACTGAAACAGGTGGTGATTTTCACCTGAGCAAAACGAGAGATGCAGAAATGACAGCACATCTGAAGGAAAATAATCGGAAGGAAGTCAAGTAGAAAACATGCCGTGCACGCCCTGAGGCAGGTGCTCCAACCCTGCGTCCAGTTTCACAAGTCTGGACCATGAAATGTGTTATTTGGAAACACCTAATTGTCTCTGAAAGATGACGAATTTAACACACACAAGCCCACTCTCTGAGACGTGCAATAGGCTGTCTTGCTAGTGTGTCAGTGTTACGTGTGCCTTGACTCGGCTCTTGATCTGCTGACCTCCACCGTGCCAGTGAGAGAACAGGTGATGCTTGGGCCCCCCACCCTCCTCCTCTCCACCTCAGTCCTCGCCACTCTGGGCCTCTTTTCCCTGTAGGCATGGAACCCTTTCCATATTCCCACCCTCAGGCTACTCTTGGGCTCCTTGCTTCACTAGACTTAAAATTTCATGAGCATGTGACACACATGGTCTGTCTCCCGTGCGACTGGAGACGGGAGGTTAACCAGCTCCCAGCACAGGCCTCTCAGTTCCCACCCAGGGCAGCACCTTCCCCATGAGCAGGGAGAAACAAATGCCCGCAGTGAGGCTGGACTGGCCCTGCACAGGGGCCCCTGTGCACACTTACACATTTGTCACATGCCATTGCTGACATCCAGCAGGCACAAAGTGCCCCTGGACACTGTGGGGCTGGGCAACCTCAGCTTTTAGCACTAGAAAGACCAGGAGCTGACCCAGAAGAGATGGACCCAAGAGAACTGGATGTTCACAGGTGGTGTAAAGGACAGTGAAGAAATACTCAAAGATAATGGACTTACTCCATCTCGAGAGGTCCACGGAGAGAAGTCGTGCAGAATACCCTTAGGAGTTCGCGCTTGGGGTGGAGCTGTGGACATCTGTGCTGCATCCACGTGATTCTCTGCCTAGTGTGATGTTCTGACACACCCTTCCTGGCTAGAGAAGCTGCCCACCCGCTGGGGCTTCCCAGTCCTAAGAGATGGGTCCCCGGCCTGTGACATGCCATCCCACCCATCCAGAGCCACACCGACTAAAGTGGCTGAGATGCCCTCCAATAGTGGCCTGTCGGCTGGAGGCTGAGGTCACTAGGTGGTTTGATTCTGCCAAGTGGGAAGGCCTGAGAACCAGGGCAGCTGACCGTGTGGACCCCAGTCCACAGGCAGGAGATGATGAGATGGGGTGCCCCAGCCCTAACAGTGAGGCAGGAAAAGGGGAATAATTCCTCCCTGTCTGCTGTTCTGTTCAGGCCATCAAGGGACTGGGTGACACCCACCCACGAAGGGGAAGGCATCTGCTTTATGGAGTCCACTGAATCAAATGCTCACCTCACCCAGAAGCACCCTCAAACAAACCCATCCACACTGTAATCCGGGCACTAGGGACCCATGCTCCGTCGGTGACAGCCAAGCTCACTTGAGCAGGCCCTCCCATGAGAACAGGTGGAGCATACCGGCACACACACATGTACACATGTACCCATGTACACAGTTTCTTTTCTGAATCAGAAAAAGTAACAATTAGATTCTATTAAGTTTATACACAGTAGACATGACTTGAAATATTCTACTCTTAACAGAGCACAGGAGGAAAAATTAATACTCATTACACTAAATTTTTAACAGTTTCTGAGAAGAAATCATTAAAACAAGAACTTTAGCTCATTTTGCAAAACTGTCCGAGAAGCAGATGCACTAGATGGACAGCAGAGCTCCACCCCCATCTCTTAATGGTCAGTGTGACCTTTCAGTTCCCAGGGTGGTTCCCTCAGAGTCCCTGCAGCCACCAAGACTGGCACAGCCGGCTCAGTCCATCACAGGACCCTCAGGTGACCCTCCTGGGGCGGCCTCTGTGCCAAGGTGTCCAAATGCAGGGGGCCAGCAGGTGGGGACATGGGGTCACACTGGGGCCACCTGCACGGTAAGCCCCGATCCCCACCCCTGCAGGCGCAGCAAGGAGGAGACACAAGCCTCCGAACAGAGCCAGTGAACCTGAGGCCCTCAGGGTCTCTTCTGAGCTGGTGCACTTTAGAGGTCAGACTTTCCAAGGCCAGAGAAGGACAGCCATTTTGTTCCAAGTAAAGAACAAGGCGCACTATATTAAGGTAAAAAAAAACCTGATTTAATAGTCTTTTAAGTCACTGTAGCCACTTCCAAGCTATATGAACATCAAACCCTGGGACTAACCACTCCACGCAGCCCCCAAGGGGCACACAGGAGCCCCTCAAGTGGCCCATCCAGCGCAGACCCCCTGCCCGCCCGCCTGAGGCCCGCAGGGAGCTCTCCCTGATGGTCCAGCCGAGTCTGTGTCCCCAAACGGGAGCGCGGGTGTGGAGGAGGCGCTGGGAGTAGGAAGTGTGACGTGCACCATGGGGGTCTGTGGGCAGCCCCGCGCATCCCAGAACCTTCCAGCAATGTGCTGGAACCAGCCAGGGGTACACGCAGGCACACGGCCTCGCTAAGTCACTGCCATTTCCTCTACCGCACACTCCACAGACACCAGGGCACTCCTCGCGGACCCCTGGGTGCCGATTCTCAGGCTGCCTCGGCTTTGCTTTTGAACGACTCTCCGGGGTTGGACAGTAAGTATCTCCTGCGGGGGATCAACATGAGCAGCAGCCACTTCCCACCAATGATCCACGCGGAAGCAGCAGGAGGGAGAGAAACAAACCACCCACCGTTGAGAACAAGATTCCCCCACTGCAGCCACCGCTAAGCGGGGGCCCTCTCCTCCACCCACACAGATGAGGGCTCAGAGCCGTGGCTTTATTCTGATTCCTTCACACACGTGACACAGAAAAGCCCATGAAAGGTGGTGAGAGATGTTTACTGAAGATGATCCTTTCTGGCCGCTCACTAAATTCCGTAACCCTGGTTTCCCCACCCATGAACCAGATAAGGGCTGTCCTCCACATCCCAACAGCTCCATGGAGCCATCAGAGAAGGCGGATCTGCTGTACTGACCCACCCCAGGCGCGGGCAGCTTCTACCCGGGCAGAGCAAACCCAGCTCCGCAAGCTATTTGCAGACTCATTTCCTGCAGCAGCTGGGATATAAAATGGAAATTTTAATAGGAGTGACTGCCTGTGAGCAAGTGAAACCATCAGGATGCTGCCACGGACTGCCACGGACGCACTCGTTACTCCCACTCATAAGCTGGGCATCTGCACCAGACGCCCTCCGGCTCCGCACTGCCTGCCCTGCAGCCCACATGTACCCACCCCTCCCGGCCGGCCTGCCCCTGCCCCCCACTCCCTCTGAGCTCTGCCAAGCCAAGCATGACTTACTATCCCTCTTAAATCCTCACACCAGCAGGAGGTGAATCCCAAGCAGAAACGCCATAAATAATTACTGAACAGAAATACACTAAAATTTTAAGTCATGGGCTCGAAAAACAAGCGATTTGATGTGTCATGTTAAATCTTTCAAATATTTGATGCTTTGTTAACAGTGTACAGTGAAAACAGTGACTATAAATCTAACTGACCACTAAGCAACCTAGCTACATGAGAAATGAACTTTATGCTTTCAAAATTTTATGTGCCCATGATTTAACCAAATTCCATTTTCAATGCCTGTTTCTTAACCATAATAATTTAAATGTTGCCCTACTCATAATTTAAAGTTATCCTATCCTTATTAGGCACAAATATCTCAAAACTGGTCTCATGAAAATAATTCTTAATAAATTACAACTGAGTCTAAATTGTCAGACACCATTACAAGAGACAGTTCTTTAATACTTGGTTAAGTTTGACAGCAGCAAATCCTGGAACCTCACCATAAAACATGGGCATAGATTATAACCTGCTTTCAAATACACCAGCTTTCAAATACACCACTATTCTCCAGTTTCATTAAAATATTAGCCTATTTTCTCTGTTGCGAAGATTTTTCAGTCTGGTTAGAAGGATTTTCCTTACTGACAATGACACTGGCCGTGAATCGCGCATGTTATGACGGTGCCCCCTCCCCACGGATGCTGGAGTGATGAAGTCCGTTGAGCAGCAGAGCAGGGTAAGGCAACGGTTCAGGCACGACACCATAAAACACAATTCCTCATCATGTTTTGGGGATGAAAGCATGCCCTAAAACATTTACGTATCAAGAATAAAATCACTTTTATTTTACCTTGACTGAGCTCATCTGAGCAGCCCCAGCAACTGGGGTGGTTTAATGGTGTTTTGGCATAAAAATTATCTCCTAGTGGCACCAAATAGAGCAAATAGAAAAGGTCATCAGATATGAACACAAATGCCTTTTTAAAAGTCCTTAAGTCAGCAGAATTCTAGAGACAAGGAATCTGTGCCCACTTTGTGCCAAGGCCCTGTCTCCATTGCTGGCCACCCCCCCACAACATGCCTTATCGCAAGCCAGGGAGGAGGACATACACTGAGCTCGGATTCCTTACAATAAAGTTTGCTGCATTATCTTGAAAGGTAAGGTCAAGGGTCCTTTTCTTGACACTATCATAGTAATTATAGCTTTATTTTCAAGCTTTCACCGAGTGACATTTTAAAAAATTACTTCAGATGGCACTGGGAAAGTGCCTTTGCTGCTTATGACCTGACAGCTACAATCGATTTACTTGTTTCCCTACTCATAGCACAGAGCTATTTCTGGGGCTGAGGTGATCCCCAGATGCATATGCAGAAGACAGGAACTCTGTTGCAGCTGGGCTGGTCTTCTCTTTTAAAATTAGGTCTGATAGCTTAATCTTGAGTAAGAAAATCAAAACCCACTTTTAAAAAATGAAGATATAAAAACAATGACAAATGCTTCTCATGGAATAAAAATGACTAGTGGAAAATTAGCAGACCTGTCTTTTAACATATTACTTTAAATGCTAATTTCAGAATGAATTGGCTTCATGTCTCCGTAATTAAGATAATGTAAGTAAAGCATTTAGAAAGCTTCTGGCATGAAGTAGGGACCTCATAAGACTGTATATTACACATATATTTGTCTATATATCATGAATTTTACATTCAGCTACATTTATGGGAAGAATTAAGTAGCACTTTTATGCAGTATAAAAATTATTATGAAATATAATAAAACAGTATTATTTCAAATAAAATTTCTGAATTTAAAGTCCTAAATATGATTATTTGTATAATAAATGTGTATTCCTTGGTCACAGTAATTCGGTAAAGCTCCATAATGGAAATAAGGTGCACCTTGACTAGGTCCCTTCGACTGTTGGCTTTAGAAGAATGCCTTGTGTAAAGCAACACAGCTGAGTCTGTCCTGTGCAAAGCTTGTCTCGGGCAGAGCCCGTCTATGGGGCGCAGGGTTACAGGGACCCTTGCCATCACTGGCATGCTTCCTGCACCTGCTCACATAGATGGAGGTCTGGGGTAACCTCCGCTAAGTGGGCCTTGGAGGACTAGGCAGCAATATGAAATTCTCGTAAGAGAACATTAGCTAACAAATAGCAGCTGCTAAGTGGTATGTAAACTATAACTGTGATCATCACAAACTCTCTAAAGCTACAAGGAAAAGGCTGACGAGAAACAGGCAGAGAGCACCCAGTTACTGGATCAGGGGTCGGAAAGCCCAGTGAAGGGCCGGAGTTCTCGCCACACCCTCCTCCCGAGAAGCCCGTGCAGTCAAACGCGGACCTGGCAGCTCTGAGCCTCCACTCAGGTCCAGCCTAAGCTGGTTAGGGAATGAGCATCTGCCCGTAAAGTTCACTTCCTAGCAGCAGGGTCCTTAAAATAGGAGTAAACTAGACTTACTAGAGCAGAGTCCTGAGAATGTTGCTCCTTTGAAAGAGAGTGTCTGATAGGTGGCAATGAATATTTCCATTTCCGTAACAAAAATATATTTCCTAAATTGGCTAATCGCGGTCACTAAATAATCTGAAACTATGATTAAATGGTTAACATAGCTGGCCCATGAGCACAAACGAGGCATGGAAGGAAATGGGGGACATGTGGGCTCCAAGGTCATGTATGAGAGACTCAAGGTGACACACCCAACAGTCCGGCCCCACAAGTGAGGGTGCTGAGGCCACACAGTGCAACTGATTTCCCTGAATGACCTAGCTTAGTCATGGCAGTATGAGAGCTGGACTGGATCTTGGGATTTACAGTTCAGCGCTCTTTTTCATAAGCCAAACTCTTCTTTAAACCATCCATCAGTAGTTGAAAACAAAAGGATCAATCAATTCAGGCTGGAAAGCGATCATTTCTGGCATCTGTGGATTCAACATCAAAAAATGAAAAAACAGGCAGCTCTGTATGAGTCGGGGTTCTCCAGAGAAACGAATCAGTAGGATACAGATAGGAATACGGCAGAGGAGACAGGAGCTGGTTCACATGCTCAGAGAGCCCGGGGTTCACCACCATCTGCCGTCTGCAGCTACAGACCCAGGGAAGTGGGGTTGTAGCCAATTTGAGGTCAAAGGTTGAGAGCCAGGAGCATGGATGTGGGAAGGAGGAGATGGAGATCTCTGCTCAAGAAGAGATGGAATCCTCCCTTCCTCCACCTTTCTGTCCCATTTGGGGCCCCCAACAATCGGAGGAACCCCTCAAACTGGGGAGGCAGAGCTTTGCTCTGTCCAGTGATTCAGATGCTGATCCCGTCCAGAATCCCTTCACAGACGGCCCCAGAAATGACATCTTTCCCCCACTGCAGGCCTCCCTTATCCCTGTCAAGTTGACACTATCATACACTTGAAGAAAAAAGTTAATACGTGAAACAGCAGATGCATGACTCAACAGCACAGATGATGGATCAACGAGAAGACAAGCATAAAGTCCTGAACCTAAATCTTCAAACACACAGCATGGAGAATTCTGGACTTAAATGCAGTATACAGCAATTATGAAAAACGGCTTAGAAGTATATTTTAGGTCATTTCAAGTTCAACATGAATAAATCATGCAAATTCCCTTCTAAAATGCATTTCAGTCTCAGGCCAAGTCATCAGAAGCCTGAATATGCTGCTCTGCTTTAGAATACCGACTCCGGTTCGGCACATGGTCACGGGTAGTGCTGACTACAGGCCTCTTCCTCCAGGCGACACCAGCTGGCCAGGGCACTTCCCACTCATACCACCCCGGAGGTGGATGGAGTATCAAGGGTGGTCAGTTGTGACTCCGCTGGGCCAAAGCTCACACTCTGAGTCACACTGCTGGTCTCTCAATGCACACAACCCAAGGTTGGAGAAAATGTTACGACTTTACTATTGCTTTTAAAATACTAGCTCATTTAAAAATGTATCTTTCAAATGCATAGTATATTTATAGAGTAGTTTCAAGCATATTTATAGATAAAACTATACAGTTTGACTCCTCAGAATATTAACTGATAAACCAGATTTTCACCACATCCCCATAAACTTCACTGTGACCAGAAAAGGCCTTACATGATCCACTGAAATTTTTATGGCATTTTTAGAGGGTAAGCAGATACATGGAGAAGTTTCCACTGTGGAAATGAGCTCTAGTCAAGGTGCGTAAGTGCTGCACAGTACAGCTGCCGACGCCTGCAAAGGCCCTTAGAAAACACCTCTGCAGGCTCCCTGAGCTGCTGAGTCTAAAGAATGGGAAGCTGTCCGTGTCCCCCTTTCAGGCTTACACCATGTACAGCATGGTGTTGCTGAATATGAGCTACAGAATTCCAATAATGAAATCTGCCACTAGTTGACAGACAATGTGAGCATCATCCATCAACTTCCTTGTAACATCCATCAAATTCCATGTGACACATTCATGATGACATATAAAATCAACATATGATTTCAAATATGACCTCCACCCCATGTTCTGAATGATTCATGTGCTGACAGTTCAGCTTAGCTTCCCAGATTTTAGGACTCACATTTCAAACACCTCCAGCCCTCCCATAACGAAAATAAGGCAGAGCCCTGCAGGGAAGTATGTTCTATGCCAGTTCCTGGATCGACCCCAACCCCACCCCTCCTGGTACTCAGTGGCCCCACTTGTTGCAATTTGTCCTCGCTTTTCCCATTTTCCCATAGAATTGCTATACCTCCTTGTCCATCCTAGGCCCCTCAAGCCCTGAAGTAAGTTTCCTAAACTCATCTTGGACCCACTGCTGCCACAAGTTTCTATAACCTTAGTAGGTAACATCTGTTTTCCTGCAAAAGGATGACCATCTAATGCAAATCCAGAAGGACCTTGCAAAATCTCTGGAAGCTGTCCCCACTAGCACCTAGTACCACTGGTCACTCTTCAAAGACAGGTTCTCCTATCCATCAGTAGTTGCAGAAGGCACAGCTACTCATAGTGCATAAGTGGGCAGCTGGTGGCTGATAACAGGAGCAATTTCTTAAATGCCAAGTTGTAGGATTTTGCATGCAGAGCTTACAACCAAGTCTTCAAACATGACTAACCCAAATTTCACAGTGCTACTAACCCAGTAAAAACATATTGTGCAGGCAGAGGATTAAAGATGGTGGTGTGAGAGGTGAGACACAGGCCTCCTCCCAAAACCACATATAATACGAAAATATAATTAATACGATTAATCCTGAAAGAGCAGCCAGAAAGAAGGCTGCTCCAGACTGCACACACCTGGAGAATAGAAAAGACCTCAGGGAACAGGGTCACATACCAAACCCGTGATCTGGTGGGACCCAAGCCCTCCCCCCACCCCCAGCTCACCAGCAGGAGGAAGAGAAACACAGCTGGAGGGAGTGGAGGCCTGGGACTGCTGAACACCCAGCCCTGGAGGTCTGCTCTGGGAGCACAACCCTACAGTGCATTATGCTCTGGAGATTAGTGGGATTGGAAGGCTACAACAGGCAGAATACCTGGAAAAACTGAGATTCCAGCCACTTGTGGAAAGACAGATGAAAATCCTGCTGCTCTGGGAAAAAAGAAATGCGGGCAGTTTGAGAGACTTCCTAACAGCGACAGGGCTGCTAAAGGGGCAAGGACAGCACAGAGTTTACTGCTTAGGATAAAGGACAGGGGACAAAACTGTCCAGATGCACTCTGCCAGCAGGTTGGGAGCTTTGAGGAGCTTCGGGCGCTCCGTCCCCCTGGACGGCTATGCAGCTCCAAGGCCCTGTACCATGATACGCAGCCTTCCGCACCTTCCTCCCAGCTGGCCTGCACCTGGCTCACAAACAGGCATCCCCTGCCCTGGTGTCAGGCCAACCAGAGGGAAGCCCCACTGAAAGCAGCTATAAACACAAGCATAGAGGCTTAGACCTGTGTGCTCAGCCCACTGGTTCTGGCACTGGAGACAGGAATAGCGGCCGGGAAGCAGGAAACAGCTCTCTCCTGCCCCCAGGCACCAGTGCAGCTCCCCTGCGACCTCCGACATAGCTCCAGGGGCTGAGCAGCTCCAGAGAGCAGAGCTTTTGAGCACTAGAGGGCGCCACATACAAATAAGAAATGCCAAAGCAACTTGGTTCAAACCAAAACCCCACAAACACGAGAAAAAGGGCCAAGTGAAACTGAAAGTCATCAATCTTACTGAAAAAATTTTCAAAATAAAAATCACAAACATGCTCATGGAGGTACAGAAAAATATTCAACAACTCAGGGAAGAATTACAGAGACTCAATAAGTATGGAATACAGTATCAGAAATGAAACATATAAAGGATGTATTTAAAAGCAGATTAGATACAGTGGAGGAGCCAGTAAATGGAATAGAAATTAAAGAAGAGGAATACAAAGAAGCTGAGGCACAGAGAGAAAAAAGGATCTCTAGGAATGAAAGAATATTGAGAGAACTGTGTGACCAATCCAAATGGAACAATATTTGCATTATAGGGATACCAGAAGAAGAAGAGAGATAAAAAGGAATAGAAAGTCTCTTTGAGGAGGTTAAATACTGAAAACATCCCCAATCTGGGGAAGGTGATAGTCTCTCAGGCCATGGAGGTGCACAGATCTCCCAATACAAGGCACCCAAGGAAAACAACACCAAGACATATAATAATTAAAATGGCAAAGATCAAGGATAAGGGCAGACTTTAACAGCATCCAGAGAGAAATAAGATCACCTACAAAGGAAAACCCATTAGGCTATTATCAGACTTCTCAAGAGAAACCCTACGGGCCAGAAGGGAGTGGCATAATATATTTAATGCAATGAAGCAGAAGGGTCTCAAACCAAAAATGCTCTACCTGCCAAGATTATCATTTAAATTTGAAGGGGGGATTAAATAATTTCCAGATAAGCAAAAGCTGAGAGAATTTGCCTCCCACAAACCATCTCTACATTGTATTTTGGAGGGACTGCTATAGACGGAAGTGTTCCTAAGGCTAAATAGCTGTGACACAGGAAATAAAACCACAGTAAAGAAAGTAGAACAATTAATTACTGAGGAGATACAAAATTAAATCAACTACCCCCGAAGTCAGTCAAGAGATAGACAGAGTACAGAATATGATATGTAATATATAAAGAATGGAGGAGAAAGAAAAAGGAGGGAAAAAAAATCCTTTAGATTGTGTTGGTAATAGCATGCTAAGTGAGTTAAGTTAGACAATTAGAAAGTAAGGAAGTTATCCTTGAACCTTTGGTAACCATGAATCTAAAGCCTGCAATGGCAATAAATACATACCTACTGAAAATCTCCCTAAATGTAAACAGTCTGAAGGCACCAATCAAAACACAGAGAGTCACTGAATGGATATAAAAAACAAGACTATATGCTGCCTACAAGAGACTCACTTCAAACCCAATGACCTACACAGACTAAAAGTGAAGGGATGGAAAAAGATATTTCATGCAAATAACGGGGAGGAAAAAGCAGGAGTTGCAGTACTTTCATCATCAGACAAAAAAGATTTCAAAACAAAGAAAGTCACGAGAGACAAAGAAGGACATTGCATAATGATAAAGGGGTCAGTCCAACAAGAGGATGTAACACTTACAAATATCTATGCACCCAACACAGGAGGACATACATATATGAAACAAATACTAATAGAATTGAAGGGGGAAATAGAATACAATGCATTCATTTTAGGAGACTTCAACACTCCTCTAACTCCAAAAGACAGATCCACCAGACAGAAAATAAGTAAGGACACAGAGGCACTGAACAACACATTAGAACAGATGGACCTAACAGACATCTACAGAACTCTACACCCAAAAGCAGCAGAATACACATTCTTCTCAAGTGCACATGGAACATTTTCAAGAACAGATCATATACTAGGCCACAAAAAGAGTCTCAATAAATTCAAAGACTGAAATTGTACCAACCAGCTTCTCAGAACACAAAGATGTGAAACTAGAAATAAATAACGCAAAGAAAATGAAAAATCCACAAACACATGGAGGATTAACAACATGCTCCTAAATAACCAATGGATCAATGACCAAATAAAAACAGAGACCAAGCAATATATGGAGAAAAATGACAATAATTCAACACCACAAAATCTGTGGGATGCAGCAAAGGCAGTGCTAAGATGGAAGTATACTGCAATACTGGCTTACCTCAGGAAAGAAAAACAATCCCATATGAACAGTCTAAACTCACAATAAATGAAACTAGAAGAACAAATGAGACCCAAAGTCAGTAGAAGGAGGGACATAATAAAGATGAGAGCAGAAATAAATAAAATCAAGAATGAAATAACAGAAAGAATCAATGAAGCCAGGAGCTGGTTCTTCGAGAAAATAAAATAGATAACCCCCTAGCCAGACGTATCAAGAGAAAAAGAGAGTCTACACACACAAACAGAATCGGAAATGAGAAAGGAAAAATCATTACGGACACCACAGAAATACAAAAAATTATTAGAGAATACTATGAGAAATTATATGCTAACAAACTGGATAACCTAGAAGAAATGGACAACTTTCTAGAAAAATACAACCTTCCAAGGCTCAACCAGGAAGAAACAGAAAATCTGAACAGACCAATTACCAGCAACAAAATTGAATTGGTAATCAAAAAAACTCCCAAGAACAAAACCCATGGATCAGATGCTTTCACTGCTGAATTTTATCAAACATTTAGTGAAAACCTCATACCCATCCTCCTTAAAGTTTTCTAAAAAGTAGAAAGGAGGGAATACTCCCAAACTCATTCTACGAGGCCAGCATCACTATAATACCAAAACGAGGCAAAGACAACACACACAAAAAAAATTACAGACCAAATATATCTGATGAACATAGATGCAAAAATACTCAACAAAATAGTAGCAAACAAAATTCAAAAATACATCAAAAAGATCATCATGATCAAGTGGGACTTATTCCAGGGATGCAAGAATGGCACAATATTAGAAAATCCATCATCATCATCTATGAAGCCAACAATATATCAATTACCCAAATCCCCCTTTTTTTTTTAATAGAGAATTCCAGCAATTTCATTCAACATTTCACAATGATTTGACATAGATATCTTCAAGAAATCAGGTTCCTTCTAACTAAGGAGATAATGCCAGCTTTCATGTAAGACCCATTCTTCATGAGCAAACTAACCTAAAACGTCACTCAGCTCGTGAGTCCCTTTTCCAAGATAAAGGTAATCCCAGGACCCCTTTGTACCTGTCTGTCCGCGGCCATTCTTCTTTTTCCATTTGACAATGTATTTCCCATATGATTTAATATTAAGCATTGTTTAAGCTGGCAGGAATATTTAAAAAGAAATTTGATGGATTATCTTGCCTTCTCTGGTAAGGCAATTCGGTCATCTTAATTCAGTCCAAGAAAAATGCGAAAAAATTCCCCATCTTAGAATTGCTTTACTTACTTTTATGTTTCTCTTTTGTATGGAGCCCAGATAAAAGCTGTTCCTTCCTCAAGGCCATCTTGCAAACTTACATGGTACTAAACACTCAGCAAAAATGCACTGATTTGATTTTCTTTGTTTCCTATGTTCCCAGGAGGCCCAAGACTTCAGGGCACCTGCAGCACTGGCCAGAGGCCCGTCTCTGCCCCTGAGGCCTGGGTTTGGAAGTCGGGGTGATGAGCCCCCATGACCGCAAGAGGCCCCCTGGCCACCAGCCAAGGACGTGCCGCGGGAACATGAGGGGCCGGGGCCTGGAGGGCCTGCAGCCTGTTGGGCACCAGCGAGCCAGCGAGCCGTGGGGCCAGGCAGGAGGCAAGTGTGGCAGATACTAACTTTCTGAGATGTATTTCCCTTGCATATAAAATGGCTCCTACTTAATTGTCAAGGGTGAAATTTGAACACAGTTCTGCCAATTCTGACTCAAACACCTTTCCCACTACAGCTCACTACTGAACACCTTGTCGATGATATTATATATGTGTGTGACATACATATTTACAGATTACACATAAAAAAGAAATGCACATGTATATTTGTGTGTGTGTATATATATATAGACACAATATAAAACAAAAGCCTGGAAGAGGGTTTGCAAGGGGAGTACTACCCATGAAAAATCAGTCCATACTCCTTAATAGACTCATTTTCACCTTATCCTTAATAAATCTGTTATAATCTTAAAGGGTATTAGAATGTTGGCTAAGGGAAAAATAGAGATGAATGAACATCTTTCCCCCTTTCAAAATCTCTAATGCACAATGTAACTGATTAGTAATTATAAATATTTATGTTTTCTGAGATATGAAATAGCTGAATACAGTAAGTAATGAGTGAAAACAAGTATTAGGGTCCCTGAGTGCATGTGTTAATAAATTGTGGAATTTTTAGCTACTGTTAATTGAAAAAATGAACCTGAATCAACCATGCATACATTTATGTTACATGGGAAAACCAAAAGTCCTGACCACTCATCAGTCGATGCCTCCAAGCTATAATTACAATTCAGCGAAAAAAGACACAGTGTAATTTAAGCCATTTTCTTAATATATTGATCCACTTTGTTTTTAAAAGCCAAAAAACCATGACCTCCTCAGCATATGTATGAGGAGTGAAATAGAAAACATCTAGTGAACTTACCTCGCAAGCACCCCAAAAGTAATACAGAGAGAAATTTAAATAAAGTACTTAGGGTGTGGAGGAACCCAAGAAAGTCACATTTATTAATAAAGATGAAGAACAAGGGTCATTTGACAAGAAAAAGTCGTAGAACAAAATGGAACAAAACGTTTAGCTGTAAATAAGCAGCCAGGAGAAGAGAGAGGATCAGAGTCTATGAAATGAGAAAAGCCTGCAAACTAAAGTGTCTCTAAGCCCCTCCTACCAACAATAACAAAGTCAAGTTCAGGATTTTGAAAGGGACATTTTAGGACAGAAAAAATGATCACCTCACATAAATAATGCTTCAGTTGTGATTCTTGTATTAATTCATAGGTGTATAATTATTTCTTGTTTTCACAAATATTTGGTTCAAATTTTAAATTTTAGTTTACTGGAACTGTGGTGTTTAGAAGTCTTCAAAATATGAATATATTAATAATGCCACATTACACAGCCTTTCCATCAAAAAATTAATGACACAGGGATGTATTAAAATTTTGCTAATTAATATTCATGCTATAAATCGGCAGGTTCCCAATGGTGGGCCCAGATTTGGGACGTCCATGTACTTATTTCACCCAGCAGCATCACTGGGTGACTGTGAGGTGCCACAAACCAGCACAATACGGCGTGGAAAGGCTGGTCATGTGCGGCTGTGAAAACAATGGGACGAAGCCCGGCAGGTGGAGTGACAGGGGACACAGAGCACTTCAGCAGAGCCAGTGAGCCTGAGCATAGCGGGGCCCAGAGCCGCAGACCTGGGAAACGGGCGGCAAAGGTGAGCACGCCAGTTTACACTGAGGTGTCACACAGGTGAAGGGGTCCCCCCACGGAGGACAGAGGCACACCCCAATTCCTGCTGGAGCCTGTATGACTTGGGTTTTGTCTGTCTCTGCTTTTAAAACATAGTGTGACAGAAGAGATTTTGTTAGTCCATAAGCATGTATGTGTTTATGTGTGGTAGGATCACATACACGTACATGTAATTCTAATCTATACGAACAAGTACCAATCTCAGTGACTGACTGAAAGCACACGCCCTTTTATACTATTTCATCAAGCCTCTTCCAAAATTCACTGATGATATAATCAACCTACACGTATAATAAAAAAAGTAAAATCAATATAACTACCTAATGTAACAGGGAAAAAAAGAAAAAAGGACAATTTACCATGGACCTGATACATGTTTCCCTCGTGACACAGTAAACAATGAGATGGTCACGTGTGTGTAGCTACATGTGGGGTCCTCATGAACGCAACAGAAACGCAGCCTGACAGGAGTATGTTCACTGACAGAATACTACAGCACAGTTGAAATTGAGACATCATTTCCAAAAAATAGATTAGCAGCATGTGCTGAAGTTCTCACTGAGACAATGTGTAATATTTTCTCAGAGTACATGGCTGTTTATTGTTTTAGCCATTTAAAATTTATTTATTGTACATGGAAAAAACGAAGTGGAGTTCTGGGCTCAGGTGTCTGTGCGGCTTCCTGTGTCCCCACCTACGGAGGGAGTCAGGAGCTCGGGGACGCGGCTTGGCTGTGTGGTGGTTGTGAGACTTCCTATCAGGCAGCACACCCCGGAGAGGGCAGGCAGTGACTCTGAGAACAGGACCTCGCTACGCTAGAAGACAGCGACCGCCAGCAGGAGCGGACTTGGTGATGTGGGCAAATGTGGAACCCACAATGTTGTTCATGTAAAACCTTCATAAGATTGTACATCAATAACTTAAAAAAAAAAGGTGGCTTCCTATCTACGGAGGGAGTCAGGAGCTCGGGCACACGGCCTGTGTTTGCAGGTTCATCTCCTGTTCTGGGCAAGTGTGCTTCCTCCACCTTCCAAAGGTGGGAATGTGACTCGGCCCTAACACCCCGCAGGGTGCAGGCGAGCCTCCCTTAAGAGCCACTGCTCTGGGGAGGTCACGTCCCTTTTAATCACTATCTCCGCATGGGTAGGTGTCTGCACACTGGTAACCCTGGAAGTCCAACAGCATGGCAGGGACTCTTTCTCACACCCACGCTCCCACCCAACCTGGAAACCCTAACAGAGAGCCCGTCCTCTGGCTGTTACACATCAATCGGTCACACGCATCCCAGGAAGTCTGTCCCAGCCCGCTGGGGTCCCATGCGCTGTGGGGGTCTGCGCTTCACACCCCTGTCTAGACTTCAAGCTCTGCGTCTGCTCTGCTCGTCGTTTTAGTCTAGGCTCTTCAGGTGAACTGTTAGCTCCTGAAGACAAGGACAGAGTTGTGTGTCACCCACTGTGAGTACACGACATGAGAGGGGTTCTGGTGTTTGTCTCCACTGACAGCACCGTCTCGCCACTCACACCAGACCTGGTGTCACACTGGCCACCATCAGACAGAGCACGTGCCTCGCCAGTGCCCATGCCCAGCGGATTTGAAAAGAGGAAGTAAATGGCACTGATGAAGAGGTAGGAAAGTCATGGAAGCCTTCATTTTCAGATCAGAAATAATGTAGCTAAGAAGCAATGGACTCAAGAAGCAATTAGATTCAAGGGCTTCAGAATGATTCATACACTTAATTAAAGGCTTATAGGAACTCATTAAGAAGTTACATAAATTGTCTTTATTTCTTACTCTGGATTATTTACACATACAAACACATTTATGGAAGAAAATGGACATATTCTATCACATTTTCAAATACAATCAAATAGATGGTTGGAAGCTTGCTGATATGTAAATTATACTTTTATTTCTCAGTTAATTCTAGGAAATCAATCATTTGTTTTCCATTTATGCATTACTTTTTTACCAGAAATGTGTTATGATTCATAGTATGGTTCTCAAAGGATAGAAATTTTATTCACTGAAGGTGATTGCTATAGATAAAATGTTTGTGTCCCCTCAAACTTCATTTGCTAAATCCTAACGCCCAAGGTGATGGCACAGGACAGAGCCCTCGTGAAGGACCAGCACCCCCGTAAGAGACACAGACAGCTCCCTGCTCCTTCCATGTGGGAGGGCGCCACAAGAAGACACCACCTGTGAACCAAGCAGCAGGCCCTCTCCAGACACAGAAACTGCCGGCACCCTGATCGTGGCGTCCAGGTCCAGAGCTGTGGGTAGCGAGTCTCTTCTCAGGGGGTCTGCGGTGTTGGGCCACAGCAGCCCAAGCAGACAGAGACAGTGGTCAGTCATCACACTTGACGCCTGAGTGACACCCACCCACATCTGGCACTCTCAGCTCCCAGAAAGTCGCCCTTCCTTCTCACTTGGCAAACCACCCCATGGTGTGGGTCACCGACGCCCAAGCTCTGCGGCAGGACAAGCGCCCACAGCCAGCAGCATGACACTGCACGCTTACAGGCTGGTAGGAAGGTGGAGCTCACACTGGCACTGTCACACACCGACCCAGAGGGACACGACCACCTCTGGGGAGCAAGGGCTACATCTGTTACCCTGACTGAGGTGACAGCACCACAGGGTATGCCTGTATCCAAACTCATCAGAATGTGTACATTAACTGTGTGCAATACTTATATACTGAATATGCATCAGTAAAGCTGAGAGAAAAAAGAAAAACCAAATGAAAACTACAACTGGATCTCTTCTTTCTTTTCACACTTTGAATTATAGATCTCTTTTCCATTTAGAAACTAACACAAAGAAGAGCATCGTTCAAGCGGCACTTGTACATTCTGCACAACATCTCCAAGTTCCAAGTTAAGTCACTCACGGACATGTGCACAGAGCTCTTTCCATTCTGTAGGAAGCGCTCACCCACAAAATCGGCTAATTATTATATTCATTAATTTTCCTCCAGAAGCCAATTAACATTCTTGTGTTAATGGGAAATCGCATTAACATAAGCTTAATTTCTGCATATACGCAGGAGTCCCTCCTGTGTCAGACTGAACACAGCTCTAAAAAGTTCTCGGACGCAAAGCTATGGCACTGACTCACCTTCACTCTGGGCTTTGCATAAATGGATGTTTGCAAATTCCTGAGCTACAGGAATGCTCTGTGATGCTGAACTTCCTATCCAAATACATTTTCTATTTAATGCAGTCACATGAACCAGCATCAGATCTAAGGATCAAACCACTGAAGAAACTTAATATTGGTTTGAAATGGAGAAGAAAGCATCAACGCAGATCGCCACACCACGTGGCGCGCGTGTGCATGTGCACAAACCATAAAAGCAGTGTTTACATTTTTCCCTTAGTAAACACATATACACCTCCATGTAATTTTAATCTCTACTGAAAATACATGAACATGGGAAGCAATGAAATGAAAATTCAGTTACTTTTTATACATTCAGGAGAATTTATTTTTCAACCTTCAGAAGCTAAGACACACTGTCATGGAAGGCAAGGGACAAGCTTATCCCACAGGACTGAAGCCTCCACATGGAAAGCGAGGTGGAAGTTTTGCTGTCACTTAAATAATTGAGTAATTCGTAGTAAATTCAAGCCTCATAGTAAAATCTAGCATGAGTTAATAAAAGTAACCTCCTTTTCATTTTCATGGGTCTCCTACCAGTACTAGGGTTTATAGGCATGTGAGGATCATAACCCAGTAAGGATCCACCAAGTGCCTGGGCTTTCTGTTCATGGTGTGAAAGGAGCTGGGGTTACCCACCAGTGAAGCCATGTTGACTTTATCTGGACAATTCCATGGCCTGGCTCAGCTGTTAGTCACTAGTGTCACTTACGGGAAAAATAATGTAATGAAGTGTGTTGGTATCTCGAGCACAGCCATTCCCGTCAGGAGGGAAAGGAGGGAAACAGGAGTCTGACATGGTTTTGGATTCTGTTTCCAAAGGACGCATGTGACTATGGTAACAGGTGGCAGTCCTGTGAGAGCCTGAGGGAGGCTGGTGCCAGGGGTGGGGCGATGTCTGCACAGCAGAGCCGGAGCCAGGCTCCTGCTCCAGGACTGGAGGGTCACGGCTCCAGCTCCCCATGTGGAACCCCAGACACCTGGCGAGCCTCCCAGGGCCTCTGGCAGAAGCTCCTCACTCACCCAGGGGCCAGAGCCGATCTGTCAGCTCTGGCCCCTCCACCTTCAGCAGGGCAGTATCAGGAACAGAGCCTGCCTCCTGGTGGGAGCAGAAGCTCTGCCGGCAGGCCTGCTACTGAAGATGTGGAGTGAACACAAAATATGCGGACCCTGCTGCCGGCTGGCTGCTGTGCAGGCCCTGGAGTGGTGGGTAATCACAGTGCCAGCCACCAGAGTCAGAGGGGTTGCCCCCCGCCTCCACAGAACGGAGTGTCCTCGTGGTGGCTACAGGAAGGGCCGTTTCATGCTACTGCCTTAATGCTGACTTCAAGTACATGGGGAAGGCAAAATTCTCCATATATGCTAATGTTTCCAAGTGTGACCGTTTTTAACCATTGACAATTGAAAAACTGACCGTGTTCTAAAAGGAGGCTTTTAACTCACACACTAGGATACAGATATAGGTGTAGTTTTATATTTTAGCAATGGAACACGTCCTGGTACATCACATTTTAAAATACATGCCTACAACCAAAAGCTCTGTGCCGTGGGCAGGAGGAGGCCCGACACCACAGTGGTGCACATAGCCCCCTTCCCGAGGGGGCACAGTGCTCCACCTGGAGGCAAGCTCGGCCCAGCTGTGGGTCATGTTCCAGAGAAACCCTGAACCCACCACGACCGACCTTTGCAAGGATGTGCAGGAAGAACGGTCAAATGCAAAAAGGCCTTCTACACAGACCCCTCGGAACCACTCAGCCATTACTCTTCCTACAGATCGCCCATCTGTGAAGGCACCTCGTGCCATCAGCGCATCGGCTCCAGGCAAGCGTGCAGCTACCACACCGCACTCGGAGTCCCACGGGACAGCACTCTGTCACTGCACGGACGCAACGCCCACGGTGACATGTAAAAGCAAATGACAGTCAGCAGTAGGGCCAACTGCATTGCAAAAGGAGCATGTGCCCCCAGACGCAGCCAGGGACCACCCTGCTTCCTTGATTCCTTCACACCTGAGGCTGTTGAGACCCGCCCGCCCCCAGGCTGCCCTGTGCTCGGACGCAGGAAGGGGAGGGCGTGGGCCTCCTGTTGCCAGTGAGCCCCGTGAGCCACAGGACAGGGTGTGAAGAGTGCACCTGGGAGGCTTTGGGGTTCTGTCCCTATCATGTGTGGGATCCATGAGCGTGACATTTTACAAGGAAATAAAGCATCAAGATTGCCCTGGTGAGCAGAAATGTGGACTTCTGGGAAGTGAGGCGTGATGCTGTCTACAGAGGACAGACCGATTCACTTACCTATGAGCTTCTCTGTTCCTGAACTCCCAGAATGTCATCCAAAGGACGGCAGGCATATTAAAGGGCCGAAGTCGTGCAAGTTCCCAACCGAAGGGGATGAGAGAAGCCTCTGAAGCAATAACCACAGAGAATCCCCCAAGATTGAAGTCACACTCCAAACCGCAGACCCAGGAAGCCAAGTCAACATTGACAGGATAAAACCCCAGATCTACACGGACACACAGCATACAAATGACAGAAAACCAAAGACGGAGAGAACCCGTCACAAAATCAGAGGGAAAAGTATCTTTTCTACAGAGGAAAAAGGATAAACTTATTTTGGACTTCTCTTTAGAAACCATGCAAGTGAGGAGAGTACAGCAAAATATTTACAGTGGTGAAGGAAAAATCATCAACTAAGAAACTTTTACCTAGCACAATTATCACTTACATGAGAGAGAAATGAAAAGTTTCGCCCCAAAATGGGGAATTTGTCAACAGAAGACCTGCCTTGCAAGCAATGTTAAAAGAAATTCTCCAGAAATAAAGAAATGATACAGGTCAGAAACTAAAGAAGAGGGTGGGATGCTAATTGTAAGGGAAGCTGGGGAGGCAGTAAATGGGTTTATGGGAATTCTCTACTTTCTGCCTCATTTTTCTGTAAATCTAAAATTACTTAAAAAAAAGTCTATTAACTTTAAAAAATATGTAACCCTTTTATCTCTCTGGAAGATTTTTTTTCTCACATAAGATATTCTTGGTATATTTTATAAACTTGAAAGCTGTTCCATAAATACACTTCTATGACTGAATTTCTTTTTAAGTAGAAATAAAGATTTTCTGATGTACTCTTTTGTGAAACCACTGGATCTTAAATATATAAAGTTCAACTGATCTATAAGTCTACATTTATGAAACTGGGTAGAAAAATCACCCTTAGAAAGAGTAAATGGAGTCTGAGGGTTAATGTAAAAGCCTCAAGTTATCACTCACCCACATGTCACACATACAACATATGCACTCTGAGAAACAGATGTAAAGGGTCTATTATGTCACATCCATGCATCTTAAATATATTACAAAAGATAGTTATAATTGAGAATTGAAAAAGCATATTATCACCAAACTTAGAAATCAAATATCACATATTAAATGACAAAGTGATCTGTACAGCTACTAAGCCCACAAAGAGCGGCAGCGCCATACTGTTTCCCTTGGCGGTGACACACACACTGTGCTAAAAGCCACACACGGGCAAGGACAGCAGATGCTCGAGAGTTCCCGTTTCCATTCACACCTGAATCTTACAGGAGTCACATAATATAAATGCAAGGTAGAAGGCATGTTGGAATTCTGTGTACGAAGGATTCCTGATTGGGGGTCAGACTTGGCATTCGCTCACTAACCCCTTAGAAATATACCATCAGTGTCGTGGGGGAAATCCTCCTTTTGCTCTAAAAATGCTGAAGCCTGCTTATTCTGGAAATATGGCCAGCTTGACCCCTGGCCCACCCCTCCTGATGCAATCACCTACAAACCTCAGATGAGACCCAACCCACGTCTCCTCAACTGCACAGGCTGCTGGCAAGAGAGGAAGAGATTCTTGACACTCTGAGAGGGTGAGGCTATGACAAAGTTAAACAGACCACTGACACTGCCCTTCTTCTCAGGGGACAACTTGGGGGTGAGTGTTCACTGCCTCACCAGGCGTGACCCACCCACCCCCGCCCAACCCACTCAGTGTGGGAGTCTAACCGGAGATCTGGTACTGGGAATCAAAACACTGTTCCCACAGTCTAATACAGACCAGAAATCATCCCATTCACCCCAACACTGGAACCCTACTGCAAGGGCAACGCAATGTCTGAGACCAGTGTTGAGGGGGACATTGCCGCGGAGCATGTACGTGGACAGTCAGTCCACTTGCCAGCTTGAACCTGACTTCAAGTCGAGAATTCAGAGTGAGCCCGAACCACGGAGGCCCAGCCGCTGACAGAGGCAAAGCTTTACCTCTGCCAACTTCCCTGGGGAGCCTCGCCTTCTGCACGGGAGGAAGTAAGTTCCAGTGATACAAGCGGCCTGTCCATGGTGCTCCGGTGTGTTTAAGAGAGAAAATGCTGTAGCAGGTTCCGGTGGCCCCGAGAGAGAGTCTGTGTCAGCAGGTCATAAATACACTAAGGGAAGGTGCTGGTACCTTGGGTAAGATGTGTACGGTGTGGGATGGAGGCAGGGAGCATTGGCCGTTTACCACAAGTACCAGATCTCATTCCAGGGCTTCTCCAGGACGCACACAAAGGGGACCCATGCTGAGGATATGGTGACATGGGAAAGCTACGCGTTTCTAATACTTCCACTCACAGTTTGAGTCTTGTTCACCACTGAGGTCTTTCCCAAACTATATATCTGAACCGATTTCCATTCTAGCCTTGGTGGTGTAGTCATCTGTTTTTGTTCTATTTATTGCTCAATGGAAATTGCCACTGAACCATATTTTTTTTCATGTGAAAAAACACAATAATTACATGTTAAATGAGGTCTTTTAAATAATTACATGTTAAATGAGGTCTTTTAAATATCAAATACCATACTGACAGTATGATGGTATTTTAGAAAATTACATCCCCATTTTTCTCCTAAAATAGTATCGAGTGTCTCTAAGTATTTCGGAAGCAGATCTGATTTTTGCATATGATGCATAGGATACACTTTTGAAGGCAACCTCATTGTGATAGCCTACCATATCCATTCTAAGAATATATATATTCTATAGTTTTTGTCACTCTAACCAAAAAGGTATTTGCAACTGAACCAGAGCATTAAGTGACATATTAATAAGCAGGACCTGTCACGTTACCATCAAGATTAAACACACTGATGCAAGAGCTCAGCAGCCACGCCTGTGCTGTCAGAGCGAGTCAGGACACAGGAGCCACAACATCGAAGTCATTTTGAAAGACTTAGGAAAAAGGAAGAGAACCAAGAGAACCGTCTGACTCTGGGGAACGACTACTTAACACAGGTACGGAGCACGCAATGCAAGAAGCAAAGACTGGGCACCAGCTGGGTTTGGGCGCGCCCGGCGCTGGGCAAGCAGGGAACGAGACCCACAGGCCAAATCACATCTCTTGAAGACTTCAGTTGATCCTTCACTCCCACAACAACTGGCTTTAAAATTCAGTTTTGAATGTAGATGACCAAGGAAACATTGAATGGAGTAAGTTTATTAAGATTCCATTTCAGTGTCTTCCTCTAATAAATAATCGCGAGTTACTACCACCTCCTCCCTAGAAATGATCTGTTCCATCAGTTTGACGGGAATAACACCAGTCTCCCTGGTGTTGGCGTTGAAAGATGAGACGCCAGGCACGTCCCAAGCCTCTGACAGGCGCTCTGGGACAGGGCTGCACAGAGTGCTGGGGGCTGACACTGATGCGGGCTGGCTCAGCGTTCACGTGGCCGTTCGGCTCTGCCAGGGAAACCACACACTGGCTGGTCTCTCCCAACAGGGAATTAGTGACATGCTTTCTCCTAAAATTGTCCACAAATCTCTGTCTAGGCTTCTTTCCTAGCACCGTCGCTGTTATTTACTAAGTGTCTGAGCGGAGCTGAGCTTGAGAATATGTGAGGTCCTAGTAACCAGGTCACCACCCTAACATCTAACAAAACTTGGTGCATGTAGTGAAAGAAGAGTGACAGCTGATGCAAATAGAATCTGCTCTTGAAATAAATGAGCTTTAGTTAAAAAAAACTGAATAGGTTTCTTGGCAAACATCGACTTAGAAAATGCAGTAATACAAAGACAACTTGGATCAGATTGGATTTTTCTGCTTTATATGGAAATTTGTGTTCCTTTATGAATATGTCAATGCAGACTTCTTAAAATATTAAATTTTACTTCATAAAATAAGAAAATGGGGAAAGACCACAGGTCATTTAGCTTAGTCCTTTACTCTGGTTAAGAAATGAATCACATAAAACACCTTTTACAGAAAAAAATAAGTCTAATTCATTCTGATTACCCTGTCACAAAACCAGATCAGCCAGCTACTAAAATATCGTTTTTATACCCACTTTTACCCTCAGGCATCCCTGGGAAGGGGCAGGGAAGGAAGACAGAGGGCCAGCGGGGGACACACAGGCGGTGAGCTCATGGATCTTCACACGTCCCTCACGGCCACACGGGTTTCCCACTGGCTTGCTGGGACTCTCTCCTAATGTTTTCTCCACACTCACCGCGCTCTGAAAGACTGCATTCGTGCCGTGAGTCTGGGTGTTAGTCGTCCCCTACTACTCTGTTTCATTCCGTTGCTGTGACTGGTAAGATGTACAGTCTCATTATTTTGTTGTTGAAAGAATCAATGACAGATACTGTGTGGAACAGGAGATTCTGTAGTTCCACATTAGTGTTTTCACCATTTTTTTGAGCTACAGAATCACAGTGATCGTCAAGCTGATACGTGAGAAAACGGAGGGTTGCAGACATTGCACCTTTTCAAGATCAGAGAACAGACATGGGAGTGGCACCCAAAGCTCCAGACCCACACCCCACAGCTCTGTCCACTGTTCCCCTTGATTCTGCAGCTATTTGCTGGACCCACATAACGTGGCATTATACGCCAGTAAAGGTCACCTCATTCCTAACCTAGCTGACAAGTTCTTTTAGATCATTCAATGATCACTTGTCAAAATGTAAGTATTTATTTCAAGTCATATAACCTGAACCCAACACCTGCACTGAATTCCATGTGCTTTCTAAAATGTTTAGAGGATTTCTGTGTCATTTTCAAACTATCAGTAAATGACCATGGAAGACAGTGTGTGCACATGTGCATTTAGAAAATCTCCCTTTTATAGAACAATTCCCTTTGGTGTCTGGCACATAGCAATAAACTAAATAGATGTTTGTTAAATGAAAACATAAATCAAGGAATGAAAGGAGCCTTAGCCACGGAACTTTCAATATATGAATCAACTTTACCCATGAGAACCACCCCAGGGTGGGAGATGCAAGGCTTTTCATATAGGGTTTAAGTTCTGCCTATACGGCCTTGGGCAAATAACTAAAGCTCTTTGAAATTCAGATCCCTTATTCATAAGATTTGGTAAACCTATACATTTTGCAAGTCTGAAATTAAGATTAGTGATAGCTGGCCACATACTCTGCTGTCCTTGTTTAAAAACTTCTAACATCTACCCTAAGTTTTAAAAAAACTCATTTTGAAGTATTGTTAACAAAGGAAGTAAAGCAAAGTATTAAAAATGAAAAAGAGACGCGGGTTTAGAGTTTGGTGAATGGAGATCATGGCATTCACAGGAATGTGCAGACACAAAGTGTTCCTCCAGGACTGAGGCCTGGGCCATGGATGGACCCCAGAATAGCCAAAGGAAAGAAAATAGTTATTATTCTCTATACATATAGAGAATAACTAAAAATAACTATATATTTTGTAAATCTTGGAGGGTGTTAGGGGCTGAACTGTGTTCCATGTAAAAGTTTGTATGTTGAAGTCCTAACTCCCAGGATCTCAGAATGTGACTGTATTTGGACAGTCATGTTTAATGAGGTAACTAAGTTAAAATGGGGTCATTAGGGAGGGCCCCAGTGCGATCTAACTGGTGTCCCTATAAAAGAGATCAGGACACAGACACGCACAGAGGGACAACCATGTGAGGTCAGAGAGAGAAGACAGCGTCTACACACCTAGAAGAGGCTTGGAGGAACCAGTCAGCCCACACCTGGACCCCTGACTTCCAGCCCCCAGCCCCAGGAAGCATACATCTCTGTGGTTTCAGCCCTTGGCTCGTGTCAGCTGAAGCTGGCCAGCACAGAGGGCCTAGGATGACCTTGTATTCCACAGCCCTGAGGGGTCAGTCACTTCCTGAACAAGACCCTAGCTGCCATCCAGTCTCCTCCTTGACACTCGGATTTTAGCAGAGTCTGCTTCCACTATTTCATGTGAACCTTGCATAAATACAAAACAAACAGTGTCTGATTTTCCCAACCCTCCCCTACTTGCAGGATACACTGGCCTGTGACTAAGGGACAGGGCGTACACTGAATGCCATCAGCACATGCTCCCTTGACGGGTTCGGTTCTAAAGCAGACATTGTGCCCATGTCAAGTTTATGAAAACCATCCATCACTACGTCTCCCGGCACACACACTCCATAAAATGCCTATGGCAAAAGCCACCGATGTAACCACGATCCCGCGTAGCACTGTGCACACAGCAGACAGACTTGCTGGACACTGAAAGCTGACCCCCAACGGAGAAGGCAGCTAGAGCACACACCGCAGGAGCTTTTTCGGGGATACCTGGGGCGAGACACCGAGCGTGGGGAAGGAGCACTAATCCCAGCATCCTGTCCACCGTGCGAGACGGCAGCAGCTCCAGATGGGTCCCTCTCTTTCCCCAATGCTCGAGGGTACCTGTCGTCCTTCGCTCTGTGAGCTGTGCACCACCCCCCAGACAGGGGGAGGCTGGGAGAGAAGGTGGCAACCACACCCACCTCCCGCTGCACACACAGCCTTTGATTGTCCCCCTCCCTGGCTCTTCAATGTGCCCACATCCTTTCCACACTTTTCCATCTTCCAACTCTTGTCACTTCTTTCCTTATCTTCAGCCATGCTCATCAACACTAACTTAAAGCAAACCCACATTCCAGCAATGTATGTTTCATAGGCAAATAATCCCTGGGGGAAAATCTTTTTAAAAACCTCTAATCACTTAATAAAAAGGTGGAATAATTTCAAACCCCCACTGGAGACCCTGAGATGATGTCCATGGAACTAGTCTGGGAAGCCCTGCTCCAGAAGGCTTAAGAACATCCTGACAGACAACTACTTTTTCAACAAGTAAATGAGGACCCGAAAGCCTACAGCAGAGATAGTCACACCCCCAAGCACGTGGGAATAGCACATCTCAGAGATGAAAATTTAAGTCTGTGGGAAAGCAGAATTCCCCAGCTGCCTTCTCATAGCGTGCTTACGGGGACAGCCCGGGAAGGGCAGGGGGCAGCGCATATGGGCGTCACAGCCTGACCCCCAGGCCTGACCACCCCTTGGGCTCCCGGAGGGGGCGCTCCGCAGGCCTGGGCAGGTGCCAGGACCATACCTCACCGCCCTCCCAGTCCCTCCTCCTGGCCTTCCAGCAAGGATCTCGGCTGACCACCAGGGAGGGCAAACACTCAGGGGCCCAGGGGTTGTCCACACTGCCCTCGTTCCAGGGCCATAGCTTGTCAGGGCCTGGAAGGGAGGGCTGGGACCCACGCCCACCTCCCTGGACTTAGCACCATGGCCCACCCCACCATGTCTGCAGCCCTGCATGTGCAGATGGGACAGGTACTACCAGCAACTGGCAGAATGCCACGCCACCTGCTGACCTGTGAGGGCCACATGGTCCCTGTGAAACTCAGAACCAGAGCAGCAGACACAGGCGGGGCTGCAGCGGCCAGGCCACCAGGGGCTCTCAGTGGCAGGGACTGCAACTCCTGCTGGATGACAGCACACGGTCGCCCCTGAAGGAGACCCGTGCATCCTGGAGGGATTCGGGGGATTCCGCGATCCCTGACCTCAGCTGCTGCTGTACTTCCAGTCTCCTCTTTGCCAAAGCGATTCAGCATATCACGTGCCACATGCTGCCAAGCCACCGACGAGCAAGCACATTCTTCTACCCAATGAGCAGACAGAAGTGACACACACCACCTTTTCTCGCTTAGCGAGGACAGCCTGCTCCTCTAGGGCATGGGATTTTTCAGCATGAATTTTAGGGCCTTCAAAATCTGAGCTACTGTAAGCCTAGACTGAATATAACCAGACTAATTATATCATGGTCTCTAAAGGCCTGTAACATGTCTTATTATCTCATCACAACTGACAGCAACTTTTCAAATAAAGGTCAAAGCATAACAAGTGCCTAGAATTTATAGCAACGCCTACAACATGGAGTGTTTCTGTAAGGCCAGTGGTCTAATTACCTTAAAATTTCTGCTCGGATAGATGCAAATAGTGACAGCTTCTCTCTAGTTTCTGTCTAGCATACAAATTATGTGAGGAGTGTTTTCCATTAGTTCCAAAAAAGAGGAAAAATGTTGGATTTTCAACAGGGTAGGTTTCTAATTATGTTTTTGATCAGTAACATCATCATGCCTGAGATGAAAATATTATATCCAAACTGCTTATAATTTACCTAATAGCCTCTGAAAAAGCTATATTGGTAACATTTTTGGAACTAGATATATAGAATCATTTTTTTCTCCCTAAAGCAAAGCATTACTGTTACGGGCTTAATATTTTTTTTTGCAGAGTAATCAATTTCTGACCCTAAAACCTTTGTACCCTGAAGCCCCAAGGCTTGCAGAGGCTGCAAACCTGCCAAGTGGCTGTGGACGCCAGGCCCCATATTAAATCTAAGGAACACCCCACCGACCATGGGAAGTCTGTCTGCCGTGCACAGGAATGACAAATTCTCCATGGGTAATGATCTCAGCAGGTTTCAGTCACTTTGTTGTTGACAATCATTTCTCAAAGGGAAAGGAAATAGATTACTTTGGAGTAAGATCTGTCTTCTAAGAGAAGTACTGATTAACCCAGCAACCACAGCTGCTGTGTGTAAATCAAAAGCTCTCTAAAAACTAGAGACTCAGAGATTACATTCACCCAGTATTCATTACACTGAATGGACTCTCCACTTCATGGACCATAATCGATAATAAACCATATTACTTATTTATAAACTCACAGTTTGATATTTCAGACTTCATGTATGTTTTATGGAAGCACCTGAGAAATGGCCTGTTTGTAGATTATGAAAAGACTACTTTAATGGGTACAGTTCCATGTGAATATGGAATATTTGTCCAATAAAATTAAGATTTTTAAAAATCCTAGTAATAATATCCTAATATAGCCAAATCTGCTTTGAGGATAATACTGTTGGTTTGTTTGGCCAATGATTATTAAAACACCTACAACTGGCCAGACACTATATATTGGCTATCCAAAAAATTAGTAAGCCACGGTTCCTTAACTGTGGACTAATTAGGGAAGGAAAAAGTAAATGATGACAACTGTATTACAGGAGGTTTTTGGAAAAACATAGAAAAGAGACTGTAGGAACAGCCGGCAACTCAGAGATGACGAAGACGCAGCGCAGGAGCCAAAGGGCAGGTGTGACGTGGGTCGGCGGCTCTGAGGCAGGAGAGCCTCAGTGTAAGAACCGGAAGTTACCCACACTCGTACCTGCCTCTTCCCCACCTCTTCTCCTACACACCCCCCACTGAAAACTATTAGCTTCAGTTTTTTGCAACATTTATTTTTCCTGTGTGATTAATGGCATACTCCTTGAATTAAGCTCCATGGTTTACTCATCTGTGGTCCTCAGTAATTAACCACCGCATATTTTTTTCTCAAAATCCAAGTACTCCTGTATCAAGGAGGCTCTCCAAATACCAATTCAGAGACCCAGCTCTGTCCATCGCGTGGTTTTCTCTTTTTTGACATGTGGTTCCTGACATAATAATAATGGGGTCTGCTTTAACACCTGCCAATCAAGAGAAAAGAGCACGATGGTTGGTCCATCGGAGGTTGCTGATCACCAGGCTTGGCTTCGGCATGAGTCCGTTCCCCTGCATCGCGAGGCTATGGCATCACCCAGGGCACAGGGATGAGCAGCCAGTCCTGGACATAGCCCTGCATTTGGGGTGTGGAACACAACCCTACTGTAAACATCAGCCTCTCTGCCCTCATCTGGGTCTCTTTCCACGTGTTGTTTCATTTGTTTTGCTAATATTTTCATTCAGGTTTTCTTAAGGTTGTAGATTGGCCAAGAATTTTGTTCAGATTTCCCAATAATGTATATTATACAAAGGGACTACAGAAGTCAAAACAAATTTGAAAAAGAAGAATAAAATGGGAGAGGACCCAGCTCTCTGAGTCCCCGTCTCACTGCCTGGCTACAATGGCCCACGGTGGTGCTGGCGAAGGAAGAGGGCACACAGATCCGTGGGAGGGGCGCCTCACAGGCACACAGGGCCGACTCCGCCGCGGTGAGGCAGCTACCGAGTGGAGGGAAGACGCATTCTCAGTGAATGCTGCCAGAGCAGCAGGACTCCGAGTCTCACACTTTCAGTTAAAATTAACTCAGTATGGATCACAGGTTTAAATGCAAAATTCTATACTATAAAACTTTTAGAAAAAGAAAGAAATCTTCAGGATCTAAGATTAGGTAAATCAGTTTTTAGACTTGACACCAAAAGCCCAGTCCATAAAAGAGAAAAATGCTTCGCTGAACTTCATCAAATTTCTCTACGAAAGAGCCTGTTGCAAGGATGAAACAGGTGACAGAGTGGGAGGCATTGTCTGCAGGCCGCAGGCCGACCAGGAACCAGCACACAGAGGACAGCAGCTCGGACTCCAACCGCAGGAAAACCACCACTGTGGACACAGATGTTCCCAGACACAGTCATCATTTTCTACGATATGTAAAATCAATGTGTAAAAACAAGCTTTTTCACTAGAAATAAAAGCCCTGGCACTTAAGAGATGTATACTGTCAGCCTTAACCTTATAGTAAGACTGTTTTAAGGCATCTACTTTAGATCTGTGCTTTTATTCTGTGTACCACATGCCACAATAAAATACTGAATAAAAATCTGCTTCATTGTTTCTACTCTGGAAAATCTACTAAAACCTACCCTGCCTGCCACACAGGGACCCTCAGATGGCAGCACTGGACAGGTCCACCCTTGCACTCCTGAGCACCCAGGACAGCAGCTCTGTGACAAGTGGGGGTGTGGGTAAGACCCATGCAGGGATGAGGAGACACAAACTTCAAGTCATAGAACAGTCGTCACAGGGACGCAGTCTGGCCGGAGAGTGCGCATGGATATCTGGTAGGGTGGGAGGGCAGCCACACTGGCTGTGGTGAGCACTGGGTCAATGTGGTGTATTCCTGAAGCCTATACAATACTGTATATCCATTATATCCCAATAAAAAACAAGAAGTGGATTCAGGCACTGGAGAAAAAAAAAAAGTCTTCTGATTAGATGGAAGATTATTTTGTGGAAAGCACATGAAACAGCATATCCTAGTAACTCATAATATTCTTGTGCAACATTTTAGCCTGAGGGACATGTGAAAATAAATTTCTTAAGGATAACATTTCAAGACAAAACAGTGCAATCATATCACATTTCATACAAAAATGGGGAAAATAATGATTAACCCTTCCTAAGGGGAAAGCCCATGCACGATGACAAAAGGATGCTCGGTCAGGCTTCTGTTAGGACTCCTGCTCCGACACGATGGAATCAGGGGCCAAAGAGCAGCCTCGGTGAGTCCCTGTCCACACTAGGTCTAAAAGCCACATCCATCACTTCCAGAAGAAATCGGCACTGTGTTGCCATTTGCCCAGAGGGGACGGCTTGTGTGCAGTCCACAGGGCTCAGATTACATTATTGCTGGCCTTCTTTTATTCAGAAAGCACATGAGCTGTGTGGACAGCTCACACTTCAGGCTATCTGTACACAGAAGTAGGATGAAGTCACGGCAGCCCCCCTACCAGCCATTCTCTGGTCCACATGGTGCGGCCACCCACCCGGCAGTGGAGGGCCCAGGGTAAGCCCAGACACCACAGGGCCTTCTGCTCCTCAGTGGGGGACGCACGCCCACAGCCACCCACCCGCTCACCCCCGACCTGCACGACCAGCCCTCAGACATGCGCTTACCGCAGACACCTCGCCTGCCAAGGATTCTGTCCTCACCCTGAGCCTCCTCCAAGCAAAGCCTTCTGCAGACCGCCATTGCTGTCACATTCATTAAGTAAAAGACACACACTGAGGCACACAATATTTAACGCAATGTGACCCGTGCTTTCGGGGCAGACACTCCCAGAAGCATTAGATAAACTCAGTAAATTATTGTTGAAATAGTTGCATCAAAGATACACTGTCGATCCCATCATGAGAACTGATATAAAGATAATAAAGAATAGCATATGCAAACAATTTACACTTCTGTCCAACATTTCCTCACAATCCTGAATGGGGTTTTTTCATAAGTGCCTTCAACCCTTATGTTCTCATAAAATCAATATTGAAATATTTACATTTAAATTTGTAATAGAAATGTAGGTACTTTGAGTGCCTATATTAGTACTTTGAGCACTAGTAATAATGTAATTTCTCTAAAGAAAATATCATGTATTTTCCTATACATACACACATAACCATAAAACATTTCTGATAAACTCATGCAAATATCCATGTCTTGAGTGCATACATGAGCATGATGTATCCTATACTCTCACAGAGACAAAGACCATGGAATTTAATGGTACAAAACATTCTGGAGGCATGAGGTCTGGAGCTGAATCACAGTTCCACTGTTTACTAGTGATATAACCTTTCTGAGTATCATTTGCCATCTGAAAAAAAGTGGGCACATAATTTACTGTCTATCTAACAATACTGTGAAAATAATTTTAAAGATAACATAGGCAAGTGTTTTTGGTAAGTTATTCACCTGGCATCACATTATATTGTCACTATATTTATTGGTAAATGAAACTCCTTTTCAAACTTTATCCAATTGTTCACTTATACTTAATTCTAACTCAACTGCAGTGATTTTATGCTCCAGTCACATAAATGATTCAATCTTTCTTTGACTTTGAATAATCTTATGAGTCATTTAGCCAAACATTTGTAAAGCTGGTTACTAGCTCTTAAGTAACTTCTGGCTCCTGTTCCTTTTGTGCACTCACTATTTATAGACAATATGAAACATTACAGGCCAATTCAGCACTTATTAAATAACCCAGTGCCTCATCATCAACCCTGAATGAGCATGGTGCAACCTTCTCTATAGAAATGCTAGAAACATCTAGACCCATTGTTCTCATTACTGGCTTATTAGTAGGCTTGGGGAAACAGCTGCCTTAAAGAGTCTTATTACTGGACTGATTGTTCGTTAACATTAGGAGTGCACTGCGGATTTTACCAGCCATGACAAGCAAGATAAAGGAATGGAAAGAATATTTTTAAGGACTTGTAGTATTTAAAATTGGATTTTAGAAAAAGTACCTGTGGAAAGTCATGTTTCTACTTTTCCCTTAGGATGTGTCCTTACCCATGTGATGTCATAATTGCATATTTCAACAAAAAGACTATTTTGCTTAGGGCTGCACAGCTAAAATGTTTGGGAAAGTGCGGGATCAGTTGCCCACAGAACTGTCAACTAGGGTCAGCATGCAGAATCCGTGCCGCTAGTGTTGAAATCTGGGAGAAGAACACAGCTTGAGTTTTAGGGGAAGGAAATCCCTGAATTTATAAGCTAATCTTTGGAATCAAATTCAAGTTCAGTACATGAATGCATTTGCCGAGTGAATGCATATTGCACGTGAATACACTCAGCATGTAGTTACGTTTCCTGATCCTCTACCTGTTGAGGTAAGACAACCTCCATTTCAGTGTTGGGTAGTCAGTCAGCAACCACTTGACGTTGCTACTGGGACATCACAGGGCCATATCAAATACATGACCCAAACTTGATTAGTTTGCCTTTACGTCTGTCCAAAATTCCTCTCTGGTTTTCCCCCTTTTCAGTTTTGTGTCTCCATGTGCTCCAACATGCACAAGAAACGGGGGACTAGTCAGTGCATGTGCTCCTCAGGCACGCCTGATCCACCATCAGACACACACCGCTTGGTCCCTTCGCCCCCCACCCTGCCATCTCCCATCCAGGTTATTGCAATTTCCTGCTGGGCCTCATGAGAGCCTCTCCTCACTTTATGCCTCAACTCTGAGACTTCTCCTGGGGAGCCCCCTTCCCTAATGGCCTGATCATTTAAAGAAAGTAATCCTTGTAGCCTGACGTACTTCCTGCCCTTAATTTCGGTTCACTGACTCTCCAGTAAACATGGGACAACTCCAAGCCCCTGACCCAGTTCCAGCCCTCCCACTGACTCTGGAACTGACTCCCCTAAACCCAGTAACAGCCCAGACCCAGGTCAGTCACTGCCTCTATCCAGAATCCCATGTACTCGGCATGCTGACCCTCCCAGCACCACCAGCACCGCCTCGCCCTGCTTGTGTTCCTCCGGTGTGAAGATGTTTATTTTACCCTATTCTAGTATGATGTCAACAACACTCCAAACCCCACTTCCTTACCCTTCACTGACTTAGGGGCCGACTTAGGGAATATGTCGTCTGCTTATCCTCGAGGCACTGCGGCCGTCATGCTCACTGCCCGGTGCGTGAGCCTCTGGCCCCGGGCCCCTGGCGCAGCCCCCGCTCCCGAGGATATTAATTACGGTCGTGGTGTGCTCACTGCACCCTGAGAGCCCCGGCTGTGCTTCCCTGTTCACTTCTCTCTCTCTCTCTTTCTCTCTCTGGGTCACAACTGTGTGCTTGCCCTCTGTGCGGTGGAGGTGGGTGACTCACTGATAATGTCATCCAAAGCTCTGTGGGCTTCGGGCTGCTGGACTCACTTGTCGGGTAAGCTGGGTCCTGTTAGGGACTCTCTGTGTCAACACAGTAGGGCATTTTTCTCTCTCACCCACTTTTTCCCGGCAGCATCCTTCTGGCCCTGACCTGGGCGCCTGGGCTCACCATGGAAGGGCTGGCAGAAGCCTTGCTGATGCCATCCTACTGCGCGTGCAGCCCCCACCAGCAGCTGCCCAGCTCCCTCCCTCCACCGCGAGTGGCCTCAGGCTTGTTCTGCCTTCGGAAGACTAACCGCCGCCTCTCCCATGTCCCATCGATGGGGCAGGTGTTTGGAAAAGGTGCCTCATGGCCTGAGACGGGGGGCAGCTGGGCTCCCATCGCCCTGCCAGCTCCTTCCTGCAGGCTTGGGCCACCTGGTAACGCCCAAAGCAGGACTGGGAGTCACGGCTCAGCTCAATCAGCTCACAGGCCTCCATCCTTTTCTAATCTTTTGGAAACAGATTCTTTTTTTTTCTCTGCTGTAATGTTTTCTCCAAGTCAGGCAAGAATTGATGTACAGCCTGGAGTCTGAAACCTCCCGGGTAGCAGGCCTGAAGCTTAGGCGAGTTTTCCAGTTTGTGATCTGGAGGCAGAATTCCCTCTTCAGGAGACCTCTTGTCTTCGCTCTCAATGCCCTCAACTGATTGGATGAGGCCCACCACGGCTTAAATGTCAGTCACCTTCTTAGGAAAAAACCTTCACAGCAATATGTAGACTGGCATTTGGCCAAACCACCAGGCTGACGGGACCCACAGGATTCACCACCACACCTCTGAGGAGCCACGTCTGCTGCCGGCTGAGGTGGTTCTCAGGCTCCCACAAGGCACACGTCTGTCCTCCTCATGACCGCACGGGCCCCCGGATCACATGAGACTGCAGCTTCTTCCAGTCTCACACTTGATAAGTGAAACACACTCCAGATATTGTGTGGCAAGTTAGAGTTCTTATTTTAACTTGGCTCATGGGTCTACCTTAGAGTAGATGAACTTACTATTAAATTATCATTCCCCCAGGACACACAAAGAAAGAAAAATAGAAAAATAAATCAGAGATTAACAAGAGAACAGGATGGCTTCTGGTTTCAGGAGAACATTTCTGGCTTTAGGTCCCTGCAGACAACCAACCTCCTAGAAGGGTTTTGAAACTCACATTCTGCATGGTCAGGTCACATGATCTGCTCCTAGCTCAGATCCCTAAGCATAGAAAATAGCTTAATTTCTTTTCTTGCCAAACTCCCAAGTATGCATAGAGAAATCCTCTAACAACTTCAAAGATCCTGGAACAAGACGGAAAGGATAGGCAATGAGATGGTAAGCCCCTTCAGAAGTCCCCATCCATGATGTTGATTGGCACCATGCACACAGAGGAAAGAATCATGTCCTTAGTACAAAGCAGCGTATTTTATGGCTCCTTGTCCAGTGTAAAGGAATTAGATTTTGACTCGGCTATCAGAGAAATACACAAAAAAATGCTCCTTACTTAAGCATGTTCAGGAATGAATAGGATTTAGTTCCTTTGAAATCTATATTTGATTATTTTAAATTTATGTATCTTCGTTTCCACATTTTAATGGACTGCTTTTTCGGTTATATTTTTATAGGTTTGTTGCTTCATGGTGGGAACAGGATTACAGCTGTCAGCCCCAAAAGGGAAAGTGTCCATTTGTATCACTTTTGAAGAGAATGGTATAGAGTTGATATTTTCAGTTTATTCTATTAAAATATATTTTTATTTACCATCTAAGATTTCAAATTACATTAATAGTTGGTATTATTTAACAGTTCATATTATTTATGATATCTTGGGAAATCTGGAGTACAATTCAGTGCCACGTAAGGCATGCCTTTCATTCATTTATTGTTAATGGCTTCTTCCTTAAAAAGATATTTTTTAAAGTGATGTTTAATTTTTCATTTGGAAAATACTAAAAGGAAATAAAAAAGCAGAAATTTTGAAGTTATAACCATTTTCGTCTCATTTTATCTCAACAATGTTCTGTTATGAAAAGATTAACAAATTATTTTTACAAAGGTACTAACTAGAAAGATTTCAAACAAGGCATGTCAACAAAAAAGATAGCCATTTCATAATATTTTTATTTCATGATGAAAAGGTTGTTTTAAATTTCACAAAATTTTTCACCCAAGGTCACACAGCCAGGAAGGGATGGTTCGGGTTCCTGCCCTGAAGTTGCCCCCGAGGGTGCGCGCTGAACACAACACAACTCCGCTCCACCTGCTGTGTCTCTAGTTTCATAAATGAACAGCATAGGATCACTTCTACAGAAAGTGATTTTTAATAGACGTCCTGCCAAACCAGCTTAGTAGTAACTATACTTTTCTGGAAACAAGTCTGAACCTAATTTTGATAATTCGACAAACTTGGTATTTTCTCCTCTTATTGCTCATTCTGCATTCTTTAACTTGTCCTAGTTGCTCCCTAGAGATTGCCGCATGCATCCTTTGCTCACCAAGTCCTCCATGACACAAAGAAGCTGGAAACTCGGCGCATCTTCCTCCACTTACCCTCCCCCTGCACTTCCTTAGCCCTGCACTGCTATTCTACATATGGTCTAATAGCATAGGGAATTATTATTATTGTTTTCACAGCTGGTATTCATTTAAAATAAACCAACAAGTTTATTTTTCAATTGTCCATTATTTTCTGAATGTTTATGTTCCCATCTAGGACAATGTTCTTTCTTTTCTTTATTGAATATATTTGAGATATAATATTGTGTAAATCTAGGGCATATACACATTACTGCAACACGTCATGCACTGTAACGATGGCCCTCACGGCTCTATTTGCCACATCCCGTCACGAAGGGACAGGACTGTGGTCCGGACCCGTCACGCCGTGCCTGGGCTCACCAGGGCTGGTCTACTACTCACTGGAGGCCTGTCCCTCTAGGCGCCGTCTGCCCACTCTCCTTGTGCCGGAGGGGTGCTCCTCAGTGACCCGCAAGTGCAGTTCTGCCAATGAATGTGTTTACCTCCCTGTTTTCTTTACTGCCTGAAAGCCTTTTATTTTGCCCTTCTTGGGAGATCTCACTGGGTGTTTGGAAGCCCAAGCCAGCAGTTGCTTTCCTGTTACAGAAACCACCTCTGCAGCAGGGTGCACTGTTCCCCAGGGCCCACAAGGTCAACGACAATACGTCACAGTGAAAGCTACGTGAGATGGCTTCTGTAAACATATGATTCCATTTCTTGTCTGTCCTGTCTGTGGAGATGTCACGTCCCTTAGAAAGAACATGGATGAACTGTCAAGTGGGACTTAATTCTGGTATTGTCCTTCCTCTCTGCCCCAATAATGCTTTGGCTCACAAGTGTATTTTGTATAAAATTAATAAAAGTAGCCCCACTTTCTTTTGGTTAATCTGATCTCCACACTTTTTACTCTGTTTCTATTTCTAACATGCACTGTGCTTCTGTCTCATAGCTGATTAACTTTTAAAATTTTTCCAAGATAAAATGTAAGTATAAAATTAAAAAGATCAAATTCCCCACTCGTTAACAATAGAAGAATCTAAGAACACCTTAACTTGTCTATCTCCATACTTATATGCTTTGCTGTCAAATATATCATTTTATCACTTTTTCTAAACAATCCATAAATTATTCAGTGTTATTAGTATTATGTTTTTCAAAGGCTGGATTTCCACAGATGATAGCCACTCCCCTCGCTATTTTCCTTGAATCTCCCTTCTGGAGTCACTGTCCTTCTGTTAGATGAAGTAGATCCTCTAGAAATTCCTTCCAGACACCCCGAGGCCCGAGTCCGGACAGGCCACTGCTCCCGGCTTCCACCGTCACGATGCTCACCCCTCGCTTCCGGCTCCCGCTCAGACCCGCCTCACTCCAGCTCCCATGTTTTTAAGAGTGGGATCCTTTGATAGCTCTCCTAGTTCTCATGAAATTATCAGTGTCTCAGCATGTCGTGTCCAGGATCTAATTGTCCTGCCGTGGGAGCGTCCCCCAGAGCTCTGACAGCACTGACAGAGGAATACAAGTCAGATTTGTGGCTCTTGGCCGCATACTTCTTTATCATATTTCTGCTTTGTTATGCTTCTTTTTTACGCATCTGTTGCCTCCTTGAGGAGGTAGGGCCCTTGAAGTTGGGCACGGCACACTCCACCTCTGGCAGCCCCGCCTTTACCCGTGAATGGTAAGTGGCTGCTCGTGCACGGCCGCCTGCGGCAAAGCTTCAGGCCGGGCGGTTGGCATGCCCTTCCTCCTCACATAGACTTGAAAGACGAGAAACTGGAGAAAACATGGCAACTCTTTCAAATGGCTGAACTCCCATGACTGATGACCCTCTGGCTTGTCAGGTTAGGTGAACGCAGGGGGTGCAAACAGCGAGCTTTACTCACAGCACTTCCCCTCAGGTTTGCTGAATGGATTCAGGGCAAACTAACATCTAAATTCAGTCTTTCGTACCACTGAACACTTGTAACCTCACTCAAATCAGCCTGGCCCCAGTGCCCACCCTGCCTCTGCAGCAGCCTCCTGGCTGGAGGGCGCACGTCAAGGGGAGAGGAGCATGGGCAGAAGACAGTGTTGTCTATCCATGGTTGTCGGGGGAGGTCTCCTCCCATGGGGGGCTTGCACAGATCCTAGAGCGCACCTGGGGAGGTCGTGTGTGTGCGGACCATGCGGTCGGTTCTGCACGCTCACCTGCTGCACATGGGGCCCCTGTAGCCCTTAGCTCCATTTATCCTCAGCCCCAGTAGGAAGCTCTGTGGGGAAGACAGTATTTCAAGGCGGAGGACCGAGCCTTCAGGAGGCAGTAAACGGCCTTGCCCGAGCTCCACATACAGGAAATACAATACCAGCAGGCCAGAGACACGGATTTCATCCCTACTTCCTGTGTGACTCTGAATAAGCTATTGTCCCCCCCACCTCGTACGTAAGCAAGCAGGAATAAATTTCAACCCGAGAGATCCCAGAGATCATTCCTAGGTTCTGCTGACCACAGCCCTTACTTCTAAAGATCAAAAGGCCCTGGGCACCCTTAAGAATGTGTCTGTACTTCCCCAATATGTGCAGCAGACACAAGAGAGAATTTTCATTAATTCACTTACACTCTAACCCACTCACACACACAGTTATTCTTAGGAGAGCAAAAGCTATCCAGCAGTCCAACACAGTGAACTGGTCATCGCGTCACGGGACAATCAGAACTGGAAGGAAAATCAGAACCCGCCCAGTTTAAGGGGTTCACTACCCACACTCTCTGGCTCGTAACGCCCAGCTCTGATGTCTTCTTCCAAGTACAGTGTTCGCAGGGATGTGATGTGGCAGAACAAGGTAATGAAAATGTGACCATCACTAATTATACCTCTAAGTTCCCACTATACTTTTTACTTAACTGTTGCACAGAAAATTTAAGTTATATTTTAACTTAATTGGTTATAATTAAGTAGACATATTGGTTACGCTGGTCTACATATCTATCTCTAGAAAATGGAATGCTAACTTCTTAGGGACAGAATCACGTTTCTCAGAGACTGGTACTCATGGGTCTTAAGATTTGTATAGGAATTGTGTATTTCTATTGTGGCTCAGAGCAGGCACTCAAGTATTGGCAGACTCTGTATTTGTAATGAGTTTGCACAAACTCATGCAAGAGAAATCAGATTGATTTGTTTGGTTCTGGAGGCACAAAAATATATAAATACCACTTAGAAAATGGAGTTTTTTCATTTTATGTACTTTGGAATGATATACTCATTGCAGTGTGCACTAGGATGAATGAAAATCATACCAGCATTTAAATTCAAGCATCAAACCAGTCCTTCTTTCTGCAGAGCCCAAGTTCAGCACATAAGTCAAGCATCATAATATTATCAAGAGAAGTGAGGTGGACCTCCCCGGGGGTGTTGCTGAATTAGCTAACTGCTGACTGAAGGATTTGGCAGCGGAAGTTCTGCATTACTGGCAATCACTGAGACGATCGTAGGCCAGGGCAGCCCTCATGCTCTGTGAACAAAGGGCCAGAAGGGGAATCCGCTCTATGACGTAGCGAACAAAACAGGTGTGAAAGGATGGAATGATACAGCATCTGCAGTAGCTGAACACTGGTCAGGAAGTTGCTTCTGTTTAGTGTTGCGGCTAATGGCATCAGAGCAGCCAAAGCATGAGCACCTCTGTGGCCCAGAGACGCCTCCTCGCGCTGAAACTGTGGCTTCGCGCAGAGCACACTGCTCTCAGCATAGCACAGGATCAGCACGGGCTGCCAGAAGCTCGGACAATACAGGCACTCCGGAAAGATGAGTGTGACAAGATGACAAGGAAAAAGACCCTGCAGTCAGAAGTGCCATTCCCAAGGTGTTCTTTTTCCTGGCCCAAATTTTAAAAAAGAGAAAGAGGCACACAGATTGTCACTGTGAGTGAATCCGGGTCATCCTGTGTTACCTGCCACAGAGGGAGGTTTTCTCGTCTGCGGGTGCTCTGAGGCCTGATGTCTGAAGGGGATGCAGATGGGGACCAACATGGGGAGTCCAAGCACAACCTAAAACCGCCTGGGACCCCGCCAGACCCAAGGGGCAGAACTGGTGGTCAGAGCTGTGGCTGGAGCCGCAGGTGGATCTCCCTGTGGCCTGGTGTCAACAGGCTGAGCCCCACCCTGCCAAGCAGAGCTGCAGGCCGGAGGGACGCAGCCGGACGACACTCAGCTTCCTCTGCTCCCAGCGTTCTACCATCCGGCGGTTTTCAGGAGCCTCCCAGAAGATAGTAAAACACATCAATCCGAATACACCTCCTCCACCTTGTGGTCAGTTAAGGAGCCACAAGATGGGCAAAGGGCAGCAGACACGAGAACTCCAGGGAGAAGGCTTGTGGGGACGTGAGTCACAAGACTGACGGGCTGACTGATCCTTGAGCTGTGACAGGCAAGCCTCCTGTCGGCCACACTGCCTCCTGCCGCCCCACCGGCTGTCCCACCCTCACGGAGAGAGAGACAGAGGGCACTGCAATTCTGCAAGTGACATTCTACCGTTTCTTGTACAGACAATCGCCGTGCAATAACCAATTCCATGACGGTGCTTTTCAAACTGACCTGTGCAGGTGAAAACACACAGAGACTGCGGTTCTGCCTGCCTGCCTGGAGCGGGGTCAGATTCCAAGTTTTGTGCCCCTTCATGGCCACAGGAGCCAGAACGTAAGTGCCACGTGCTCCCAGCCCATCTGGGTTCCCTGCACTGTGCACACGTGTTCATGTGGCGGGCACATGGGGGAGCAGGCCCCTAGCAACGCGAGGGGCTCTCAGAGCTGCAGGCATTTCCATTTGTACAAACGGAGTCCTGGCTCAGCCCCAGACACAGAGCGGTTCGTGAGCAGACGGACTATTCCTGCCTGGGTACAGTTCACAGGAGACACCCTCGAGCCTTACCAGGGGCAGTGACTCATTCTGCCCCGACAGAACAGTCACAGCACATCTCCCAGCGACTGGATGAAGACAGGGCTTTTGGCATGATCACTCCTGTGTGCCACCACGTGCATACAGCCTCAGGGCATGTTCACCAGGATTTGGGGAACCCCACCACATATCCAACACAGCCTGAAAGGACAGGAACACTAGGTGGCCACGGGTGGTTCTCCAGCCCTCACCATTCTGTGGCATCCTGGTCCTGAGAGATGGGGCACTCACCTGCTCGCACTGTGCACAGCACGTGGGTGTAGCAGACACACGTGATCATGCTTGGTATTCTTATCTACAACAGACTACAACTGCATTCCTTTACATTTTCACACAGACCTCAGCACTGTATAACCACTTTAGTAAGTTTTCTGTTACAAGACATACATTTAACCAAAGAATAGATTATTTTTAAAAGTGCCCAAGAGATGTCTAGTTAAATCATTTCATATGCCAAAAATGGGAACCAATGTTAAAAATACATTTCAGTCACTTGAAGCTTTTATAAGTAGTATTTATAATGATCTGAAAGCCAAGTTCCTACCCCTAATTTGACTGTGTTTGTGAGTTTATAACTTAAGGAAAATAACGTTTTTTTCTATGCCTAAAATCATAGCTAATGGATGACATTCACCATGCTGTCACCAGTCATCCAAAGCATGACCAGCTGAAGCAGGTCCTCTGTTAGCTTATTTAATTTTTCTAGGTTTGGGGTGTAAGTGACAAAAAGGTGTGCATCTAGGCCACACATCATGATGGTCTGTTTCTGCAAACCGTGCAGCAGGAGGTGACTTCAAGCACACGTTCACTGTGACCCACTGCCATCATTGAGGTCACCTCACAGGGCTGCTTCCTGCAGGTGTGGAGAATGTCATGCTGTGTGTGAGTCCCTGCCATGAGCTCCCGGTCTGACCCCACCCCACCACGCTCTCTCTCATGGCCCGGCACAGAGCTCCTTAAGGGACACTCAGCCCCGGCTGAGGGGCCTGTCCACAGCCTGGCACGTGATGGGGTGCCTCTCTGCAAATGACCGTTGGCGCTGCTCTGGGCCATCCCACCTCGCAGGAGTTCCCTGTGACGTGCCCTGGCCAGCAGACCAGACTCTCAGTGGGGCCGCTAGGCAACCAGCTGGTGCACACACTCCAAACCAAAGCCATGCTTTCCACACGCCTCTGCAAAGGCTCTAAGAATGGCGATCGTCATTCTTCCAAAGCAGAGTCTGACTGTCTCACACTTTTGGGGCAACACATCCCATTGTTTCTATGATTCCTGGCCTTTGGATAGTGAGCCTAAGAATTAAGACTGATATCTACTTCTGTGGCACCCCAGCCTGTACAACTGAAATACCTTAAATGACAGGGCTTCAAAGACTAATGAAATAAGGCAGAATTACAAAGAAAAATTTTATTTGTTATGGAAGGCAGGCTTTGTTCTGTCCATCAACAGCCTCACAGTGCCACCTAGTGGAAACAAAACATATGTACATTCTTAAAAATTAAGATGGAGATTACTTTTTCTCCATTTTTATGCTTTTTTAAAGCAAATTATGATGCATATGTTTCAAATTATTCTAATTTGAATTGATTAAAGAATGTATGTGGAAGTCATCCACATATTATTTCAAATCACCAAGAAAATAAAGATGAAAAAGATTTTTCTTGCTGTTTTATAAAACAAATATACAACTTAACATTTTTCTTCAGATCTTAAAAAGACTAGAAATGTGACTTCTGGTATTTTAAAAGCTACTTTAGGGAATATCACAAGTTAGCATTAAGTGGCATAGTCACACACAGTTTTAAGTAACTTTTAAAGAACTGTATTTGCACAGACGTTGCCACAGCTTCAGAATGAGTCTGGGGAAGCCTTTCCTTGGGTTGCCATGCAGGTGACGATCGTCAGGTGGGTGCTGTGGGCCGTCAGCAGACAGATTCTTAGGAAGCCTGACACAATGCCTCTACATTGCTAACCCGTTCTGAACTTCCACGTGGCCCGTGTGACTGTGAATAAAATACTTTGGGTCATGTTATTTGTGATTTCACGCCATTTCCTTGTCACTTCAGCAGAAAGTTCCTGATTGCCTTTGATATTCAAGTAATTGTTAATGTAACTGTTCAAATGTCTCTCTTATTCTTCTGTCCCTGTTCTAGGACAAGGATTGTGTCACCTCTTTTTATATGCCTGGACGTTCTGCAGGTACAAGATGCTCTATAATCACCATGAGATGCTCTCTTCACCGAGACACGTCACGGGGCATCTTGGGTCCATAAGCAAGGCACCTTCAGGGGGTGCTAAACACTTACTCCCGACGTGGCTGAACCTTAGGATGCAGTCTCTGTTAGACTGCCGCTGCTCTCACTAAAGTGTCAACGCATTTACTCTTTCTATTGCTATATTTAAAAACCTCATATCCTACTCTAGTATCTAAACTCATTTATTCATTAGCTCACTCAACAAATTCACTTATCATTACAATGCAGAGATAAAATAACATGCATTCAAGTTCAAAACAGAATGGCAGAAACACTGAAATTGCAAAAGAAGTGTGATTATGTTAATTGTGTAACTATGAAAACTTTCTGTGACAGCAAACGTAAAGGTTTCCTAGACTGTGATAACGTGCCCAGCTGGTAGGAAGATAGTAGTAAATTGGGGCACTTTGTAATGACTTCTGGGGCAGGTTGAACTAATTAGTAAAGTTGGTCAAATCACGTCAGACGTAAGGATGAGATACTCACTGCCGATGAGCTTGTTGCCACGACTTTCAACAAGATGGTTTAAGTATACCTTTAGCCCTCTTTTGATGTTATTCCTTCCCATTTCATGAAAAATGACATTCCTTCGCTAAAGGATGTATGTAAAATGAGGTGCAAGACCATGAAGACAGTATCCAAAACTTATTTGTGTAACATCACAATGAACATCAGTGATAGAATGTTTCTGAAAAACATACTGTCCGTATGTTGAAAATGTGTGTGTGAATCTCAGTTAAACACACCTTTCTGAGAAGCAAAGACCACTGTAATAATCTCGAAGACACTGAGGAATTTGGGAAACCAAATAAAAATATAAGCAAAAGCACAGGAAGAGTTCCATGTCTGGAAAAAATGTACAATGTGCTTCTAGATGGTTTCTGCTAATAGAACAAAGATTTAAAATACACTCTGCTTTCAACATCTCAAGTACACGAGGGCCACCACACTGAATAAACTGACCACAAAGAGATCCTAAGGAGTATTTCACACAAAGAAAATTTAAATCACAAAATTGAAAGAGCCTCAAGAGAGAAGCGAACTTCTGGGGTAGGCTGGGTGGTTGGGAGACGTTTCCCACTGACCTAAGACCCTGGGCTTCAGAGTCTTTGAAGATGACTGGGTCAGGTGAACCCTTGCTGCACCGATGCAGTTATTTTTCAAAGAGCTGGAGACATGGTCTCTCAACTCACTCTCCATAGGCTCAGGGTCTGCATGGACGACCATGCTTGCAGGAGCCACGTCCAACATTTGCTTAAAACCAGCAGGCCTGATTTTCCAAGTGATGGTGTGGAGAAGGTAGTAACGGGCGCCTCTGTGCTCCTGCTGGGAACACCTACAGAAGGTGGTCTCTGAAGACAGCCAGAGCACCCAGCCACATGAAGGACCGATTCTGTATGCTACAGGTTTATGGAAAAATCTCTGGAAATAAATGTTTGGTTTTCAGAAATAGTTATAACAAAAATATCCCAATTCTATAATTTATTGCCACAAATATTTTGTGATCACTTAGTATGTCAATGCTTTTGACATCAGATCGTTCATTCTGAGTTTTGTTTAAAATAAAATACATGAAAGCAGACAGAAGGAATGTGTTGTATCTGCTGATACCTGCAAGCCTAGTTCTCCATTTGTTAAACCACACAAGAAATGTCTTGCTATTCAGTTTTTACCTTTCCTCTCAACACTAATTGATCGTTTTTGTCAGATTCCTCACAAACTCTCAGTTCCACTTTAATATCCTGAGCCCCATGAGCCACCCCACTGCTCTTGCAGCAAAGTGTGTTCTTTTCCATAGTTACAACGTCATTATTTACTTATGTTTTGAAAATAGCATTAACAATTGGATCTTTAAAAATATCAGCATTGTACTTCTAATTCAATTATGGTGGGTACTTCATGTTAAATGGGCAAATGTTTCAGATTCTCCAGAATTAGTGTTGGGCTTCAAAGCAGAGTTCAGAGATCAATCAGTAAAAAAACCTCCTGAGAACTGCCGCAGCCTTGGAAAAGGCAACACTGTGGCCACACCAGGACCCAAGTGCAGAGCGCCGTCACGTCTACGCTCACGTCCGCGAAGCCAGAGGCCCAAAGGCTCAAAGAAATGCCAGGGTCCCCTGTGTCCCACTGCAGTAATCACTGAGAAGACAACTCCATTAGGGCGATGCCCCTTGTGAAATTACCCAGAGACGGTAAATTAAAGCAGAAGAGGCCTTCAAAACTATGGTGACTCTCAGACAAGTAGCTGGGGTGTTGCCAAAGGCCTGAGGGAGCCAGGGAATTCCACTGGCCTTGACAGGACTGGTCCTCTCGGCCCCTCCGGTGGGAATATTCCTTGTGACCTGGTCACAGATCACTGTGCCAGGCGGACCTGGAAGTCTGCCAGTGAGGGTTTGTTTGTTTACTGTGGTAAAACATGCAGAGCACAAAACGTGCCACCGTCACCATTTTTAGGCGTCCAGAGTCCAGTGGCATTAGGCACATCCACACTGACATGCAGCCACCCAGCCACCCATCCATGTGACTCTTGGTCCTGCAATAGCCACGCTCTGCCCCCATGACACACGTGCTCCCCACCCTCTGCCAGCCCTTGGAGCCCCCATTCTGTTTCCTGCCTCTATGAACATGACAGTCTTGGGACCTCATGAGAGCAGAACCATAAAGAATCTGTCCTTCTGCGATGGGCTTCTCTCACTCAGCATCGTGTCCTCACGGTGCATCCCCACTACAGCCTGACTCCGAAAGCCCTTCCTTTTCAGGCGTGAATAACATTCCAGCGCACGCACACACTCGGTTTTGCCAGTCCGCTCACTCCTCTGTGGATGGACACTTCGATTGCTTTCACATTTTTAGCTGCTGTCAACAGTGCTGCCGTGAATAAGCTGGGGTTTATAAGCCAGCTGGGGTCTGTTCCACGCCTGCATGCCCAGTGATCACTGCACAGACACAGGAACAAGAAAGCATGAGCATACACGGATGTGCAAGGACATTTCTAATCAAACCCCCATGTCCTTGGGGTTCCACAAGGGGAAGAGGACAGGACACCCAGAAGACAGGCACAGAGCATGCGGGAGCAGCTGGCCTCATTCGGGGCCTGCATGAGCAGCACTGATGTCACGCCAGCAGGGTGTCAACGTGGAGCCTCCTATCGCCTTGAGGATAAGCCCCCTGCAGTGAGGGTACAGGATGACCTGTGCCTCTCACCTCAGAAAATTAACAATCTGATGAGACAAAGCAGGTGTGTGAGTCACGCTTGCTGTGGTAGTGGGCTGTGAGCTCCCGGGCGCCCACCGGCCCCAATAAGAACCACTTCCTGGAGGAAGTGCTGTTCTGAGGCTCAACTTGGATGAGCAGGAGCTGCCAGAAGAAAAGACAGCCGACTCATTTCACACAGAAGAGGAAGGCTCACGGCTCCGACCACAAAGCAGAGCGCAGCAAATTTAAGAAACTGCAAGGTAAGTATGGCCAGTGCAGAAGCGCAGAGTGGAGAAGGAGGGCGCTGAGAGAGAGCAAGCAGGGGGAGGCCGCCAGAGGGAGCTCAAGCCATTGGGGCGATGCCCCAGCCTGGGGGCAGGGGGTGCGGCTCAAGGGTTTTAAGCACAGAATGTTATAATGATTTAAAATTTAGAAATGACATTCTGTCTCCAGTGAAGAGAATTGCTTACAGTTTGCAGAACTGTGGGCAGGGCAGAGCAGAGACCAGGGATGGGACGGAGGCCAGCGATGAGAGGCTGGCCTGGCAGCGGGGGGAAGGCAGGCGTGTGGGGTCGTGCTCAGGGATCTCAGCACCGCGGTCGGGTTCATAAAGAGGGTGAAGAGGGGGGCTGCAAGGGCTCTGGTTTCTGGATGGAGGAAGCAGGCCTTCAGGAGCAAGTAATGATGTCGTTCGTTAGACAGAGAACACCAGGCGGTCAGCCAGAGGTGATGACATTTCCAGAATGCACTCAGGCAGGCAAAAAGTGCTGGGAGAGGGTGGATGAGATTAAATAGCTGCTAATTTATTGGACAATGATCGGTTATCTCCCAAGAAAACAGGGCATCAGCGTTAAAGAGAAAAGATTTCCTAGTTCCGCAGAGCGGCCCTCACAGCCACACCCCACCTCCAGGAGCCACGGTCCCGAAAGGACCTGAGCACCTTCTCGGCCCGCAGCACAGAGGTGAGATGCATTTGGCCATGTCTTCCAAAGTGACATGATTTCTGAAACTACAGGTTTTAAAGTCATTCTTTCTAAAAATGTTATAATGAAAAATCAAACCTTTTTTCCCTTTAGTAGTTTATGTTCAACGTCATTTTCAGTTACTCTAAGTTTTGCTGTAAAAAGTATTCTCATTAAATTAAGGGATATCTCCTTTGTCTCCCTCCAGTTTAATTAAGCAAACCACAGAGGTACAGGGCTTTTTTTCTCCAGAGAGGTTTTGGGGTTTGAGGACACCGATCATGAAATATGCATGCAAATGCAAAATCCCATGCTGAAAATTTTAACTAAATTGGATACAAAGTAATTGAGAAAAAAAAAACAGAACATTGCAAACCACAGAGGTTTCCAGGTGGGCTTCTGGGGCCCATAAATCAGTTCTAAAAATGCACTCTCTGCTACAGCTTGGCACTCAGGGTCAAAAATTCTAAGCAACCTCTTTACCAAATGTGAACAAATGCAGCCCAGTTTTAAGTTAGAGAAGGGAAGAAAAAGAACTTACCACTTCGATATGCTTTTTGGTTCAGTTATAATTTAAAACCAGCTCAACAATTAAACTCACTCTTTTCCTAGCATAGCTTGTAGCTCAGTCTTCAAATCTTCAGTTTTTTTGTACGAAAGCCACAAAAATGGTCATCTCTTACTGTAAATACTTACACTACTTTGTGTCCATATGAGTGATGTCTGCCTGCTTTAAAACTAAACCCTATAGCAAACCACTTTTCATGAAGGCTGACGCTGGCTAGCTCTGCAGAAGGGTTTTCACTGCCTGACGTGTGCAGTGTGTCAGGGTACTGTCGCCAAGGACCTCCTGGGGCACCTCTGCTGCAGGTGCCCTCAACCTCCAGAAACATGATGTCTACATGTGGCGGGTTCCACACCCAGCCAACTGAATCCAAATTCTGTGTGAGCAGCTGAAGAGCCACATGTTTCAAAAGCATCCATTTCTATCATGCAGTGAGATTTGCAAACCCCAGCTCGAGCAAGTAATTTTTTAAATCACGATTGGAGACAGAGCCAGTACTTCACTGAGAAGCGTAAAGCAAATGAATAAATGAAGCTGCAATAATACAGGGGGCCTTATGCTAAGTTTAATCCTTCAGACGTCTTAGCTCAATTCTTCTTGCTGGACGAGCCTGCCCAGAGCCCATCTGTGCCTGTGGCCCTCTGCTCCATAACCACACTGCCCGTCTCCCTCCTCCGCCGCACAGGCTGCAGACACGCACGTTCCCCGAACACCCCTGACGGCGCCCTCTCACCAGCACCGCTCCTCCTGCCGCACGGGGGCCTGTCCACACTTCCTCAGCTGCTCCTGGGCAGGTTTCTGCCCCCAGAAAGACACATCAAGTCCTCCCGCCTCCGCCAAGGCCTTGTGAACCCTCCCTATGAGCCGGGTCCTCCTCCGAGTTCTGAGTGTGTTCCCACAGATACAGCCAAGCCAGCTGCTGGCCCCATGTGACTCTTCTGTCCTGGGGGAGAGAGGCAGACAGACAGACAGACAGACAGACAGACAGAGGCAGACAGGCAGAGGGAGACACAGAGGGCAGAAGGGAGAGAGGCAGAGGGAGAGACAGATGAAGCAAAGGAGAGGCAACTCTAGCTGAAGGCCACTGAGGGGGGCCCTCCAAGCCCTGGGCGTGGGCACAGGAGCCTCTCTGCCCTGAAGGGACCCAGAACATGTCACCTCACAATGTGTATCTTTGACATAAAATTTGAGCTGAAGGCCTTTTAAAAAGCAGCAGGTACAAGATGGGCGCTCTGACCCTCTCCTCTTTCTCGCATGAGGGAGAGATCAGCCCCTCAAAGACATGCTCCCATTCCAGAAGGGAAGGGATGTTCTCACCATCCAGGATGGGAGCCAGGCCGTGAAGCTGCACAGAGGAACTGCCAGGCCTCCCCAGCCTCACGCTCCACCCGATACACAGCGTCTGGTGCTGCCGCTCTCTGGGCCTTCACTTCTTAAGGAGGGCTGCCTGTCACAGGGAACCTGGGCCACACACTCGGTGTGCTCTCCCTGCTGACTGCCCTGTGCCGACTGGATCCTCAGGCCAGCAGGGGCCCGATGACATGACGGGGACGTTTTGCCTCCCCTGCAGGGGGAGCGAAGCCACCGCCTCTCCTTGACCCCAGGCTCTCAGAGGGACCTGAGCATCCTGGGCCACAGACTGCAAAGAACAGACAGAAGCAGCCTGGTGAGCCTAGACCCTGAGCTCACAGCCGTGTGCACTTGTTTTCTCCTGTGCTCTGTTCTGCATGAAACCCCCTCTGGGCTTGCTCAGGACCCCACAAGAGGAAGGCGGCACGTTCTCTCCTGTTAGGCAACATATTCAACTTTGATATGTTGTTTGTATAATTAACTAAAATTATCAAAGTTGCTATTTATAAATTTTAAAAAAAGAAAGATGCTGAAAGAACAAAAAAAAATACCAAGAGGTGTTTACTGCAGCGGCAGGGACAGACTCCCAGAGGAAGCGCTGGGGGGAAGACCTGAGTGAGGAGCAGGGCACCGTGGGGAACTGTGTTCTAGGCCAAGGGAACAGCACAGGTGAAAAACAGAGGACAAATGCTCAGCACGGGCCTCAATTAGGACAGCTGGGTGCTAAGAAAGGCTTAGGGCTAAAGTGAACTTGGTGTCAGCCCTGAAAGCAGAAAGGGTAGGCTAGCTGAGCAGGCGCTGCTGCGAGGGCCCCCGTGAAGTCAGCAGGGCCGAGTCCTACCCTGTCTCCTAAGGGAGCTCTCTACCAGAGCCAGGCCTTCAGGGTAGCGCAGGGGCAAACAGAGCTGGCCTTGCATTCCCAAAGTTCCAGCCAATGGAAATCCCCCCTCCATCCCGGGAGCTCCCACAGAAGTCTCAGGGGGCGCTCCGGTGCGGGCGGCCGACTATCCCTCTGAGTCCATCAGGGTGTTCACTGTCTCGGGCCTGGGTCACAGTCTGGATTTGCCAAGCCAGGGACGGAGCCCTGTCCAGCCAGATGGAGCAGGGGTGGGCCCCCAAGTCCTAACAGGGCAAATGCTTGGAGAAAGGATTCTAGATGTTTCTGCAAGAAGGTCTGGCGTGCTGTGGCGTGAGCCAGTGGCCCCGCAGGCCTGCAGAGTCTGCAGGAGACGGGAGGCTGTGGTCGTGGCTGGCATGCATCCTAGAGCTCTCCAGGGCCAGTGGAACGTCCAGGTTTACTTTCTGCTCAATCCGCTGCAGTGATCACAGGCAAAGGTCAGGGACCAAAATGTACCAGTGACATTCATGCCGTCATGGCTCCGGTTACTAGGTAGATACTTCCTATGTTACAGATTCATAAGCTACTTTTTTTTACATAAATTAAGCAACTAATTTGCCCAATCTGTGTGGAAACTACATGTGTCCCCAGTTCTCCCCAGGTGCTGCACTCCAGGCAGAAAGGAAGGCATGAGAACAAAGCAGTTAAGCGTTAATAGTGGGGTAGCGGAATCTTCTTCCAAAGGCCCCAAAAGGCACTCTCGCAGCCAACGGGCTGACTCTTAAGTAATCTAATCTTTTCAAACCACCAAGCAGGCTTTTACAATATCATCGATTGTGTTAATACATTTCCACTATCCTAATAAATCCACCAGATATACAAATTTTAACTGAAGATAATTAAGTATACCTAGTTTTCCTAGACATGTTTGTTTTGCTTTACAAACCTCTGCAGTCTATTTCATATACCCTAAGAAAATATTTGAGCCATCCTCCAGTGGGTGCCAACAAAGGAAATCGCTCATGCTGTTCTTACTAAAGTATGGCAGAAATACCAGATTTTATATATTCATGTATGTGTGCAATTACATAAATACGTATTTTATATTACATTTAAAGTATGCATACATGTTTTCTTTTTTTCTTTCAGGGGACTCAGAGTTACTTTATCAAAATTTTGTATATTCTTGGGAAACAGGATTTCAGTCAAGTATATGGGTACAGATAAATCTACTGATACATAAAAATCTACAGAGCATATAAAGAATTAAACAATTTCCTCTAGTTAGTTTGAAAATATACCTAGATTCACATTTTTTTAAAGAAATGAGTTTATGTCCCCACATAGGTTAGGATTTCTTCTTTTGAATAAAGAGATGATTATGTATTTTAGCAACTATTACAAATCTGTGGAGTTTTGAGTTACAAAGTTCAAGTTGTGAGTTACTTAAGGATAATCTTATATCTTAAGCAATTCTATCAATGTACCTGCTAATACCTTATATATTAATATGCAATATACACCTTATATATATGTGATCTTATAAGATACATGTCATATCTTAAGCAACTCTATTAATATATATGATACATAAGATCTTACATAAGATATAACACCGTGATATCTTACATTTTAAGCAAAGCAATTAATAGCAACATATACAATGTGTATATCTGAAATCCATACTGGCTGTCCTGGTGCACGTCTCTGCTGGAGATTTTATCAATCTGTAGCCCTGGAGTAAACAGCTACAAAGCCTCTACTCTGCACCAGAGGCACTGTCTATGCCCGACTCCACTTGCCCACCCGTCACAATGCTGTGGGATGCTGTGCACACGTGAAGCGGCCTCCTGTGCCGCGGCGCAACCACCCTGTGCAGCCAACCAGCAGCAGGCACACGTGTCCTGCCTCCGCCTCTCAAAGGTGCTGCAGTGAGGGCTTTGACTGTCACCTCTTCTGTGACAGTTGGGCACACATACACACGTCCCAAGTGTGGCAGCTCTTCTGAGGAGGGGTCAGTGGCACACCGGCATCACATCGCTGTCACACTGCCCTCCAGAACCATGCCATCACTTGAGAGGAAACATTCATTCTCCTGGCTGCTCCCCTTTGGACACTGGAGCCCAAACTCTTAGTGTTTGTGAACAAGCAACACTCTCAGGTGGCCAATAGTGTAGTGCACAGACCTGGGTTCGAGGGCAGTGTGACCTTGCCTGCATTTTTCAACTTCTTTACTCAGCCTGTGGGCGCTAAAGCTATCTCCCACTAGAGAGGTGCCATGGATAAACGAGGCAATGCACGAAGTGCTGCTAACAGAGCAGCAGGCTATTTATAAGCATGACAAGGTGACTGCACTGTGCATAGTCACTGCATCGTCCACCTGCTGGCCAATAGCAAATGCCCTTGAGGTCCACATGAATATGTAGGGTCATCTAAATACTCTTGCCACATTGAAATAGTTGATAAATTTTCACATTCAGGGATTTTCCTGTTGGCTTGGGAGTTGGGAGGATCCACAAAATCCTAAATTCAAACAACTATTTCATAATTTACAATGAGAATTTTAACTATATTAGAAAGTTTCTGACTCACTTTTTGGAGAAACTTCAGGGAAGAAAAATACAACAAAATGAGCAATTACAAAGGGCAGCTAACTAACATCAAGGATAACAACTGTCTTTGTGGAAGTTAAATGGCTATTTCTAAGTAATGCACATTCACAGTGCCTACTTAGGCCCAGAGAACACAGGCATGGCCACCCGCTGCGAGCGCCCACATGCAGCCGCGCTTCCCATCAGATGACCAAGGGACTTGGCACATTTCTTCCTGGCTGCAGTGACGCCAGACACTGGGCCTTTTATGGCTCTGGAACCACTTTCATTGAAATGACAAGTTCAATTACCTTGTGATTTTAATTAGTGCAAAACTAACCTACTTTTTAACAAGAAGAAATCAATTTCACAACAAAATTGGTCAGGTACATTTGAAAACACAGCACAATGAGTAAACTGTAGAAAATATCGCCTTGCATGGTGCCAGGCCCATGAGGGGCTTAATGAACACTGTCTGAGCGGATGCTGATCGGAGGAGCTTTGTAAGGCACACAAAGAATGTAGAGGTAGTGTCGCCATCTGACTCTGATGGATACCCATTATCTCTCTGCTTTCCCAGAAACTCAGCACTGAGCTGAGGAACTTGCGGTACAAATGATAGTAAGAGATCCTAGAGACTGAGCTTGATAGGTTGTGTTAGTTTTTGTTGAATATGGCAAGAGAGACCTGGATTTCTTCCCTGAACTCATATTTAGAATCCCATGAGACTCCTGACAAAGGAGCCCTTGGCAGAGACAGCTCCAGAGAAGAGAATCCTGTGCACATCGCATCCTCTGGACCCCGTAGGCGCACATCGCCCACATTACCAAAGAAGCACCAGGACAGGGCGCCACCCTTTTGTCAGGGTCTGGTCTATGCATTGAGGTGGTCTTCGGGCTGCAATTACTAACACATGAAATTCAATCAAGCTCACTGTCAATTGTGTAGCAATATATTACCAAGCAAAAGTCACTCACATACGCAACTATGAAGTGCTTTTCCTATGAAGGTCAATCTGTGTGGTGTTTACCCACTCTGAATCTGAGGCCACATCCAGGAAGCCATTAGTAGCAGGTCTTTGTTGAGCTGCTGAGATGGAATTCCCCTTTAAGGATAAGCAAGTGTGATAAATGTCCCCAATTCCTACCCAGGCTATCACACCAGGCACAGGAAAAGAGCAGACAAAGGCTGGCCTCCGCCCGGCAGGATGTTCTCAACTCTTCATGCTCAGTGCGAGGCTGTGAACTATCCCAGACACACAGCTGAGTTCAAGGGCATCTTGTCCTCCCCGCAGTATTTTACAAAAGCACGAGGACACTTCTAAATAATTGGTTCTTTTCCAAAGGGTATTAAGGCCAGAGAATGCGAGGTCTCAAGAAAGCTCAGCCCGGTGGGGGCTGGCGGGCTGGGCCATTCTGCGAGCGTCTCAGAGGCTGGAGTGGTTTCCACATTAAGTGGAAAGGAAGTTCCAAGTACTAAGGGCTCTCTTGTCTGCTGTAATCAGGGCAGGCTGAAGCGCTTCATTATCAGACACTCACGCCTTCACTGTTTCATTTGGGAATTAGCCCAAAGGGAATCTGGCTTCTCAGAATCTCTTTTGGGAATTTCTTGACAAAGTTGTCTTAATAGGTAACAATGGATTGGAAACCACCATAAATTTCTCTTAAACATCCTGAACAAACGTGGCTTTGGGGAGGTCCTCCTGAAACTTAGGTGGCAGCCTATGTCCTTGATCCTGAAAGCCGGCGTGGGGGCCTGGTGGCCACAGAACCTCCGAGGCAGACAGGCAGAGAGGGTGGCCTTGGGACGCACCTGGCTCGTTTCCCAGGGACAGAGGAGTTGCACCAACTATCAGATAAGGAAATGCAGGCGAAGACATGGAGATGAGGGAGAGAAGAGGTGACTGGAGACCGAATGGGAGCATTTTTTGTCCCCCAGGATTCGGTTTAGTGAAAATATGTTTAGGACAGAGGTTCCCTGAGCATGTCTCTGTGTGAAGTACTTTCCTGTATCTTACCGCACTGAGCCCCGCCTCCCAGCCTTCTGAGGGTGAAGTCAGTGTGACCCTTTTACCGGGACCCGAGGAAGGTCAAGTCCAAGGTCCCGGAGCCTGTGAGTGACAGGTCTGTGGGTTCATTCCTGGTGTTTTACCTCAAACCTTAGGACACAATGATTTCAGCAGGATGTTTCTAGGTGGCAATTCGGCCATTTTCAGCCACAAGCACAACTCAGCCGGCCCTTTCATGCGCTTCCAACAGAGAGTCACCCCAGGGACCCCAGAGAAACGCTCGTGGTCACGGCAAAATCTAAGTGGGCACATTCATCAGAGCACTATTTTCCATAGCAAAAAGCTAGTTAAAACATTTAAGTAGCAAAACTGTGAAAAAGGCACAAGCATAATTAATGTGGAGCACTATGAATATACTCAGAGCAGGGAGGGAGCACACAGCAGCCTGCGCAGAGGCCATGCGGTCTTGGAGCTGTCTGTCCAGCAGGACTCTCGCTGTGGCAGCAGATCAGCTCTGCCAAGAGTAGCCATGACTGGAATCCTTTTGGATAGACCAGAATCTCACCACCTGAGTGTTGTGTGTTGGTCTCCTACTGGTGCAGTGAACACGTCACAAAGGTCTTTAAGTCATGTTCTAAGTGGCACCACGCAGTCTGGATGGCTGCAATGATTTTCCATGACAAAGAGTTCCATCGGTTAACCCAAGCTAAGGGGAAGGGCGCTACCACTGGCAAACTGCAAGCTCAGGTCTCCCGGCTGCCCACTGTGACCAGGGAGTCACCTGAGGGCTCCTCCAGCTAGAGCAGGCATGGCTGCTCCAACACCCCCGGAGATGGAGCCAGGAAGGGAACTCGGCCCCTGGCCCCTGCCCAGGATCCCACAGCTCCCTACTGGCCTGCCAGTCAGCAAAGAGACCCGCCCCAAGCAGCTCAGCCGCAGCGCCATCACGATGTGCTTCCTAAGTCCCTGGGCCCCACAGCCAGCCTTGTGTCTGATGCCGCGCCCGCTCCGGCACTCAGGCCACTTGATCGGGGGTGAGGCCAGTACACTGCGCAGCTCCTCATTCTGAACAAACTGTGGCTGCCACTTGTTTTTGTCTCTCCTCCCTCCCAGAAGCCCAGGGCAGGAGTTCTCATTAGGGCTGCACCCACTGGGCGGCCACACCACTGGCACGTTGTAGACTTCTGTGAGCGCCTTGATCACAGAGCAGGCCTGCTTCTCCCAGCAGACCCGAGTGACCATTCTTAAAACCCAACCAAACAAGTGATCTTTGAAAATTCATGCCTGAGGTGGGACAGTACACGCCTGCCTGGAGGCGCTCGGGCAGGATAGGAATGAAAATCGAGTTGCGTTGAGAGGATGGTTAACATCTATAGGAGCAGACTCCAGAGTTTCAACTTGGGAAAAGAGACACCTGATTTCTTACTCTGAGTGAGGGCAGTCGGGATGAAAATGACAATGTAAGTCCAGAGCAAAAGTGAGCATAATGAAGGGCTTAACTTTTGTAGATGTCCTCATCGTGTTTCATAAACTCTCCAAAGCTGGACAGGAGACCTCCAGTGAAGTCTCCTGGACACAAAGGGCATCCGCACAGACCCCCAGAGGTAGGTGGGAGGTGGGAGGCGGCAAGCCGCAGCAGCCCTGGGGAGGGCGCGGAGGGTCCTCGCCCCTCTGGGTCCCGGCCTCCTCCAGGCCTGGCCTCAGCTACACTGGAGGAGCCTGGCCACAGGAAGGTGCCCAGTTCAGTCAGGGCCTCGTTCCTGCAGAGGTTCCATCCCACCACTCCATGGCACAGCTCCAGTTGCACCTCCTTAGCCTGCAGCTTCTCTCCCATCTATGAAATGGGTATAAGGAGCCTTCACTGCTTCCCTTGTAAGGTTTTTGCTTTAGGCTTTTTTTTTTTTTTGCTTTTGGTTTGGTTTTGTTTTTATCAAATGAGGCAATGTGGGAGAGAAGTCTTTACATTTTCTAAAAATTTGAACCAATCTAAAGTATGAATGTAAGTACATTCTGAATACATTTCTGAATTGTGTTCTTAAAGTCTCAGTTGCAAAGGGAGAGCAAGAATGAAAAGGCCCCTGCGACTTTCTTCTCCATGAGGGCTCCTTCAGGGTGAGCTCTCAAGCACGGTGCTCAAGTGTGTCTTCAGGGGCTTCTGGGCTCACAGCTCGGGCTAGACGGGAATCCATCAGAACTCACTGAAAGAGTGCATTTTTTTTTTAGTAAAATAAAGACCTAGAGTATTTAATGCTTATGAGAAAGGAGGAACGTGGTACCTCTGAGTTTTGCCTCAGAGCAAAGCTGATGTACTAAATATTGGGAAAGACATGGAGCTGGCAGGTCATCATCTGAAAGAAAATCCTGGTGTTCTGCAGTTGTGCATCGGAAAGTTAAGAGCAAGCTCAACGAGAGGACCAGGCCAGCAGCATCATCCTTGTGCCAGGAAAGAGCAACTCCAAGCCCTGCTGTTTCAGCAACGTGCCATTTAAGGGCTGTGATGGGCAGCGCTGCGCCAGCCTTATGGAGCTGAGGACACCCGGAAAGCTGGGGAAACAGCACGTCTAGGTGTGTCTGAGAAGGTGTCTCTGGAAGAGGGGAACATCTGAATCAGAGGACTGAGCACATAAGCCCTCCCTGGTGTGGGGAGGGCAACACCCAGCCCCCAAGGGCCTGCACAGGACTAAGGGCCCAAGAAGGGAGGACTCTGCCCCCTCCAAGGACAAGAGGTGGAGGAGGGGAGGACCCCTCTCTTCCTGTGCCAGTACGTCCCTCTTCTCCTGCCCCTGGACATTGAGCTTCTGGCTCTCGGACCTTCAAACAGAACTATGCCACCAGCTCTCCTGGGTCCAAACTTGCCAGTCCCTGTAAGTAATCTCTTTCTATGTACCTATTTTCTATCTGTATCTATATACCTACCATATTGGTTCTGTTTCTCGGGAGAACTCTACAGGACCTCTGGAGAAAGACTACTGTCTGAAGATATTTTGTTGACACCTGTAAAATCAAGACTTCAGGATGGTGCCCACGCATTACAAAACGCTGCCGTTTCAGGACCCTGGACAGCACACAACCTCGCCGGTGGAAAATTGGGCGTTAATGAGTGACTTAGGGTTCAGTAAAGGCAGTTACTGTGAATGAATTTTAGGAATACCTTAACCAGTTTATCACATACATTTGTACACAGCTGATGCCTGAACAACATGGGTCTGAACTGTGCAGGGTCTGTGACAATTCAAAAACATATTTTCTTTTCTCTAGCTTACTTTATTATAAAAATACACTAGATAATACAGATATATAATATATGTGCTACTCAACAGTTTATTGGTAAGGCTTCTGGTCAACAGTAGCCTCTCAGCAGTTAAGATTTTGGGGAGTGAAACATTACACCTGGATTTTCAATTGCATAGGGGATTGGCACCCCAAGACCCTCATTTTTCAAGGGTCAGCTGCATTCACATATACATGTAAAGAGCTATGTAGATTAAAATCTATATCTAAGTAGGCCATAAGAACTCTTTAAAATGTATAAATTATAACTTCTAAAGATAAGGAAGCACTGGGTCATAATTTTATTAGCAGAATTTTGTTGCTTAGTAATGCATAAACTAGTGATATATTTCATTATCAATGGCATTTAGATAATGAAATGAAGTATGGCTTCTGGGGTTGAATCATTCCTACATTGAGAAAGTGTTACATTTAGGATAATCTTCATTAATTGTAGCCTAAATTACCTCTGTAGAATTTTAAGAAGGTTTCAGACTGTGTTTTCATCTCAATTAAAATAAATTGTATCTATCTTCAGTTTTCAAAGAATTGCTAGTCAAAATTAAATTTGCATTGTAGACAGATTCAGGGGGGGCATATTTTAAATGCCTTAAGGATAGTATGTTTTTTTACTATATTTTACAAATAGATAATATAGGGCTAAGAAGACAGTCTATACTCAATTAGTGTTTGTGATTGACCAAACCAGAAATTCATTACATATTTTTAATTAATTCTGTAAATATTAAATAATAAATTTGACAAACTTGGTAGAGATAAAGAAACCAAATTTTCTTTTTGTCTACTTTTCTACAAGTTCTGTTGGCAAATGTAACTTTGCATTTTCTCTAAGTTACCTTTGAGAAGGGGTGATTTTCATCCTGAGCCCCACCACGGGTGTCCCACGGGATGGGTCAACTCTTCCATCATAGAGGGGACATCACAGAGCACTGTGCAGAAGTGGCTGGGGCCAGGTATACTCTGTGCAACCTGTTCATGAATCCGAAGTGACCCACGTCAGATACCCACAGGGCCAAATCCAAAAGATGAATCAAGCAAACGGCAAGAGCATGCAACAAGGGTGACCCAGCGGCCTAGGCCACAACCGGCCATTTCTGGCCTGACCCTCAGCCTGCCCCGGAGCCCAGGCCATCAGGACCAACAGGCTGTGTGAGCCCCACCTCTTGCCACCTGCCCCCATGCAGGTCAGGGAGCGATCAGGCACATCCCCCCAGGAAAAAGCGGGAAAGCTTAGCCCTCTTAGGCTGAGTTGCAATGGCCCTGGGAGCTTCACCGCAGGGGCATCTCCCACAGGCCAGCCTGGGTAAGTCAAGTACCTCCCACCGGCTGGCTTGGATAAGTCAAGCATTAATTGGGGGCAAAAGCTGTAACATTTCAAGAATAAATTAATGCTTGTTTGCTGGGTTTATTGAGTCTCTGAAAAAATAAACCCTAAACAAATCCCACTTCAGAAAAAGTGGACACAACTCTTTTATGGATTGAGCTCTTCCACTTCTAATGTCAGTTTTTTCAAACACCATGGATGCCAACCTTTTGGGAAGATAAATATGTATAGTTTGTCTCCTACTTCACTCTGATAAAGTCCTAGTCATATCAGGGTGATTTGTGAAGATAAGTTTTAAATGCTCTTTGGGGTATTAGGACTATTGACTCAGAATTTCTGGTAAGACAGGAATCACCTTATAAATATATATATAAGAATTATCATATCCAGGAATTAAATGAACCCACTGATAAATAATAACTTATTGATATCCACCTACTAAAACAGAGTCATTCAGGAACCCTTCTTGTTGACGCAGATAGACAGAAATAGAGGCAGAAATTTTTTGAAGTTCCTATTAGCCAAAATATTGTGCTTTGTGAAAAAGGGGAAAACCTGCTTTTAAACTTAACATTTTATGATTTACAAATAAACGCTTGCCAAAATTCTCTCTCCTATTTCTTTAAATATCTGATTCATGCTTTAAGATTATAAATTAAATATCTGAGATTCTTCTTCAGATTATTTTGCATGTGGCATAATCCATGGGAAAAACTTTTTAATTACTGCTTCACATAAAATTTCAATAACTTAATCCAGCTCTGAACAAAACTGCCTAAATGAAAATATCTCTCTGGTATCATGACTCTGTCCCCTGTCCTTTAATAGGCAATGCTGGCTGCGTGAGACCCTCAACCCACTAACCCCCGACCCCACACAACCGCATGGTATCTTTGCACTGTGCCTTCCCACACATGCCGACTTGTGACCACTTGTCAGAAGCTGCTCTCTTGTGTTCCCCCGTCCCCACCTGCATTCCGGTAGTTACCAGTTGGCTGACCCAGGCCAGTGGCTTCACTTGTACTAACGCGTGCATTTCTCCTCCCATGTTGCGTGTATATATTTACATGAGCCTCCAAGATGTGTAGTGTATGTTTACATGCACCTTTGGAAAACACACATCTCACATGGCCTCTACATTTTCACAAATCTTCACATCAAACTACGTAGGGCTTAGCCTACCCTAAACTCTTTGGAAATGAATGAGAATTTTTCAATCATTCAAAATTCCAAGTCTAATTCGCTCTAGTATCAGGCTTTTCTGATTTCTAAGGTCACACTTTTCCTGAACATGCTGCACATCCACACACGCAGATGGCAAATGTTTTCTGCCTCTGAAACAGATCCACCAGAAATGCTAACCATCCCGGCCCACCGTGAGCTTGTGAGATGGAATAGTACATGACAATCTATACCACGTGTCAAAAATGGGCTCCTGTAACTTGGTGGGGATGCAAAATGGTGCAGCCATTATATAAAAGACGTTCCTTAAAAAACTAAAAACAGTACTAATGCCGTAAGATCCCGTGAGCTCGTTTCTGAGTATTCACTCACAAGTCAAGCAGGATCATGAAGCCAAGTTGGTACAACCACGTTCACAGCAGCAACACTCACAACAGCCAGGCATGGAAGCTACTCAGATGTCTGCTGACAGATGAATGGATAAAGAACAAGTGGAATATGCATGTGACAAAATATTATGCATCCTTAAAGAGAGAGGGAAGTCCTGTCACATGGTGAACCCCCAGGAAATCACACTCAGTGAAGTGAGCCAGAAACAACAGGGCAATCTCGTGTGATTCCACCTGCACGAGGTCCCCGGGGCAGGCAAATCCATAAAGATGGAAAGCAGGCCGCTGAGTACCAGGGGCTGGGCGAGAAGAAAGGAGAGCCTGTCCTTGGCGGGTGTGGAGTTTCAGTGCTTTGAGAAGAGAAAGTTCTGGGGGTCAGTTGCACAGTGTACATACTCAACATCACTGACCTCTACACTAAATACGGCCAAAATGGCAACATCATTGCATGTTTTCCACCACAATAAAAGAAGTGTGCTACTGTCATCTTACCTATGAATGCCAGCACTGAACCTTAGAGAGAAATGTAGGTGGTTGTGGTCAGTCTCTGATTTATTAAAGAGCTGGAAGTCTGAAATAGCTGAAGGCTTACCAGAGCCTCTATTTAAAAGTACGCCCATAAAGTGTCATTCTTTATAGGACCTTTTTTTTATTCCCCTTAAACATGGCCTTGAAATTTGGTGTGTGTGCGAATATATGAATATTGAATGAAAGATGCATTGCGGACATGTTTTATGAAGATTCCCTACAACCTAACTATTAAGTACCACCAGGAAAAAAAGGATTACTTTTATTCTGCTTGACACAAAATCATGCAACAGAGCACTCAGTTAAAACTGATGTTAAGAAACTTGACAATTTCAGGCCAATGTCTCCTCCTGCTTTCACAACTTACAAAGATATTGCTTTACAAGGCACAGTACAGGTGAATCTTTCAAATGATCAACTGAGCAACCCGTAATTTAAAATTATGAACATAGAATCATACTGTCATAGCCACTGGGCTTGGCAAAAGAGAGACTCAACACATGAACACTCATAAGCACAAAATATTTACAGAAATGCAAGAGATCAGAGCGCCCCTCGAGTCTTGATTGGCTCCAAATTGCTCAAAACTGCTTGGCAATTCTGATGGGTCATCCACACAAGTATGTGTATAAGCATGTGGGTACCCAGAAGCAGGGAGGAGTGGTCCCTGCCATCACCCGGCTCACAGAGGGCTGGTGCACACAGGCACTCAGCACATGGGCAATGACACTGAGAGGAGAACCCTGTGAAGACCATGCAGTGGGAGAAGCTGGTGTGCTAGCAGCAGAGAGCTGCCCTACTCACCTCTGCTCTCTTCCCACTAGACCCATAGGCACGTGTCTTCCCAAATGCACCCTAAACGTCCAGGCGTCTCTCTGTGGGCTTCGCGTCCAGGCTTGCTGCACCCACACCCACGCCCGGCCCCTCCAGTGATTCCTAACTTCCTACTGTGCGCCACCACATTCCCATGGAGGGAAAGGTGCTGCGTGTTAAAGGCACTGGAACTTACAAGCTTTGGTGTTAGCTACCCATGTACTGCATTGCTGGGGTGCAAAGAGCCGTGTGGTGGGCAACCCAGAGCCCATTCCTCACAGCCATTCAAGCCATCATTACAACCTTGCTTTTGTTCCAAGGGAACATGGGAGGCCAGTTCTCAGTTCTGTCTCCCGCTTGAGCGGATGGACCCCATCCCTGCCAGCAAGCGGGCTTTCTCAGCAGATGGACCCATCTGTAAATAACAGAGGTGGTGACTGCCTTCCTCACTCCAAATTCAATCACTGAGTCAAGGAAACACACAGCTCTACCTGCAGAGAATCTGGCAAAGTGCATTCCCTGAACGGTCATTAATCATCACTTTTTAAATTAACCCCAGCAGTTGTGAGCGGGCCCGTGACCCCAGAGCCCCAGAGCACTTGTGGTCCCAGCTGGAATGACCTGTCACCTCGCTCCTGTTCAGGAACACCGCAAACAGCTCACCCTGTTGATGAATGTCCTTGTGTCAAAAATAACTGCCAAGTGCAGAAGGAGCGCCTGGGAGGCAATGAGGCCCATGTTCCATTGTCAAGACCCCCACGGCCCACAGTCCCGGCATGCCAGGGAGAGTCTTCATGTGTGGAGACGATCCTGGCGTGACAAGGAAGCAGGGGCCCTAAGGCTTCCTCCTGCGGACACCCTCAACCTGGCTCTCAGAGACAGAGAAGGGCGGCTCCCTCCACCCGCCGTGATTTCTGAAGGCACGCATCACGTGGCCAAGGGTTCACAGGCAGTAGAGTCATTTGCTTTCCGAAGCAAATACTGGCTTGCTTAGGTGCAGTAATTGATCAGCCTTTCCAGCAGGCACAGCCCACGCCTTTCCCTCAAGGACATTACTCAGTCGCTGGCAGCTACCAGCTCAATGGGCAGCAGGGAGTTGCCAAACACCTACAGGCTTCCACAGGCCACGCCCCATGGAGCTACTCAGCTGTGCAAGGAATTCAGCTCTTCCTGCTGAACCATATTTCTTCACATCTTTCACACAGTTCTACTCCATTCAGGGTTGAAAGAGCAAATTAGGAAATTCCATGTCTCTCCAGTTGCATCCCTGAGTAAAGGCATGTATGTTCTCGCAAGCATTCATTGTTCCTTCCTGAGCCATCACACCAGCCATACTCCACGACACGTGTGTATCCTGCCCATGGCCCCCTGGCCAGCAGCCCCTCCAGGCCATGGGTGCTGGTCACCCTTCCTTCCTCCAGCACACTCCCTGAGGAAGCAGCTCTTTCATGTGCACACCAGGGTCTGGAGCACATGAGACACTTGCGTGTGGGTGTATGTGTGCTTGTACATGCATGTGAGCCTGTGTGTGGTGCATGCAGAAGCCTGTGTGTGTACGTGCACGTGTACTGAATGGTCGGCCGCCTTCCCATCTGTCCTACCTGGCCCCTGCCCACCTGTCCAAGGCCACCCAGTGACTGTTGTGAGTCACCCTTGAGGCCTGGCCGTGTGATGTGCACCTGCCATCCCAGCAATCTTGTGTAGTACACGTGTCACGGTGACAGCAGCCATCACAGAGTCCCTGTACATGGCTGCCTCCAGGAGCTGCAGACCTACCAGCTCACACAAGCTCACTCACCCAGAGAGGAAGCGCCCTCTCTGCCCTCCTTCACTTACAAGCAGCTCAGTTCACATGTCCAGGATCTCGCGGCAGAACTGGACCCTCCGGGGAATGGCCTGGCAGTCTCTCAATAGAGGGCAGGGCCGTCATGGCCACACTGTGCCACTCACGGATAAGGCAGGGCTGGAAGCCCACCTCTGCCTCTTCCTGGTGCCTCAGTTTCCCCATCGGCACAGTGGAGATAATGTGCTCACGCTCACAGGGCTGCCTGAGTTGTATGAGGAGTGGGATCTGAAACCTGTGCAGGGAAGTTATCACTGCACCGCACCTGGCAAAGACCCTTAGTTATCAGCAGCCAGTTCCCCAGATGCACGCATGATTCCCTTGAGAGTTAAAATGTCAGCAGCATTAAAGAACAAATAAGTCCCTTTATTCATCCAAAAGAAACAGAATCAGTGTATCAAAGAGAGACCTGCACCCCCAAGCTCACTGCAGCATTATCCGCCCAGCCGCTGCACGGAACCAGCCTCAGGTCCACCACAGATGAACGGATGAGGAAGGTGTGTATGTATGCAATGCATGTCACCCAACAGAGAAAGGAGGGAAGTCTCACTATCTGTGACTACACGGATGGGCCTGGACAGCACTGTGCTCAGTCAAGTGAGTCAGAGAAGGACAGATGCCCTGGATGCCACATCTGCGTAGAGTGGGAAGAAGCCAGATTCACAAAAGCAGAGGGTAGACTGGTGGAAACAGGATGGGAAATGCAGAGACAGTGGTCAAAGGCACAAACTCCCAGTTAGGCAGAACGAATTAGTGTGTGGCCCCCACTGTGCAGCCTAGTGACTAGTCACACTGCACCGTATGCATACAACCTGCTGAGAGAGCGGGCTCTAAGTGTGTGCAGTGGTGGATAAGCTGACTAGCCTGACTGAGGCTCATTTACAGGCACACTCACACGGAAGGAGTGCACTGCGCACTTTAAATACATGCAG